>NW_028270143.1:47109315-47424462 GCF_037043375.1 Chiloscyllium plagiosum | reverse complement strand
GTATCAACTAAAAAAGACTCACTGTTGTGTCTGCATGAGAGGCATGTTGGAGGTGTCACAGTTATCTGAATGGTGAAGGGGTGGCATGATCTCACCAGTTACTGGATTAAACACAGGAAGAGTGGAGAGGGGCCAAGCTGCCTCCCGGTTCTTTGACATGTTCCGAAGTTCCTTGGTTGACTTCTGAATTGAACTATGATGAACCAGCTGGATGCTGAAGAAAAACATGAAATGAGAATATTACGCTGTAAACTTTGAACTACATTAGGTCAGTGTCTTGCTTTTGTAAACTGCTGATTATCTGACTCAGATCAATTCTAAATTCCTGGATTAAATCTGGATCTTTCTCCACAAAATTTGTTTCTGAATCACATATTAATGAAAGTTTTTTTTTAAAATGAACTATAAAATCAAATTATACAATGCAAATAACCGTCAGCAACAAGGAACTACCGTTCAATGCATTCGTATGACATTCCTCCTAACCTGGTTATTTTAGGCAGTTTTTTTTAATTTTAACTACTCAATTTAAAAGGGGTAGAGTTATGCCATTTATGTTTAATATAATCACCATTTCTGGCCTTAACTTCTCTGACTCGAGCCTTTTCTTTCCTGGTCTGTTTCAGACTTTGTCAGATATTCTAGTGGGGCTTGGATTTTAAAGTTACCTATTTAAAATATAACAAAATTGTGATAGAAAATTTATAAGAATAGACAACTTTTAATTACTATTTAAGGGTAAGGACGTACTTAAAAATACTGCAGTGGAGATTCCCAAAACAACACTCATTTTAGGAGGTAATTTACAATTGTGAATGTTAGTTTAATTGACTTTTTATGCCAATGTTTAAATCCATCAAGGTTAGGGATTTTCTGGTTTTCTGTATTTTGAATTTGTGATAATTAGCAGAAGTTAACAGATTAAAATGGACAATTTTTACTTATTAAATTAATATTTGCTATTTTACACCATTTGTGTGGTTACATTACTCACTTTACTGCTGGGTATTTTGTTGCAATGGATTTATTCATTAGTAGTGTCATCAAAAAATTAATTAAAAAATTAAATAGGAGTCTAAATTCAAACCAGCAACATGAATTATGCATCAGTTTAAAAAGGTCACTATTGTGATTACCACTCCTGGTATCTGATTAGATAGCTAAATGGTAAAACTTGACACAGCCACATGTCAAATACCCACACTTGAGCATTAGCCCCATCTTCAATTAAATGCAAACTATATTGCCATTAACTGTGGTTGTTTTAATCTAATGACACTGAGCCAGTGAAGTCTAAGTGAATCATGTTTCCAGAGGTGTATTTGAGTTGAAAATTGTGAAAGGTATATAATAGAATCCCAGCCAGAAAAGCATCTCAAAATACTAAACTGTAAACAATGAGGGTTTGAGATATAATGAGGAAAGAATTGATGGTGGAGCTGGAATAATCAAGAGAGCATGGGTTTGGGATCAACGGGGACTCCAAGGCTGCACACAGTCTAGTTCAACTGACAGAGGTTATGGAGGGAGATGGAATTAGTCATGATAGTACAGTTTGCTGTAGGGTCTGAAGATTATGGTTTCTGTCTTTCCAACATTTATAGATGAACCATAATTACTTTCAATCAAAAGTGTAAGATCAATAGTTCTATGGCTGAATGAGTATTCCAGAAGCCTGGACTCCTGATCAGGAAATAACTTCAAATTCTACCACAGCAGTTGGGAATGTCAGTTGAGTTAATTGATTAAATTTGGAATGACTGCTTAACCAATAGATGGATCTTAAAAGCCACTCAGTCGTACTATGGTATTTCACTTTCAGCCATAGAACTATTGATCCTACACTTTTGATTGAAAGTAATTATGGTTCATCTATAAATGTTGGAAAGACAGAAACCATAATCTTCAGTCCCTGCAGCAAACTGTACTATCAGGACTAATTCCATCTCCCTCCATAACCTCTGTCAGTTGAACTAGACTGTGTGCAGCCTTGGAGTCCCCGTTGATTCCAAACTAATGCTCTCTTGATTATTCCAGCTCCACCATCAATTCTTTCCTCATTATATCTCAAACCCTCATTGTTTACAGTTTAGTATTTTGAGATGCTTTTCTGGCTGGCATTCTATTATATACCTTTCACAATTTTCAACTCAAATACACTTCTAGAAACATGACACTGAGCCAGTGAAGTCTAAGTGAATCATTAGATTAAAACAACCACAAAGAACTGTGCAGGTATATCGATACAAATAGCAGCAAACTGTATTATTTCAAACTAGCAGCCAAACAGCACTTGGCAGGAAATATTTAACTGAAATCAAAAACATTATTTGTTTTCAAATAAAAAATTGAACATGCAGAAAACCGGTCACGCAGCAACGAGGAATGGAGAAGGTTGGGTTGGCATTTCAAATCAATGATTTTTAAAGTTTTTTTGTTCAGGTCTCAAACATCTGCAGTAAAAGTTGGATGTCTAATTCATCCTTCACAAATTTGCTTTGATCAAAAGTAATTAACCCAAAACATTTTTCTCTCCAGAGATGCTGCCTGATCTGTCTTACATTTGCCAGTCTTTGTCCTGATAGAACAGTTGTCCTGATTAGATTAGATTCCTAACAGTGTGGAAAAAGTCCACACCGACCCTCCAAAGAGTAACCCACATAGACTCATTTCCCTCTGACTAATGCACCTAACACAATGGGCAATTTAGCATGGCCAATTCACCTGCTGGGCACATCTTTGGACTATGGGAGGAAACCAGAGCACCTGGAGGAAACCCATGCATATATGGAGAAGTGCAAACTCCACACACACAGTTGCCCTAGGCTGGAATCAAACCTGGGTCCCTGGTGCTGTAAGGCAGCAGTACTAACCACTGAGCTACCGTGCTGTCCTGCGTATGTTATTGTGTAGTGGGTTGTTTCAGCTGCAGACAGCTGGACCTGATATGGTCAGCAGTACCTTAAATAATTTGTAATTTCTGTTCAAAGAAGGATCCAGTTATTTTTTAACATCACATCTTCAGTTAAGAGCAATCTGCACTCACGCAGCACAAAACTGTTAAAGTGCATCTGGTGGGAACAGAATTGAACCCCTCCACCTCTTCCTGCCACTTTCAGCATTCCATATTGTCATCTGATCAGAGATGTAATGAGGGCAGGCAGGAGAGAGCTCATGGTGTAGGTGGCCTCTGTGTTACCGTTAAAGAAGCTAGGCATATTAGGGCAGAAAAGGACTGGCTAAAGTCAGTGAGAAATTTAAAAAATCTTACTGTAATAATACTGTATTCTAGACTGAACTCTAGAAAGTAGTGATACTGGAATACAATCCTACTGCAGCAGTCAGTGATTTTTTTAGAATTCCTTCAGAGGAATGTATACCACTGAAGAAAATGAGTGTTAAATGATCTCTAAACTAACAGTTGAGGAAAATAATGCTTTCTACATTAAAAAAGTTATCACTACACCTAGCTTTAGTAGTTACTGAACACTTGAGCTCACTTGCTATGCTACCAAGAGATCTAACTGCAATAACTCTTCAGTATGGTCAACAGTATGAGATGAACCATGAAACGTACAACTCAAATGGACACAGGTATGGAACAGACTCTGAAGCCTACAGTAGCAGGTTATGATCTGATAAAACAAAAAAAGTAAAATTAAAAACAGAAGATGCTCAATTTAAAACATAACAGGAAAGAAGACACTTACTCTGGTGTTTGCATGTCTCTCTTTTGCCTAGGAACAAAACAAAATTAATGAATTAAATAATAGGCATCGATACTTGAAACATCAAAAGATATTTGCTAATGGTGGACCCACTTTTGGCAGATGTTGAGAAGATTATTATTGAATGTACTTGTCAGTATCTGCCTACAAGTATAGGGCCAGAATGACTGCACACACAAACACAATGGGGACACATAAGAAAAGGGACTGATGAAAAGGCTTGATGGAAAATAAACTCGCATGGATGGAGCTGATATATGAATGCGTGCAATGGTCTGGACAGTTTCTGAGCTCTCTACTTCCTTTACTAACCTGTGATACTGTTACTTTTAGTTGGAACTATAAACTAAAACAGAATCCTTTGCCTAATATTAAAAGACCATTGTAAAATAGAAAAGTCGCTCTTTTAAAAAAGAATTGCGCCCCATGTTTGGAGTCTCTGCATATCTGCACTTGGACAGCAGTGTGATTTACTTACACTCCTTCTCGACGACAGAACATGATGTAACCAAGGATAACAAACAGGACCAGAGCAACAGCTATTGGTATCGCCAACGTAATCACAAAATCTGTGTAATAATCCTTGCTTTTCAAGTTGGTAGAAGGTGGTTTATACTCTCCGTCATCAGGCAGAACGCCATCTCCACGAATCACTTCCTTACTGACAGAAGGCATCTTTGACTTGTCGACCTGCCACCAAATTGTAAAAAAAAAAGCTACATTTTTGATTTGCCATTTTGCTTCAAATGTGCTAGATATATATCTCAGTACTTCTATAATTGGCAGTGAAAAATTCTTCCTTCTACAGCATTGATAACCTTCATCTTGGTCAGCACAATGGGTTCAGGATAGTGTTTATTTTCTTCGTACTATTACTTTAGTACCACTTATTTTGCACTGTAAAAATTCCATAGCCATCAGTGCTATTTTGAGCTTTTCTTTCTCTCTGGAGCAGAATTGTTCCAGTTCCAGTACAATCATCAAAATTGTTTTATTTCTTTTTCGGAAATATCAGCCCAGGTGCTCTCAGTTCTGGAAGCTGCACAAAAATATTCAGCAAAGTTAATTCAAAAAAGTTATTTTCCTTTAAAGGTTCCTGAGGATTTTGATAGAAATCACATAACACCAGGTTACAGTCCAACAGGTTTATTTGGAAGCACTAGCTTTTGGAGCGCAGCTCCTTCATCAGGTGATTGTGGAGAATAAGACTGTAAGACAGAATTTATAGCAAAAGTTTCCATGCAGTTTTTGAGCAAAGTAAAATGTAATTCTGCAAGTACAAATTAACTCCACAAACTTATATGTTATGTGTTTGTGAGAGTTGGGAGGGGGGGCGATGTTATGAATGTCTGTGAGAGTGTGTGTATAGCGCAACAGGGTCACCTGTAGTGTGCCCGTCACGTTTCTCCTCTGTATACACAGGATGTGTTCAGATGAGGACTGTTCAGATGAGGAGGAACGTGATGGGCACTTGGAAGTACTCGAGGATGTCCTCATAAGAACAGAGTATGATGCTCAACTCATCGACTGCCAGTTCTGACGTGCCACAGTGAGCAATCGTAATGACCTCAGCAGGAGACAGACACGTGATGCAACTGACAGGGTACCCTTTGTTGTTCAGTACTTCCCAGGAGCTGAAAAACTACACCATGTTCTTCGCGGCCTGCAACACATTATCAATAAGGATGAGCACCTCGCCAAGACCTTCCCCACACCTCCACTTCTCACCTTTAAACAGCAGCCAAACCTGAAACAGATGTTCGGGTGACCGTCCTCCAAGGTGGACTTTGGGACAGGCAACATGGAAAGTGACCGAGCAGAGGCTGATATACAAGTTTGGTACCCAATAGGGATGGCCTCAACCAAGACCTTGGGTTCATGACACACTATAGGTGACCCTATTGCACTATACACACACACTCACTCTCTCTGACCCTCTCTCACACACACACCCTCTCACAGACATTCATACCACCCCCCCCCAACTCTCACAAACACATGCACACATACACCTATAAGTTTGTGGAGTTAATTTGTAATTGCAGAATTACATTTTACTTTGCTCAAAAACTGCATGAATCCGCGTAAGATTCTGAAAATCTATTTTTTACATTAGAATCAGTCTGACCATTGTGGCACAGACAGCCTCTCAGAGAGCTAACACCTTCAATACCTTATCTGGGTCGATATGACACCAATTGGTAAAGTGCATTTGAGAATGTAACTTTTTAAAAAATGGTTTTGTGATTTACATGAAAGAACTGATACCTACATGGTCATTCTAACAGATGAGAGACTAAACAAACAATTCCAGTCTTTTTCAATACATAATTTCAGTTACATCACACTGGAAACTTTTGCTATAAATTCTGTGTCTTAGTCTCCACAACCACCTGATGAAGGAGCAGTGCTCCGAAAGCTGGTGCTACCAATTAAACCTGTTGGACTGTAACCTGGTGTTGTGTGATTTCTAACTTTGTACACCCCACTCCAACATCAGCATCTCCAAATCATAAAGACTTTTATGCTATTTTCAAAATTCTTCTGTGCTCCGATGCTAGTTCCTGATTCCCGCCAGCAGCAAATATATCACAGCTGTGTCTGTCATCCTTACCGGCTGTACACATTTTCTAATTACATGGATCAAACCTTAATTCTGGGATTTTGCTGAGTCTTATGGCTCAGTACCTTTCCCAAACAATGTGTTTAGCAAATGGCAGTTTCAACTTAGTGGATATTGGATGGGGTTACACAGCATTTGTTACAAATGCATTCCTGAGTCAGACTAAAGATGTCAAAATTTTAACTGAATACATTCCCCAAAATAAAATCAGCTACTGGTTCTTAGTGTCAGTGCCACTTTTGGCTTGATGGTAGCACTCTAAGCTTTGAATTACAAGGTTGTGGGTCAACTTCTGTCTTGTCTCAGATTTCAGCATAATTGACATTCTAATGCAACACTGACAAACTGCTGCTGAATCACAGGCACCAGCTTCAGGCTGAAGGATTAAACCATGACCCTGTCTTCTTCTCTTTGATGGATATAATTAATTCCATAACACTATTTGAAGAAAAGTACCATAGTTCTTCCCATATCCTGGACGATATTTATTTTCATTTTGTTATCACTGAACACATACTAGTCATTCATCTCATTTGTTTGTGGGAAATGGTGGTGTTAAAATAGTTGTCACATGTCATACATTGAAAGTGGCTATGGTTCAAAAATATTCCCTTGGCTGCAGTGCTTTCTCTGCCTTTGTCTATGTTTGCATACAGAAGTTGTCAGTGAGCTGGAAGGCTGTTAGCAACTAGGGAACATACACGAATAAGAGTCAGCAGAGCAAAAGATAAATAGAATCATTAGTAATGTTAAGTTTGCAGAACTATATATACATGCATTTATCTCCCCGAATATTCATGAGTTTTACCTTTCATTTTTACTTCTTCCAATCTGCTCCCATTAAACATACTCAGCAGTAACACAATTAAACTGTGTCTTTGACATTACACTATATTTTCTGCTAAGAAATCTTCAATTTCAGCTGTTGCTGTTGCTTGTAGCTACAAATGCCAGGAGATCTATTGTCTAACTTACACTATCTTCACACATTCACTGTAATTTAGAGTCAGATGTACAGCATGGAAACAGACTGAGAAAGCCTGTAGCCTTACACACATCTGCTACAGAAGGTGCAGGAAAGCACTGGACCACGGAGGGGGGAGGGGAGGCATTTAGATTAGATTACTTGCAGTGTGAAAACAGGCCCTTCGGCCCAACAAGTTCACGCCGAAGCGCAACCCACCCATGCCCCTACATTTACCCCTTCACCTAAGACTACGGGCAATTTAGCATGGCCAATTCGCCTGACCTGCACATCTTTGGACTGTGGGAGGAAACCCACGCAGACACAGGGAGAATGTGCAAACTCCACACAGTTGCCTAAGGTGGGAACTTGAACCTGGATCTCTGGCGCTGTGAGACAGCAGTGCTAACCACTGTGCCACCGTGCCGCCCACAAAGTTCTTCTGTGCTCCAATGCTAGTTCCTGATTCCCGGCAGCAGCAAATATATCACAGCTGTCTCTGTCATCCATACCAGCTGTACACAAATTGTTCAGAAAAATTAAGGACATCTGTTCTTAGTGTCAATGGAACGGTGTAAGTAAGCTGATAGCATTTGTTCACTTGTGGAATGTGGGGCAGTACACACTTCTCACCCGGGGGAGGGGCTGGAAGCTGCATATTTCACAGTTGGATAACTAAATTTCTGGTTTATATCAAAGACTCTTAGCAAAACTCTTACGCAATATGGAAAGAACTGGTAATTTAATAAGTTTAAAATCACACAACACCAGGTTATAGTCCAACAGGTTTAATTGGAAGCATTAGCTTTCAGAGAGCTGCTCCTTCATCAGGTATAAGATTGTAGGACACAGTATTTATAGCAAAAGTTTAGAGTGTGATGTAACTGAAATTATACATTGAAAAATACCTTGATAGTTCAAGTCTCTCATCTGTTAGAAAGGCCATGATAGTTTCACTTCTTTCATATGTAAATCACAAAACATTTTTTAAAAAGGTGCATTTTCACATTAACTTTAACAATTGGTGTCAGCCCAGGTGATTGCCCCTTGTGTGCTGTTGTCTGTGCCATAATGTTTAAACTGATTCTAATCTAAAAAATGAGTTAAGCGTGTTACATGGATTCATGCAGTTTTTGAGCTAAGTACAATGTAACTCTGCAAGTACAAATTCACCCCACAAACATATGTGCGTGTGTGTGTGTCTGTCTGGGGTGAGGGGGTTAATTAATAAGCTGAGTGGAATATGCACGTAATAGAACAATCCTGATACATTTTCAAATATACCACACTGAGTAAATTTGAATTTATGAAGCTCAGCTCCCTCATCTTGACTGTTCTGGAATGTGAATGTCTCATTACCCTTACAGGCTAGGAAAACACGAAGGCTGAAACTAACATAGTTACGAAGTTAGAAGATGTTCGTGTGTGTGTGTGTATATGTGTGTGTGTGTGTGAGTGAGTGATGAGTGACTGAGTGAGTGAGAGAGAGAGAAAAAATTCTGTAAATTACATTCACTGGCCTAAGGGTTCAAGGGACAAAAAGAGAGAAAGAGAGAGGGATGGGGGGGGAAGAGATACAGGGCGGAAGCTGGTCGTAAGATTAACACTTTGTGGTCTGATTTGAGCATATACTTGCTTGTCATGGATTGAATGTTTGTGTGTTCTTCCCTGGAGCTCAAGATCCGGGAATGTTATGAATTTAATTTGCATTTTGGGAATCCAAGATTATAAATCAAGAAAAAGCCATTTTGTAGGACAATGATACTGGACATGTTAGCTAAGTGAGGTTACCTCATGACATTTTCATATAGTTTAGACTAGTCCCTCATTATGATGTACTGTTGAAAGGGAAGGTTATGTAGCCAAAGCAATTGGCCATTTGGCCTGGCTGGATCAAGGTTTCCCACTTTGATGTGCATGTAGCTTAATTATTCAAGCATACTCAGACCTGGCAATGAGTTTCTCTTCCTCTGCAAACTGTTGCTATTTTATTGCTGCTTATCTGATTAAGGACATGGGGTGTTTTTGTAATTTTAATACCAATTTCTGTATAAAGACAGCTTGTTTGCAGCAATAGGGGGAGTAGCCTGAGAGCACTCTTAGGGGTCAGAGCTGGTGCTGCTACTCTGCTCATGGTTTTAAAACCTTAGCTCAAGCCTGGCTTGTAGGTATCTATGTTATAGTGCAACATTGACACTGTTGGTAAATAAAGGTAATAATTTAAACTAAACTATCTGTAAGAGTTTTATATTCTAGACCACCACAGAGTATGATCTCCGAGCTGAACCAAGAGAGGTTTCCAGGTAGAGTCCATCAGGGATTCCGAGCCATCTCAAATAGGTACCTTAACAAGACTCATCCAGGCCGACCAAATATTCTAAATTAATCTAGTCCCATTTGCCAGTAATTTGCCCATATTTCTCTCCTTCCCATTCGTGTACCCATTCAGATGCCTTTTAAGTGCTGTAATTATAGCAATATCCACCACATCCTCTGGCAGCTCATTCCATACACGTACCACCCTTTATGTCAGAATGTTGCCCTGTAGGTCCCTTTTATATCTTTCCCCACCACCTTAAACCTCTAGTTCTGGACTCCCGTACGCTGAGGAAAATACCTTGTCTATTTACCCTGTCCATGTGTCTCATGATATTATAACCTCTGGAAGCTCACCCCTCCAACTCTCCAAAGAAAGCTGTCCCAGCCTATTCAACCTCTCCCTCCAAGACTGGCAACATCCTTGTAAATCTTTTCTGAATCCTTTCAAATTTCACAATATCTTTCCAATAATAAGGGAGACCAAAATTGAACGCAGTACTCTAAAAGTGGCCTAACGGATGTCCTTTACAACTGCAACATGACGTCCCTATTCGTATACTCAATGCACTAACCAATAAAGCTGAAAATGTGTTGCTAAAAAGCGCAGCAGGTCAGGCAGCATCCAAGGAGCAGAAGAATCGACGTTTCAGGCATGAGCCCTTCTGCGCTTTTCCAGCAACACATTTTCAGCTCTGATCTCCAGCCCTCACTTTTTCCCGCACTAACCAATAAAGGCAAGCGTACCAAATGCATTCTTCACTGCCCTGTTTACCTGTGACTCCACTTTCAAGGAACTATGAACCTGCACTCCAAAGTCTCCTTTTTCTGCAACATTCCCCAGGACCTTACTATTAAGTGTATAAATCCTGTCCTGATTTTTCTCCCAAAATGTAGCACCTCACTTCTATCTAGATTAAACTCCACCTGCCACTCAGCCCATTTGATTAGGCTCCCATTAGACTTTGAGGTAACCTTCTTTGCTGTCCACTGCACCACCAAATTTTGGTGTCATCTGCAAATTTACTAACCATACCTCCTATATCCACACCCAAATCATTTCTATAAATGGCAAAAAGCAGTGGACCCAGACCAATCCTGCTGTAAACTGACATTAATTTTCAAATCCTCTCTGGCCATAGGAGTCCTCTCTGCTGGAGGACTGGAGGAGATTTAATGTGGTGCTATTATTCAAAACGGGTGGTAGGGATAAACCATCAAACTACAGGTCAATGAGTCTAACATCTGTGGTAGAGAAACTATTAAAAGAAATCGAGGCACAGAACTAATCTCCAGTTGGAGAGACAAGGATTATTCCAAGATAGCATAACTTTTTCAGGGGAGAAGAAATTTGTATTTTTTGTTTTAGGCAGATAGGTGTGTAGATATAGGTAACAGAGTTGATGTAATTTACATATACTCTAGTAAAGCTTTTGATAAGGTCTCACATGGGAGGCTGGTTCAGAAGATAACAACCCATGAGGTTCAGGGCAATTGGTTTAGTGACAGGAAGGAGAGAGTAATTATCAAAGTTTGGTTTTATGACTGGAACCATGTCCCATGACATACAGTGGCTCAGCAGTTAGTACTGCTGCCTCATAGCATCAGGAACCCAGCTTCAATTCCATCCTCAGGCGAGGCGACTATGTGGAGTTTGCACATTCTCTCTGCATTTGCGTGGGTTTCCTCTGAGTGCTCCAGTTTCCTCAACAGTCCAAAGATGTGGAGGTTAGTTACACAGAAACATAGAAGATAGGAACAGGAGGCGGCCATTTGGCCCTTTAAGTCTGCTGTGCCATTCATTGAGAGCATGGCTGATCATCCAACTCAATAGCCTATTCCTGCTTTGTCCCCAGAACCTTTGATCCCATTCGTCCCAAGTGCTATATCGAGCTGCTTCTTGAATACATTCAATGTTTCGGGCATCAACTACTTCCTGTGGTAATGAATTCCACAGGCTCACCCACTCTTTGAAGAAATGTTTCCTTATCTCCGTCCTAAATGGCCCATCTCAAGTCCTCAGTCTATGCCCCCTGGTTCTGGACACACCCACCTTCGGGAACATCCTCACTGTATCTACTCTGTCTAGTCCTGTTAGAATTTTATAAATCTGAGATCCCCCCTCACTCATCTAAACTCCAGTGAAGACAATCCTAACCTGGTTGATCTCTCCTCATACGTCAGTCCCACCATCCCCAGAATCAGCCTGGAAAACCCTCGCTGCACTCCAAGAGCAAGAGCATCCTTCCTCAGGAAAGGAGACCAAAACCACACACAATATTCCAGGTATGGCTTCACCAAGTCCCTGTATAACTGCAACATCACATCCCTGCTCCTGTACTCTAACCCTGTCGCAATGAAGGCCAACATACCATTTGCCTTCTTTACCATTTGCTGCATCTGCATGCCTACCTTCAGCAACTGGTACACAAGGACACCCAGGTCCCACTGCACACTCCCCTCTCCCAATTTACAGCCATTCAGGTAGTAATCTGCCTTCTTTTTGCTTCCAAAGTGAATAACCTCGTATTTATCCACATTATAGTGCATCTGCCATGGATGTGCCAACTCAGATGGATTGGATAATTGGATGGGCTATTTCCCATGGCCAAATGTCCATGAATGTGCAGGCTAGGTGGATTAGCCATGAGAAATGCAAGGTTTCAGGGGTAGGTTAGGAGTGTGGATCTGGGTGGGATGCTGGGATGCTGTTCGGAGGGTTGGTGTGGACTCAACAGGCTAAATGGTCTGCTTCTGCACTGTAGAGATTCTATGAAATTCGTCTATACCACAGAATTCAGGGCCAAGTCCTTTGTCGTAGGATAGGGATAAGAATTGGCATTGGGATAAGAAAGTAAGGGAAGTAAACACGTAGCTAAGAGATTGGTGTGGGAAACAGGGATTCCATTTCATGGGACATTAGCATCAGTTTTGGAACTGGGGAGATCTGTACCGACGGGACGGTCTCCACCTGATCTGGAACCAGTGTTCTGGCGAAAAGGATAAATAGGGTGGTCACGAGGACTTTAATCTTGTGAGTCGGTGGGGGGGGGGGGGGGGGGGGGGGGGGGGGGTGGAAGCAACAGGGAGTATGGAGTCAAGTAGAAAGATGAGCAGCAGGTTAGCATGGGTGCAGGGTTTAAGTTCGAGGCAGACTAGGAATGAAGCAAAAAGGAAGAATAACTTAGGATATTATACTACAGATGTTGGAAATTGCATGGTGTCCATGTACACAGATCTCTGAAAGTTGCCACCCAGGTAAATAGTGCGGTGAGGAAGGCATATGGCGTACTGGCTTTTATTGGTGGAGGAACTGAGTTCCGGAGTCCTGAGGTCATGATGCAGTTGTATAAGACTCTGGTGCGGTCGCATCTGGAATATTGTGTGCAGTTTTGGTCGCCATACTATAGGAAGGACGTGGAGGCACTGGAACGGGTGCAGAGGAGGTTTACCAGGATGTTGCCTGGTATGGAAGGAAGATCGTATGAGGAAAGACTGAGACACTTGGGGCTGTTTTCATTAGAGAAAAGAAGGTTTAGGGGTGACTTGATTGAGGTGTACAAGATGATTAGGGGGTTAGATAGGGTTGACAGTGTGAACCTTTTCCCGCGTATGGAGTCGGGTATTACAAGGGGGCATAGCTTTAAATTAAGGGGGGGTAGATATAGGACTGAAGTTAGGGGTAGGTTCTTCACTCAGCGAGTCGTAAGTTCATGGAATGCCCTGCCAGTAGCAGTGGTGGACTCTCCCTCTTTATGGGCATTTAAGCGGGCATTGGATAGGTATATGGAGGATAGTGGGTTAGTATAGGTTAGGTGGGCTTGGATCGGCGCAACATCGAGGGCCAAAGGGCCTGTACTGCGCTGTATTCTTCTATGTTCTATGTTCTAAATCGTGAGGATAAGAAAATTAGCTTTAAGGCGCTTTACCTGAGTGCTCATAATAAAGTAGATGGATTAACAGCACAAATCATTCTGAATGATTTTATGATGTAGTCGGCGTCACAGAGACGTGATTGCAAGGGGTTCAGGACGGGCAGTTAAACATTCAAGGATTTACAACTTATCAAAAAGACAGGGAGGTGACATAGGCGTTTGTTAGTTAAGAATGAAATTAAATCTATGGCACTGAATGACAGGGTCAGATCATGTGGAGTCTGTGTGGGTGGAGTTGATGAACCACAAAGGTGAAAAAAGACCATAGTGGGAGTTATGTACAGACCTCCCAGCAGTGGTCAGGACCAGGGACGCAAGATGTACTGGGAAATAAATAGGGCAAGTCAGAAAGGCAAGGTCACGGTGATCATGGGGGTCTTAAATATGCAAATAGTCTGGATGAATAATGTTGCCGGTGGATCCGAAGAAGGGGAATTTGTGGAAAGCTTACAGGATGGCTTTTTTGAACAGTTTGTAACGGAGCCCACAAGGGAGCAGGCTATTCTCGACTTAGTGCCATGTAATGAGCCAGACTTTATAAAAGATCTTAAAGTAAGGGAACACTAAGGAGGCAATGATCATAACATGGTAGAATTCAGTCTGCAGTTTGAAAGAGAGAAGGCAAAATCGGATGTAGTGGTGTTACAGTTAAATAAAAGGTAATTACAGGGACATGAGAGAGGTACTGACGAAAATCAACTGGAAGCAGAGCCTTGCGGGGAAGACGGTAGAGCAACAATGGCAGGAGTTTCTGGTGTAATTGAGGACAGAGGTTCATCCCAAAGAAAAGAAAGATTATGCCGGGGCCGGGGAGGGATTAGACAGCCATGGCTGACAAAGTCAGTCATGAAATGAATCAAAGAAAAAGAGAGATCCTATAAAGTGGCCAAGAGCACTGGGAAATCAGAAGATTGCAAAGGCTGCAAAAATAGAGATAATAAAGAGAGAAATAAGGGAGGAGAGGATCAAGTATGAAGGTAGGCTAGCCAGTAATATTAGAAATGACAGTAAACGTTTCTTTCAATACATAAGAAACAAACGAAAGGCAAAAGTAGACATTGGGCCACTTCAAACTGATGCAGGAAGGCTAGTGCTGGGAGATAAGGAAATAGCTGAAGAACTTAATAAGTACTTTGCGTCAGTCTTCACAGTGGAAGACAAGAGTATTATCCCAACAATTAAGGAGAGTCAGGGGGCAGAGTTGAGCATGGTAGCCATTACAAAAGGGAAAGTGCTAGAAAAGCTAAAAAGGTCTAAAAATCAATAAATATCCTGGCCCCGATGGGCTACATCCTAGAGTTCAGAGGGAGGTGGCTGAGGAAATAGCAGAGGCGTTGGTTGTGATCTTTCAAAAGTCACTGGAGTCAAGGAAAGTCGCAGATGATTGGAAAATTGCTGTTGTAACCCCCTTGTTCAAGAAAGGATCAAGACAAAAGATGGAAAATTATAGGCCGATTAGCCTGATCTTGGTTGTCGGTAAAATACTAGAATCCATCGTTAAGCATGAGATTTCTAAATTCATGCAGGGTCAGATTAGAACAAGTCAGCATGGATTTAGTAAGGGGAGGTCATGCCTGACAAACCTGTTAGAATTCTTTGAATAGGTAACAAGTAGGTTAGACCAGGGAAACCCAGTGGATGTTATCTATTTAGCCTTCCAAAAGTCCTTTGATAAGGTGCCTCACATGAGGCTGCTGAGTAAGGTGAGGGCCTGTGGTGTTTGAGGTGAGCTACTGGCATGGATTGACAATTGGCTGAGTAACGGAAGGCAGAGAGTTGGGATAAAAGGTTCTTTTTCAGAATGGCAGCCAGTGACAAGCGGTGTCCCGCAGAGTACAGTGTTAGAGCCGCAGCTGTTCACTTTATATATTAATGATCTGGATGAAGGGACTGGGGGCATTCTGGTAAAGTTTACTGATGATACAAAGTTAGGTGGACAAGCAGGCAGTACTGAGGAGGTGGAGAGGCTGCAGTAAGATTTAGACAGTATAGGAGAGTGGTCCAGGAAATGGCTGATGAAGTTCAACGTGAGCAAATGCGAGGTCTTGCACTTTGGAAAACAAATACAGGCATGGACTATTTTCTAAAATTCGTAAAGCCAAAGTACAAAGGGATCTGGGAGTGCTAGTCCAGGATTCTCTAAAGGTTAACTTGCAGGTTGAGTCAGTGATTAAGAAAGCAAATGTAATGTTGTCACTTATCTCAAGAGGGCTGGAATGTAAAAGCAGCAATGTGCTTCCGAGACTTTATAAAGCTCCAGTTAGGCCCCACACATCAGGAATGACATACTGGCACTAGAGTGTGTCCAGCAGAAATTCACACAGATGATCCCTGGAATGGTAGGCAGGCCTACCATATGATGAACAGCTGACAATCCTGGGATTGTATTCATTAGAGTTTGGAAGGTTGAGGGGAGATCTCAGAAACTTACAAGATAATGCAAGGCTTAGAAAGGATGGAAGCTGGGAAGTTGTTTCCATTAGGCAGGGATACTCGGACCCTTAGGCACAGTCTTAGATGTAGAGGGGGTCAATTTAGATCGGAAATGAGGAGACATTTCTTCAGCCAGAGAGCGGTGGGCCTGTGGAATTCATTGCCGCAGAGTGCAGTTGGGGCCGGGACATTAAATGTCTTCAAGGCAGAGATTGATAAATTCTTGATCTTGCAAGGAATTAAGGGCTACTGGGAGAGTGCGGGTAAGTGGAGTTGAAATGCCCATTGGCCATGATTAAATGGCGGAGTGGACGCGATGGGTCAAATGGCCTTACTTCCACTCCTATGACTTATGGTCTTAGGAGGTCTGACCAGTTAGTTTGCAGATAATACAAAAACTGGTGGTGTGGTAAATTGTGACGAGCAAAGCCTTACAGCACAGAATGATATAGATGGACTGAGCAGTGGCAAATGGAATTTAATCCTGAACAGTACAAGGTAATACATTTTTGAGAAGACTAACAAGGCAAGGTAGTACACATTTCATGATGGTACCCCAGGAAGTACAAACCATCACAGAGTCCTTCGAATGCATGTTCTTGAAGACAGAAGAGGAGGTAGGTCAGATGGCTAACAAGGCATATGGGATACTTGTCTTAGTTACTCAAGGCAATGAATGAAAGAGTAAGGAGATGATGATGGAGCCGTATGTAATGTTGGTTGGAACAGAGTGTGCAGTTCTGGTTGCCACTCTGTCGGAATGATGTGATTGCACGTGGAAGGTCACAGAAGAGATTCATCAGGATACAGCATGGCTGCAGCTATTTACTTATGAAGCCAGACTGGAGAGGCTGGGATTGCTTGTTGATTGTGGTGCACATAGGTCTGAAGAGCACAGAAAGGGTAGTTAGGAAGAAATTTTTCCCCTTAGTAGAGGATTCAATAACTAGGGCACAGTTTAAGGTAATGAACAAGAGGTTTAGAGCAGATGAGAAAAAAATGTGTACACCCAGAGGTTTGTGGATACCTGGAACTCAAAGCATAAAAAGGGTGATATAGGCAGGAATCTTCAAGTCATTTAAGAACTGTTTAGATTTACACTTGAAACACCACAGTATACAATGCTATGGAGAAAGTGTTGGAAAATGGGATTAAATAGATGGATGTTTTTTGACCAATGCAGACACAAGGTGCCAAAGGGACTCTTTCTGTGCTGTAAAATCTTTGACTCTAAAATATTACCTGGTTAGAGCACCAGAATAAGTTAATTTAATGCTTATGAGTAGATTCTATTTATTTAATATAAAGAAATTTGACAGATTCCATTATAACTGTAACTTATAATTAAACAAAAGGGATGTTAAAAATAATGAACTGAAGTTCACAGAAATCATGTGTGTCTTCTCACAGAGAGTAGAGATGGTTAGCTCTGGCTAGGATGACTAGGTTTTAAATTATTATGTAAAATGGACTTGTTCTATTTTCACTACAGGAAGAAATATACACAGATAACAATTGGCCAGATTTTTCTCTAGCAAGCCATTAAAGTTCGAAATGATCCTATGTTCTTTAACAACATTACATTTGCCAATTAATTTGCAGGAAATACAAGCTGTAAACAGCAGAATAAGGGAAATGAAACAAAAGGGTTTGAGCAAAGACGGCAACGAACGAGGTAACTCCTTAGCCAGTGAGCACCTGGAGTTGAAAATAAATTTTGTAAAGACTGAGGAGGTGCATAAACAAAATGCTAAATCAGGTCCAGAAAGGTGGAGTAAGAGGACCAGAAAGACAAAGAAAAAAAAAACTAGCTCTATTACAATTGCCTCAAAGATTCAATTTCTGCAGGAGTGAAACTCCATATTTCAGTGCCAGAGCAGTCAATTAGTAGCCATTTACAAACATCACATTACCAAACGAATAATTGTGGCTACTCCAGCTTAAAATTCTCTGGTGAGTTTAATTCATGTCTACCAGGCAAACACAGCAAGTTCATGACATCCAGTGCTGAGCTAGACACCAAAACATCAATTTTGTTAAGGTAACAGCAGGGCAGTAAGCAACCTTTGCATGGAGTTTAACTCTGCACCTGTCCCTCTTCTGAACTTGCTGTGCCATTCACATATAATTAATAGTGACATTGTCAGTGTCAGGGTTATCAGAGTCACCACTATTTTAAAGCCAAACTGGTCCAACATGAGTAAGTTACCAGTGTAACATTTTCAAAAACTGCAGAATATTAACTCCAGGCAGGTTAAGAATCAGGCAAACCTCAGACTAGTACGTATTCAATAGTCAGGTCTATATTTCAATGATTTTTAAAAATTGTTTTTCTTTCTTTTTCATTTTTTTTCAAAAAGTGAAGGGGAGGGCAGGGATTAAAGCAAAATAGAGTTGGAGGGGGAAATAAAACACTCCACTCCCTGCGGTGCCTACCTCTCCCTGGACACGAATGCTCTTTTCTTTTCTTATACCCCACACTACCACCTAATAGCAGCGCTGCTTGTTTTTTTCAATGATTTTATATGGGAACAATGGACAATTAAAATAGTCATCCTGATGCTTCAAAATTGCTGCTATAATTAGTTTGTATTGAACCACAAAAACACAACAGCACAGAAAGAAGCCATTCAGTCCACTGTACTGGCGCCAGCTGAGAAAAAGAAACCAGTTTCCCAATCTAATGCTGCCTTCCAGCACTGGATCCACAGTCTTGCTGTTGATAGAGCTTTAAGTTCCTGTTAAATGGGTTGGACATTTCTGCCTCCACCAACAAACCAGGCAGTTCATTTCAGACACCCAACACGGAGTGAAAATGCTTTTGCTCTTGTACCTCTAATCTTTCTACCAATCATTATAAATCTATGACCCCTGCTAACTGCTCTCTCAGTTAGAAGAAACAGGTCATCCCTGTCAAGGCCCCTCATGGTTTTGTATGCCTCAAGTCACTGCTATTAGAAGACAACAACCAGAGTCTAACTTACTCTTCCCTCATGGCTTCAACTTTCAAGCCTTGGCAACATTCACGTAAACTGCCTCTGCCCTCTCTCGAGAACAATCATATCTTTCCTGTAATGCAGTGACCAGAACTGTATGCAAAACTCCAGCTGAAGCCTAATGTTTTATACACTTTCAGCATTACATCCCAGCTTGTTTTCTAAGCCTCAACCAATAAAAGAAAGCATTTGCTATGCCCTCTTTACCACCTTACCTACCTGTCCTGCCACCTTCAAGGACCTCAGTCCATCAGTAATGTTCCATTTACTAAGTCCCTTGCTTTGTTTGCTCATCCCAAATGCGTAACCTTACACTTCTTCAAAATGAATTCCATTTGCCCCTTTCACCCAATCAACCAAGCCATTTAAATCAATCAATCAATCAGTCTGTAGTCACCAGCTATCCTCCTCTAGTATAGGTTGGGTGGAAAAGCGATGATAAAATGCAGGATTATGGGGATAGGGTGGACTAACCAGGTTTGGCCTCTTTCCACAGTGTGGGCATTCTCTGATAGGCCCTACCCTTCCCTCAGTTATCTTCCTAGTTATTCTTGGCTCCGAATGTTCTGGGAAAATATCTTTCCTTGACTTTACCTACCAATGCCCATACTGTAATTTGTTTTATTATCCTTCTTCTGCATAAGTGTGTCTCTCAATGCAAGATACCTTCCCAGCTGACAGAACCACAATAAGGATCAGCTGTTCAACTGCAGTCACCGGGAAATCTGCAACAGCTAATCTCGGTGACTCATCTTCCAAATTTTTATTTAAAAAATAGCTCTTTGTACTGGAGTCTCAAAACCCCTGATAATGCCAGGGGAAGGTCATGAGGATAAATGCATCGGTATTCTGTACTTGTACAGTTGTTTTAACAGCAACCACCTACTATATCTAGAGAGTGACCCACTTGAAGTGCCACAGACTTGTCTGAGATAAAGAAAAAACATTCAAAGAGAAAACTTCAAATAAATGCTTTTCAGAGTCAGTGGAGCAATTTGGGGGACGGTTCATTGGCTGTTGGTCCAAAATCAGGCCTTTGCCTTCTCAGACTCCTCACATTTTGAGGCTGTGATGTCTATCCAATCGGACATAGTTCTGATTAAATGTTCATAAAGTACAATTCATGTGGCATGAAAACTTAAAGCTTCATCAAATTAAAATAAACAATGTGTAACCTGAATCGACCAACAGGAAGGCAAGTGTTAAGAACACTTAAGTTCAGAATAAGACAAACATATGGAGCCTATAAAGAAATAGATATGTCAATGTTAGTTACATTATCATTTTATAATAGGTGAATCTCACTCCAAAAAGACCGATAGCTTATTGATCTGTATAGCTTAAAATAAAGGATCATTATCACAAAATAATTGATTAGCTTTATTCCCCATTTGTATAAATACAATTGTAGCAGAATAGAAACAAAGGCAAGAAACTATAAAATTGGAAAGCTTTGAAATTGAAAACCATAGGGCAAGGCAGAAAATTAGTTTAGAATGAAGACAAAGAAAATGAACTTGCACTGTACTGTCTTGAAACCCTGTGATGCCAATTAAGTATTTTTGCAAGTATGGTCACTATTATAATCTATGGCACTCTGACATTGCACTATGCCCTCAAGTATTGTACTGGAGTCCAAGCCTGAATTACCATTATGGTCTCTGAAGTGATGCTTGAACAGATGACTCCTCCATTGAAAGGTAAAAGCAGTATCAACGATCAAAGGCAACTCGTGAAGACAACATTAATAGAACTAGCTCAGTGAGCTGAGTGGCTTCTTTTCATACCGTTTAAATTTGATGATTCTATGAATCAAATTGATATGATTGTGTTGAAATCATACAGGGAATAAAATGACAAACAAGCAAATAATGAAGAAAGTTATTTATTTTCTCAGTCCTGCACTTTGCAGCTCCAAGTAATGCAGTGTTAAAAAGCTCTGTTTTTCTGTTCAGGGCCCAAATGGTTTTGGAAGTCCCTGTCTTTGATGTTCCAAACTGAAACGAAAGGCTAGACAAGATGTCAAATGACATGCAAAGTTACTGAACCAATTTACTTGAGACTTTAGCTCAGCTAGCTCCATTGTAACTAGTCTTTAGCATAGTGGCACCTAAACTGTGGTTCATGACCCCCAGTAGAGTCAAAAGGACATAAGTGTGGGATTGTGCATTTCCTTTACTTCAATCCACAGCAGAGGCCTCTGTGCAGAGGAGACAGCCCAGTCTGGAGACTCTCGGTTAGAGACAAAAAAAATCTGCAGATGCTGGAATCCAAGGTAGACAGGCGGGAGGCTGGAAGAACACAGCGAGCCAGGCAGCATCAGGAGGTGGAGAAGTCAACATTTCACGTATCACCCTTCTTCAGGGCTGGGAGTAGCGTATGGGGAGCTGTTGCGGGGGGGGGGGGGGGGGGGTGCAGGATGGTGAGGTGGGATAGGTGGAGACATGTAGAGGGTGCGACCTGATTGGTAAATGGGAAGAATGAATCCAGTTGGTAAATGGAAGGAAGGGTCAATCAGACAAATGGGAGGGGGAGGGGCTGGGATGGGAAGGGAGATTATTTGAAATTGCAGAACTCAATGTGGAGTCCTCTGGGCCTTCAGGTGCCCAGGTGGAAGATGAGGTGTTGTTCCTCCAATTTGCAGTCTCATTCATTGTGACAATGGAGGCCAAGGAGGGGAAGATATTCTTGGTGCTGGGGTCTAGATAGAGTCCGTGCAAATGTTTAAGGATAATGCGTTAGATGCGGAGACTGGCAGGGTGATATGTGAGGACAAGATGGACCCTGTCTTTATTGCAATGGGGGTAGGGGAGGCATCTGGCAGCAAAGCCCTGGATTCAGTGAATTAATGCCTCCACATAGTATGGAGTGGACAGTGTGCTCAAGACACCCTTTAACATTAGAAACCATTACTGAAGGCAAACTTCATCAAGCCCAGAATATTTGTGTTGACTTGGTTCAGACAAAGGCTGGAACATGTAACTCAGTGACTGACTGAGCATGGGAAAACCAGGATGTCAAGGAGCTAAGGTAGGAAGGTGGCTAGCAGATTCCAACTTGACAGTGTTTCTACTCCCATCTACGTGATATACAGACCCCTTACCTCAGGTTAGCAACTCTGCTCCACAGCAGGTACCAACAATTAGACCAAAAGAGGAGGAAGACAGAGGGGCTAGTGAAAGTGTTGTAGTGTGTGTACATTTGTACGTGTCTATAGCCGAAGGAAGAGGTTGGAAAGCAGAGCTACTGAATGTGTGGGGTAGACAGGTAAGTAAGATGGACTGATGGGTGTATGTGTGAAGATGATGGGCTGAACAGGGGCGCTGGGGGGGAGGGGGGGGGGGGTGAGGGAAGGGACTTCACAGTCTTTTGTCAACAAAAAAAATGGAGAATTTGGCTGAAATCTACATAAGTTCATAAAATAATTATATTTTTACAATTATTTCAAAAGCTCAGATATTCATATTTATGTGATGAATTATATGTTGCCTTGTAATAAACTCTAATTCTGTATTGAATGTTTGATTTTTGTTGTTGTCTGGGGTCATGTTATTTTTCAGGTGTTAAAATGGGGTCACATCATTGTCCACTGGAGGGAGAAAGTGTAACTTATGAACAATCAAACTTCAGTCCTTTATGGAGACAGATATTTGAAAATCTAAATTGATGATTGATTTTGCTCGACAGTAACACTATGATTTGAGCAGAATCCTCTTGGGAGATTTTCTCCTCTAATTTGATTTTTTTTATCAAGCGGAGTTTTCTTAATGAAGGAACAGGGTGTGTGCAAGTTCCAAACATGACACTGTTCGAGATTGAGATTCTGGACAAACATTAAACAATTGGTGAGAAATGGCTAGTTAATTGTAGTGTTTAACAACCGAACTGTGTTTGTTCACCATCTACATTTATATTTTAGTCTTAGGAACCTAAAGAACAATTGAAAAATGTGACAACACCAAACTGCAGTGGGCGGCACGGTGGCACAGTGGTTAGCACTGCTGCCTCACAGCGCCAGAGACCCGGGTTCAATTACCGCCTCAGGCGACTTACTGTGTGGAGTTTGCACATTCTCCCAGTGTCTGCGTGGGTTTCCTCCGGGTGCTCCAGTTTCCTCCCACAATCCAAAGATGTGCAGGTCAGGTGAATTGGCCATACTAAATTGTCCGTAGTGTTAGGTGAAGGGGTAAATGTAGGAGAATGAGTCTGGGTGGGTTGCGCTTCGGTGGGTCGGTGTGGACTTGTTTGGCCGAAGGGCCTGTTTCCACACTGTAAGTAATCTAATCTAATCTAAAAATACAACAAGGAAATACTTTTGCAGACTTGGCACAATATTGTTAATCAGTGGTGTTACATCGATAGGACGGAAATAATAGAGGCTGCGCATTTCTTCGGAGAAAGTAGCATCAAAATGGGGTTGAATGCCGGAGTCAGGGAGGGGGGAGTGTGGAGAGTGAGGGGGGTGGAGTGGAGTGCAGGGCAGGCAAATCCACAAATCATTACGAGTAGCAACACAGATTATGGACACCAGTAAAATTAACAAATGTTTGGGGTTACTTTCTTAAGGAGTACAATGAAAAATCAGAAAAGTTATGTTAACTTTGAACCTTAAAACACATTTGGAGTACTGTAAACAGTTCTGCTATCCTTAGATTTAATAAAGGACGATTTATTAGGATTATAGAAAATCAGAAGAGGTCACATCCTTTCAAAAAAAAATTTATTAAAGACTTGGGTGATTCTAACAGGCATACTTTGGTATGGTTTTATGGGATGTGCATGGAGAAGGTATTTGAACTTCTAAAGGAGGTGGGGGCCATAACTAAGAGCCATAAATATGACATTCATTAAAAATCAAATCAAGAATTCAGAAAAAAATTCTTTATCCATAGAATGGTTAGAGTTCACTATCAAAAGGAGTAGTTGAACTGAATACAGAAGTAAAGAGAAGCTAGACAGTTGCATGTAAGAATAACAAACAGAAGGTCATATGTTCATGGGGTTAGACAAAGAAAGAAGGTTGGAGGTGCAAACTAAATGTAAATATCAATGTTAAATGTAGGTCAATTGGCTTGTTTTTGTGTTGTAAATACGTATCACAATCCTGAGAAAAAATGTGAAAAAATACATCAAAATGTATATGATCCCCTTCAAAAGAGAGAATGCTGAAAAGATAGTGCTTGACTTACCAAAGTCAGTTTACACCAGTCAATATCAAACTGGGCCCTAAATTTCTTGTCACAGCTTATGCTCGGTTCCATCTCCTGACTACACTTCAGCTGGTTTTGTGGGGTCTCCACCTCTCTGAGGCATGATGAGAAAGTCACATCTGTCCCCACCATGACATAAACCCTGCAGAGGAAGAATTCCAACAGAACATCACGTTTTACAAGGATCTGAACCTAGAGCCGGGTATTTCCAAGTGCATTTACACTTTAAAAGCAGCATTTTGGAAAACATTTGGATTTTATGTGAATAACAAACACAAGGGCTCATCCAGAGATTTGTGAAGCATTGCAATTCCTAATCGTTGGAGACATTTAAGTCAAGAAACTGGGATTGTTTGCAACCATTTTCAGAAGCAAGTGCACTTGGACCTCTCAAATGGCAGTTGCACAGCAAGTACCCATTTGGGGAAAATCACAACGGATACTGTACTGGTGTGAGCATTAGCACAGAAACAGTGAACATCTGACAGAAATATGGAATCAACATGACAGAATAAATTGAATTAAATAAATAGAACAAATTGCTGAGAAAGGTACAGGGGGGAGGGGGGGTAAGGTGGCCTCACAGCTGGAAGCAGACAGTACTTTTCCAACTGGAAAAGTAGACAGTTGCAACACGGAAAGAGGCCAGTCAGCCCATCATGTTTGGGCTGGACAAAAATCAAATCTTCACTTTTTCCAGCCTTTGGCCTGTAACCCTGGAGGCTAAATATTGCTTAAATGTTACAAGATTTTCTGACTCAACTACCTACAGTGAGCTCCAGTCTCCTGCTATGCTTTGTGAAAATATTTCTCATCGATGTTCCTTCCAAAATGCCTTTCTATCCACCCTATCTCTGCCCCACATTGCTATTGACCTCTATCAAATTCTCTCACGACATATACTGCCCCAAGGAAAACAACTCCAAACTATCCAATCTTTTCTCATTACTCAGACCCTCCAAGCCCAGACAGCGGTCTGGCAAATCTTCTCGGCACCGTCTCTCGTGCAATCACATCCTTCCCACCATGCAGTGGCTACAACTGCATATAGCTCTCCTGGAGTGGCTGAGCCAGTGTTTTATACTGTTATAGCATGAATACCTTCCACTTGTATTCTATGCCTCAGTTACTAAACGCAAGTATCCCACTTGCATTCTTAACAGCTTTGCCTACTCACCTTGTAACCTTCCAGGATCCATGGACATGCACACAAAGGTTCCTCTGATCTTAAGTACTTCCTGAGGTCCTTACCATTCACAGTTTAATGCCTTGCCTTGTTAGCCTTCCCCAAGTGGAAGGCCAACCTCATACCTTTCCAGCTTAAACCGAGTTTACCATTGTTTTACCCACCTGACCAGTCCATTAATATTCTCCTACAGTTTAGAGCTATCCATCTCACAATTTACCACCCTACCGATGTTCATGTCACCTGTGAACTTCCTGATCACTGCCCCACATGAAATGTCCAAACAACACGAACCTCAGCACCAAAATTTACAGAACCCACTGGAAACATACTTCTCGACACAGAAACATCCCTCTACCATCACCCTCAGCTTCCTCCATCTCAGCCAACTTTAGCTTCAATGTGCGACTTTGCCTTGCATCCCATGGGCTTACTTTCTTGATTAGTCCGCCATGAGGGACCTTATCAGAAGCCTTGCTAAAGTCCTTATCAACCATACTAAATGAATTACCCTCATCCACACTCCCGGTTACCGCCTCAAAACATTTGATCAAAAAAGTGTCAAACAAGACCTTCCCTTTATAAATCCATGCTGACTATCATAACTAATTTAATTAATTAGTCTGCTCTCTCCAACAGGAGATATATTCTATCCCTCAGAATTCTTTCTAATAACTTTCCATCACCAAGATGGCTCGTAATTTCTTGCTCTATCTTTTTCTTCCTTTTTAAATAATGCAACAACATTCGCAGCCCTTCAGTCTTCTGACACCTAATCCATGGACACAAGTGGTTTTGAAAATTACTGCTAGAGCCCCTGATTTCTCCTGCTTTGTCTGCCTCAACAGATGGGATACATCTGATTTGGTTCAGTAGATTTACCTACTTTTAAGGCTGTTAAACCTGCTTGTATCTCCTCTCCTTATGTTAATTTATTCCTATATTTCACAGTCATCCGCCCTGCCAGTACATGCCATCGGTATTGTGAAGACTGATGCGATGTATTCAATGAGTATTCACTGTGCCCATATCTTCTGGATCCACATGCACATGACTTCTATTGTCCTCAAATCGACCCTTCTCTTTCACTAGTTATTTCTTTGTTCTTTATGTATTCAAAAACCCCTCTGGTTTTCCTTTATTCTACCCAATGTGTTTTCATGCATTCTCTATGCCTACCTAATTTCCTTCCTGCATTTTTTATACTCCTGGAGTGACTCTGCCATATCAAGCCATATCTGCTATAGCAATTTTTAAAAAAATCCTAACTTTTATGTTACTTGACATCTAAGATTCTCCGGTCTTGGTCTCACTCTTTGCCTTCATAGCAAGAGTTTTGTCTTGTACTCTCGCTATTTCCTCCTGTAGGGTCTCCCTTTGCTCCGATTCAATGTTTTAGCTGTCCTTGTCCACTTGGACCAAATTGCATCTTCGAGTAAATTAACTTCTCCAAGTTTACAACTTATACTTGCAGCTATCCTTATTGCTTCTCATAATTATATAACTGAGTTATGGTCAGTGCCTCCAAAATACTCCCCTACTAATACACCTTCCATCTCCCTGGGCAAATTTCCAAACATTAGGTTCCCCTCCCTTGTTGGGCTTTCCATGTCCTGCTTAATGTTCTTCTGAATGAAAAATAATTCTTTTCCCACTATACCTGCACACTAAAACTAACCTAGTTAATATTTGGGTAGTTAAAAACATTTACTATTGCTATCTTATTACTCTTACATTTCTCTGAAATAAGATTAGGTATTTGTTCCCCTCTCTTCCGGACTATTTGATCGCCTGTAGTACACACTCAACAGGTTTGTCCCTTTTTTATTTTTCATTTCTCCCCTCATGGCCTCATTTGATGATCCTTCCAAGATTTCATCCCTCCTCAATGCTATAATTGATTCCGTGATCAATATTGCTAACACCAAACCTCACCACCACCGCACCCTCTCTCTATGTCATCTCAATATCCTATAATCAGGGATGTTGACCTGCCAACCTTACTCATCTTTCAACCAAGTCTCGATCATAACTATGAGATAATTCCCATGTAGTCTTCTGTACCCGCAACTCATCCAGTTTATTCCTCAGGCTCCTTGCATTCAGATACATTCCATTTGGCCTTGCTAAACTCACTGTTTCTTATCTAGCCCGCATTTCATCTGCCTTCCAGACTCATTCACTCACATTTTAACTTCTAATTCCATCTCAGCTTCTCTCTCCTCTGAATTACTTGTCAGGACCTCATTTCCTGTCAATCTATTTTAAACAACTTTAACAGCATTAGCAACATCAGCAAGGAAAAATGTGTAAGATCCCTATGCTTCAGTTAAGGACGTCACAGAAATCTGCAGCTATCAGTGTGTGATTCAGTTGCATAAAGTAGCAAGTGTTGGAATTAGTCTGTCCCGAGTTCCTGCTTCTGACTATTCTAAGCTGAAGATATTTGCAGCATCGCACAGTTTACCTTCTAGTGTTCCATAATGGAGGTTACTAAGATTCTCTACTCAATGAGGTCTCACTACATTGCACTGTTTTCCAGAGATGCGAGTAAGATCACTAGAAATTCAAGTTCTCTCATGTTGCAGACCGCAACACTTAGCTTTGCAGGTAATACAGATCAACTCTGCCCTTGTCATTGTCCATATTGAGCAGGAGCAGAAGGTAGAGGAGAAGGATTGAGAGAACAAGGAATAGGAAGGAAGGTGGCTGCCCCTCTATCGTTGGTAATCATCCAGATGCTATAGCAGTAGTCACAGCGGATTTTCCATTCACCATTTGTTCCACACCTTATCATTCCTCTCTCACCAACCAACACCTCACCACCATACTAAATTAAAAGTCAAATCAAAAATGAACAATCAATTCATACCATTTAAATAAAAAATTTGACTAATTATCATTATGCTTTGCCTTAGTGCCTTTCTGCCGGCATTTGGAATACAGAGGCCGTGGCTGGATTCACCCTAAATACCCCAAAAAAAAAAAAACGCCTTTGACATTAAATCATAGAGCAACCAATCAGAGACAAGTCATCACCGTCAGGAGCTGCTCACTCACTGTTGGAAAGGCAGGAGAATGAGAGAGGGGCTGCAAAGTGGGGGAAGGAAGTGTTTGTGAAATCTGGTCCTGGTACATAGAACAGTACAATGCAGTACAAGCCCTTTGACTTTTGATGTTGTGCTGATCTTTTATCCTACTCTAAGATCAAACTAACCTACATACCTTTCATTTTACTATCATCCATGTGCCTATCCGAGTTACTTAAATGCCCTAATGTATCTGACTTACTACCACTACTGGCAGTGCATTCCACACACCCACCACTCTCTGTAAAGAACCCACCTCTCACATCTCCCTTAAACATTCCTCCAATCACCTTAAAATTGTGGTCAGACAAGAGAAATTTTAAAAGTCCAGTGAGGCTGTACGGGAGAGAGAACACAGTTTTTTATACTCAGCCAACTGAGAATTAGGACAATTTGAAATTCACATGTTAATGAATTCTTTGCAAAGAAAGTTGACCCATGCTGTCTTCCATTGGCCTTTCCCAGTGTTCCTGTATTTTTCTATCCCTATGGCTATAAATGATTTATGAAAAGTTGTTACCTTACAATGGATGAGACTACACTGACGGTCTGGGAGAATGACCTCAGTGAGAGGGTTTCCTCATCCCCAGCTTGGAAAACACAGCTAAATATACTGGGTCAAGCCTCTACTGGAAAAGGGCTCAAAAGGGTTCCAGGCCTTGAGAAAAGGCTGCAAATGAAAAAGATGAATCCACCTATGCCATTTATTCTATATTCTACATTGCAGTAACTAAAGTCTGTACAATGAAATTAACCTTCAGGCTCTCAGTATAGTTAGATATCCAGGTAAAGCAAATGACTTAAACAACAAGGAGTCAGATGCAAATCTGAAAAATTGCATTTTTTTTGTTTTCCACAGAAATTAAACTCACCCTTCCTTCATATTATTGATGGGCAGAGGTACTCGTCCACCACGGTCGAGTGCGGAGGTGATGTTAATGGCATTGAGGCGGTCAGGCTGCCAAACATTCTTCACGGCTCCCAGGAAATCGCCAATAACCTCACTTGCCAACATCTCTTCCACATTCATGTTTTTCACAAAGAACTCCGCTTGATAGGGCAAAGGATAATCTTTAAACAACAAGAACACAAAAGTTGAAAACAATGTATACTCAGACCCTGACTTAAGACCCACAGAAACATTTGGCAAGTGATGTACAGATGTCTGTGTGCTGTGATTGCACTTATCTAGCTATATGCACAGTCATCTGGATGTTAATTCTCTTACGGTTTGTATTTGGAAACACTTACTCCCCAGGGGCAAGGCATGGAATGGTGAGCTGGATATCAGCTCTCTCGTCTCTTGACATTTGCCCAGAAGTGTAGGATGACTGCACTGACATCTAACAGAGAGGACTCACAGCCCGGGAAACAAGGTAGAACACGGGTACGTTAGACCTCCAATGTCTGCACTGCAACTATCCTCTTCTAGCTATTTCTTAAAAAAGACAGGCAGGTCTGAACACAGCTGGGCCATTTAAACAACTTGATCCCCCAAAGCAAGGATGGTAAAGTTAGGCTAGCCTCAAGACATTTCATCAGGTTAACATGAGGGGCAGATAGTTAGCCTTAGTTTTGAATAGACAGCGATGAAATTGTGACTCTTTTCAAAAGGCAGAAAGTCAAGGATGACCTCAGAGAAATCTTCAGAAGAAAAGGGCTACCATTAGTTAAATATTTAATTAAAAGGACACATCTTCAAGATTATCAATATTAAGAGGTCAGAAAAATGTATTTATACTGATGGTATGTAGGAATGTCAAATTTTCTGCAACAGATGTGTGTTGATCCAGAGTTCAAATACCCAACCAAATGAAGACAGGATGGTAGAGAACACTAATTTAGCATGGAGCAGAAATTACACTTGGGAGATTTGTGTGTGAATATTTTTACTCCAGATTGCTTCTTGTATAGCTCATTTAAACCCTGTGAGCACCATTCTCTGAACATTTCCAACTGACATTTGATCCACTTGACCCACCTCATTTCCGAGAACCGGAACCAACAATGCCTCCTTCTTCATTGTGAGGTAAAGCATCTCAAATTCCCGGGAGCACACTTCAGAAACTCTTCCTCCTCTCTGCCCACAATATTAATTACTCCACTATAAACTGGAATAGCAATGAAGTCCTATTATCACTATCCATAACTTTTGCACCTCTTCTATAAATTTGCTTTTCTGTCTTTATCACTGGTTTGTGGTCTGCAGAAACATCCAACAGTTTAAAAAACACATCTACTATTTCTTAACTGTAAGCAAATTGATTCTGAGTGTCAACATTCCTGGATAACCTCAACACTGCCACCTTTTATTTATTCTTTCCAGTCCCATCTTCCTAAATATCTTGTTGTGTCTTTTCAACAATCATAAATCTTCACATGGAGCCATTGGGAGTAACCACATCTCTCAACTTCAGTCAGAAGGAGTTAGATTTTAAGAAACCTAATATGGGTCTGGAGAGTCCAAGCAGCCTCCAGTCAAGGAAGGAAGCCAGGCAAGAGTGCCACCTTCTTCCTAAAATACAGATTTCTTTTTCAGTTAGATTGTAATTTTCCCAGATATTGTAAGAGTCCAGTCAAAACTCCTCAAAAGATATCCCTCCATCAAAAGAGAATAAGAGTCAGATTCACTATGTATTTGATACAGAAGACTTGATAAGACAATTTAAATTTTAATATATTACTTTGGTATTATAAACCAAATTTGTTTATGGTCACATGTACCAAGCTACAGTGAAGGTATTGTTTTGCATGCTAACCAGACAAATCATGTCTTATATAATTACATCAGGGTAATAGAACAGAGTGCAGAACATAGCGTTACAGCTACAGAGAAGATGCAGAGAAAGATCAACTTTAATATGAGAGGTTTGTTCAAATGTCTGATTACAGCAGGGAAGAAGCTGTTCTTGAATCTGTTGATATGCATTTTCAAACTTTTTTGTATCTTCTGCCGACAGAAGAGGGTGGAAGAGCGTATAACTAGGGTGGGAAGGTATTTGACTATGTTGGCTGCTTTCCCGATGCAGTGGGAAGTATAGATGGAGTTAATGAAAGGAAGGCTGGTTTTCATGATGAACTGGGCTGCGTTCATAACCCTCTGAAATTTCTTGTGGTCTTGGGCACAGCAGTTGCCATACCAAACTGTGATCTATCCAGAGAGAATGTTTTTTATGGCGCATCTATAAAAACTGGTATGAGTCCTTGTGGATACGCCAAATTCACTTAACTTTCTGAGGAGGTAGAGGATAAATGGAGTTAGAATTTGAGAGCAAATTCTTTATATTTGGCAAGTCCTCTCAAATTACTTTTATCATTAGGAAGAGACAATCTATTTTTAAAATAATCTTCTAGCTCCGCCTTGCTAAGCAGACATTCACATTTGGACGGAGCTCCCATCATAGTTCTAGCTAGATCCTGTCTTTTATTCTTATACAAAACCTGTATTTCTTTAAATTTTCCTTTTTTTCTACTATATCTTCTCTTGGCATTATTTACTCTCGTATTATATTCTTGCCTAATATCTTTATGCTTAGTAATTAATTCCTTTATATATATATATATTTCAGTTTATTCAATTTATTACTTTCATTATTAGTTCCTAATTTACCAATTACCATATCCATAATGCTATCATAATCATTTATGTTGTACGTTTGCTTTTACTTATTTTGTCCTTCTCCATCTCTAATAATTCTAATAGTAACCGATTCTTAGATTCTAAACTCCCATTAGTATTATTTCTTCCTTGGTAGTTATTCTCTATTACTATTTCCTCTACTGGAGTATCTAAATCAATGTCACTATTCTCTTCATTTCTATTATCATTAATGGGGACTACTCCTTGACTTGTGCCCGCCTCTTTGTCGCTAGTTCTAGTTTGTTTAACTAATAGTCTTTTATCGGAAATTTGTTTTTTAGCGATAAGTTTATTAATATTTTTGCAGCTTACAAGTTCCTGTTCTAATGGTTTTAGCACTTTTATGTCGGAGTTGGACCAAACTCCTCTTTTATCTTTCTCTACTTTTTCCAAATTACCTTTCTTCTCTTTATTTCTTTTAATATTTCTTAAATTAGGGTGCACGTGCCTCTCGTGTTGCCCTAAACCTATGGCTGTTGTAAATCTAAGTGGGCAGATTTCGCATTGGAACGATTTATCTTCTTCACTATTTCTTATAGTACTGTTACATTTATGATAGTGACATGCGACCGAATGGTAACTACTCTCCCAGCCGCATTTGCTACACTTAACTCTTACAGCTTTTATCCCTTTGCATAAGTTTGCATAGTGGAGTTAGAGTTAGAATTTGAGAGCATAAAGAGTACAGTTAGGGCTGAATACACAGTCTAGCGTGGCACCAGTATTGAGCATTGTTGTGGAGGTGGTGTCACCACTTATCCTAACTGATTGCGGTCTACAGGTCAAGAAGTCAAGGATCCTGTTGCAGAAGCAGGGAGCAGAGACCCAGGTCTTGGCGTTTGGAGATAAGTTCACTTAGAATTATGGTGTTGAAGGCAGAGCCAAAGTCAATAAATAAGAGTTTAACATAGGTGTCTTTATTATCCAAATGTTTCAGGGATGAGCATAGGTCCAGAGAGATGGCACCGGCCATGGGCTCATTGTCACAATAGGTGATTTGTAGTGGAGCAATGCAATTCTGGGAGGCAGGAGTTAATGTGTGGCATTACTAATCTCTCGAAACACTTCACGATGATGGATGTCAGAGTCAAGCGGTAGACGTTAAGATACATTGCCAAAGAAAAACCAGGCACTGAAATGATACTGGTCTTCTTGAAGCAGGTGGGAACGTTACATCAGAGTGATGAGAGGTTAGATTAGATTAGATTCCCTACAGTGTAGAAACAGGCCATTTGGCCCATCAAGTCCACACCAACCCTCCAAAGTCCATTCCCCAACATTTACCCCGACTAATGCAGCTAATACTATGGGAAATTTGGCATAGCCAATTCACCTGACCTGCACATCTTTGGAGTGTGGGAGGAAACTGGAGTACCTGGAGGAAACTCACGCAGACACAGGGAGAATATGCAAACTCCACACAAAAAGCTGCCCAAGGCTGGAATCCAACCCAGGTCCCTGGTGCTGCGAGACAGCAGTGCTAACTCATGCTGCTCAGATTAAAAAGGTTAAAGATATCTGCAAAAACTCCCAGCAGTCGGTCCATGCACGATCGGAGTGCAAGGCTGGGGACTCTATCCAGACCAGTCACTTTCCATTGGTTCACCCTCAAGGGGGCCAATCTGATGTCTGCAGCAGTGACTGTGGGTACACTGCCACAGATGGTGACATCATTTGACAGACGTTCTATTCAAAACAAAACAAGCATAGAGCACATTGGGCTCATCGGGGAGAGATGCATTGCTGGCAGCAATTTTACTCAACTTTGCTTTGTAGCTCATTATATCATGTGAGCCTTGCCACTGTGATGTGTGGTCCTCTGCTTAGTCTGGGAATCTGTATAACCAAAGTAACTGAACTAGTGAGCATAAATCACAATGTTAAATAACATTGAAAGAGAAAGGTAACTGGTCCTTATTATCAGACTTAGAATCGTATTCTATAAACTGCCATCATGCATTGCCATATCCACACTCAAAGATTGGCCTTGTCAGAAACCAGGTAAACAGTGTTCCAGCCATTTGTTCACCGTGCAAACCTGTAGTAGAAACTGGCTTCAACAAAACCACCCGAAGGAATACTGATTATTTATTGCTCTATGTCAGGCAAACTGGTGGAAGACCCTAAGGCATCCTCTTGGTCTTAATAGTGCCCAGCCTACCTCAGATTACCGTGAAAATGTACAGTATCTCATATTTTCAGCAACAGGTGAAACCAGCTGCTTCATGCTGCTGTTATGCAGTAGCAACATGTGTTGCGTTAGCCAATAAAAAGATGCTGCCATCAGGTCAAAAAAGGCCTTCTGCCTATCACAGAAACAAATAATGTGATATATGAAACTCATTGCTAGTGTGATGCCAGGTATGTAGGCAGTACATCCTGAAATCAGACAGATTCATCAACAGCATATCCAGTCAGCTGTTAACAGGCAGGGTACTGACTGTACTCACCAGTCTGTGCTTACAGTGTCTAACAATAGATGTGATTCTGCAATTAGATAGTATTTGCTGAATAATCCTGAATATAGCAGGAACTATGCTGACACACAATTTAAGATTGCCAGTCAGGGTTGCGGTGTCCTGCACTAGAAGCTATATACATTAACACACAGGACCTTGTTCTTTGCAGACAGAAAGAACATGCACTGTCTGCTTCAATTCCACAAAAATAGGAGACTGCTATTCACGGTTTCACTTCTCAGGGTGATGATCTGATGAATCGTTGCCAACCTGCTTGATCAAAATTTAAACAAAAACTGGCTGTTAACTGACACGCAACATTAAAGAGGTGTGGCAATGGAAAATGCACCCAAAGTCTACTTGCCGGTCAAACAGCACTTCTCTCAGGCAGTGTCAACTTTAGTTTTCTCCTCAAATTTACATTCTTGCAAAATGTCACAATGAGTGTAAGAAGAGAGCATTGACAAATTGTGTCTTTTATTTCCCAGTAATATCTCAGTTCTTATTTCTACAAGAGAATCCAAACTTCAAACTTTTTCTAAGGTTAGCATGGTGGTTCAGTGGTTAGCACTGCTGCCTCACATTACCACAGAGCTGGTTTGATTTCACTCTCAGGCGACCGTCTGTGTGGAGTTTGCATGTTCTCCCAGGGTCGGCATGGGTATCTGCCGGGTGCTCCAGTTTCCTCCTGCAGTCCAAAGATGCGCAGGTGAGGTGGATTGGCTGTGGTAAATACAGGGTTACTGGGATATGGTAATGGGCTGGGTCTGGATGGGATGCTCTTCAAAGGGTTGGGATGCAGATTTGATGGGCTGAATGGCCTCTTTCTGTACTGTAAGGATTCTATGATTCTGATACAATTACAATACTTGAAAGTAAAAGAAAGATATCCATCAAATAACAAAGTACAGGTATTTCTGGTGTAACGCGATAGTTGCATGCGTGTGTAATCTTGCGCTGTACTACACCTGTGCAGTAAAAAGTTCGCACTATCCAAATAGTGCCCACTATTCGTCAAGTGCATTTGTGCTAATTTGCACCGACAAAACACGTTATATCAGAAATACCTGTAATATCACCTTAATCCTGGAATGTGAGTCACCCAGTAAGTTCAGGACAGTCCGAATTGAAGCTGACCGATATTAACGTCCCTCTCCTAATGAATGTAATCATTTAGAATATGTTGTGATACTTATGTTTTTTTGATGTTCCACACTTAAAGTGGCATGGATTGTTATTCAACTAAATATAGACCACCTCTAATTATTAACCAATATGAGGAGAGATGGTTTCCCCATTGAATTCTCAAGAATGTTTTGTTACATTTAATCTCAAAAAATCTAGAGCCTGGTAATCATTATATGGATTAATGTATTTGGTCAAAGTACTATGTTCAGCAAGATAGTAGATTTCAAGCCTAATATTTTTTTATCAGATTGTAGTTTTACATCTCTGAAACGGCACTGCACACCAACACAAGAATCCCCAGAAGCTCGTGGGTTTTTGGCATGTGTAACCTTTATCAGCAATTCCACATCATTATGAAGGAAGTTGACTGGGTTGACTTGCTGTGAGAAGAATAGAGTAACTTTGAATTTAATTTCTCATTTCAATCCATGTTTTGGCCCTTATTCTGCACATTGTATTCACGGATATTTCACACCAAGTCCTTCCTCTCTTTGTCTCCATTATCACCATGACATCATAGTTCCATGGGGATTCGTGCCTGAAGCTTACTTACAATTCTGTGCATTTACATAATTGCATTATAACCCTGAAGATCTTAACATATTCCTCTTGCTCTGACCCCACCTCATACCTTAGCACTTGAGTAAGAAAAGGTATCTATTTATTCATGGAGACAGCAGTGAAGTGGTAATGTCACTCGACTATTAATCCAGAGACTCAGATCAATGCCCTGGTACCAAGGCTTCAAATCTCACCATAGGAGCTGCTGGAATTTGAGTTCAATTAACAAATCCAGAATATAAAGCTATCAGTACTGGTGATAATAAAACAAAATTGGATCACTAATGTCTTTAGATAAGGAAATCTGCCATCCTCACCCAGTCTAACCTACCTGAATAGCAGCTCCCAGCTGTAAACTGCCTCATGGATGATACATTCCACATTTACTATACTTCAGGTATAGGAATGTCTTCATCTCTTAACTTCTAGGAAATTACAAATGCGTTGTTTTAAAAATTCTATTTGTAATGATTCCACATTAAAGTTGTTTTTGGCCAAAATCAAAGAACAGATTGACTCAAAAGTTGGTTCTTACTGTTGCTGAGAATGCTTCCAAATGGTAAAATAGCACAAGGAAACTCGACATCCAGAATTCTAAGCAGAGTCTTCTTTTCTCCTCTGCAGATGCAAGCTGCATGTTTACACCAAGTTTTGTTTTTATTGCAAAGTCATTACCCTTACTATGTAAAACAGTAAATATATTAAAAAACCTTCATACCATCTGAAGCCATAATGTTGACAATCAAAGTATGCCTTGCTGTTTCATATGTTCGTCTATTATAAGCAGTGATCTGTAAAAGAAAAGAAACAGCAAATCATCAAAAATATAAATATATTAGCACTGCTGCCTCACAGCGCCAGGGACTTGGGTTCGGTAAAAACAATGACTGCAGATGCTGGAAACCAGATTCTGGATCAATGGTGCTGGAAGAGCACAGCAGTTCAGGCAGCATCGAGGAGCTTCAGCAAAATCGACGTTTCGGGCAAAAGCCCTTCATCAGGAATAAAGGCAGAGAGCCTGAAGCGTGGAGAGATAAGCTAGGGGAGGGTGGGGGTGGGGAGAAAGTAGCATAGAGTACAATGGGTGAGTAGGGGAGAAGATGAAGGTATTAGGTCAGGGAGGAGAGGGTGGAGTGGATAGGTGGAAAAGGAGCTAGGCAGGTCGGACAAATCCGGACAAGTCAAGGGGACTGGAAGTTTGAAACTAGGATGAGGTGGGGGAAGGGGAAATGAGGAAGCTGTTGAAGTCCACATTGATGCCCTGGGGTTGAAGTGTTCCAAGGCGGAAGATGAGGCGTCCTTCCTCCAGGCGTCTGGTGGTGAGGGAGCGGCGGTGAAGGAGGCCCAGGACCTCCATGTCCTCGGCAGAGTGGGAGGGGGAGTTGAAATGTTGGGCCACGGGGCGGTTTGGTTGATTGGTGCGGGTGTCTCGGAGATGTTCCCTAAAGCGCTCTGCTAGGAGGCGCCCAGTCTCCCCAATGTAGAGGAGACCGCATCGGGAGCAACGGATACCAGAAATGATATTAGTGGATGTGCAGGTAAAATTTTGATGGATATGGAAGGCTCCTTTAGGGCCTTGGATAGAGGTGAGGGAGGAAGTGTGGGCACAGGTTTTACAGTTCCTGCGGTGGCAGGGGAAAGTGCCAGGATGTGAGGGTGGGTCGTAGGGGGGCGTGGACCCGACCAAGTAGTCACGGAGTGAACGGTCTTTGCGGAAGGCGGAAAGGGGTGGGGAGGGAAATATATCCCTGGTGGTGGGGTCTGTTTGGAGGTGGCGGAAATGTCGGCGGATGATTTGGTTTATGCGGAGGTTTGTAGGGTGGAAGGTGAGCACCAGGGGCGTTCTGTCCATGTTACAGTTGGAGGGGTGGGGTCTGAGGGCGGAGGTGCGGGATGTGGACGAGATGCGTTGGAGGGCACCTTTAACCACGTGGGAAGGGAAATTGCGGTCTCTAAAGAGAGGAGGCCATCTGGTGTGTTCTGTGGTGGAACTGGTCCTCCTGGGAGCAGATACGGCGGAGGTGGAGGAATTGGGAATATGGGATGGCATTTTTGCAAGAGGTAGGGTGGGAAGAGGTGTAATCCAGGTAGCTGTGGGAGTCAGTGGGTTTGTAAAAAATGTCAGTGTCAAGTCGGTCTTCACTAATGGAGATGGAGAGGTCCCAGCTATGCCTGTCTCTTTGTTGGCTACGTAGAACAGTTGATCTTCAGTAATTACACAGGCACCACTCCCCACCTCTTCCTCCGCTACATTGATGACTGCATTGGCACCACCTCGTGCTCCCGCGAGGAGGTTGAGCAATTCATCAACTTCACCAACACATTCCACCCTGACCTTAAATTTACCTGGACCATCTCTGACACCTCCCTCCCCTTCCTGGGCCTCTCCATCTCCATCAATGACGACCGACTTGACACTGCCATCCCATATTCCCAATTCCTCCGCCTCCGCCGTATCTGCTCCCAGGAGGACCAGTTTCACCACAGAACACACCAGATGGCCTCCTCCTTTAGAGACCGCAATTTCCCTTCCCACGTGGTTAAAGGTGCCCTCCAACGCATCTCGTCCACATCCCGCACCTCCGCCCTCAGACCCCACCCCTCCGACCGTAACATGGACAGAATGCCCCTGGTGCTCACCTTCCACACTACAAACCTCCGCATAAACCAAATCATCCGCCGACATTTCCGCCACCTCCAAACAGACCCCACCACCAGGGATATATTTCCCTCCCCACCCCTTTCCGCCTTTCGCAAAGACCGTTCACTCCGTGACTACCTGGTCAGGTCCATGCCCCCCTACGACCCACCCTCACATCCTGGCACTTTCCCCTGCCACCGCAGGAACTGTAAAACCTGTGCCCACACTTCCTCCCTCACCTCTATCCAAGGCCCTAAAGGAGCCTTCCATATCCATCAAAGTTTTACCTGCACATCCACTAATATCATTTATTGTATCCATTGCTCCCGATGCGGTCTCCCCTACATTGGGGAGACTGGGTGCCTCCTAGCAGAGCGCTTTAGGGAACATCTCCGAGACACCTGCACCAATCAACCAAACCGCCCCGTGGCCCAACATTTCAACTCCCCCTCCCACTCTGCCGAGGACATGGAGGTCCTGGGCCTCCTTCACCACCAGACGCCTGGAGGAAGAACGCCTCATCTTCCGCCTCGGAACACTTCAACTCCAGGCATCAATGTGGATTTCAACAGCTTCCTCATTTCCCCTTCCCCCACCTCATCCTAGTTTCAAACTTCCAGTCCCCTTGACTTGTCCGGACTTGTCCGACCTGCCTAGCTCCTTTTCCACCTAACCACTCCACCCTCTCCTCCCTGACCTATCACCTTCATCTCCTCCCCCACTCACCCATTGTACTCTATGCTACTCTCTCCCCACCCCCACCCTCCCCTAGCTTATTTATCCACGCTTCAGGCTTTCTGACTTTATTCCTGATGAAGGGCTTTTGCCCGAAACGTCGATTTTGCTGAAGCTCCTCGATGCTGCCTGAATTGCTGTGCTCTTCCAGCACCATTGATCCAGAACTTGGGTTCGGTGCCAGCCTCGGGCAACTGTCTGTGTGGAGTTTGCACATTCTGCTGTGTTGTGTGTTTCCTCCACGTACTGCAGTTTCCTCCCACAACCTGAAGATGTGCAGATCCAGGGGTGGACAGGCTACGGAGGTTAACCATGGGGAAATGCAGGAATACGGTAGATGGGCGGAGTCTGGGTGGGATGCTCTTTAGGAGAGTCGGTGTGACTCAATGGGCCAAATAGCCTCTTTGCACACTTTAGGCTTTCTGTAATTCTATGGTATTCCAGTTAGAAACTGCCCATGACAATATTTAAAATTCCACACCATTACCATGCACTATGTGTTTGTACATAGTTCCATGGGGTTTTGTGCCTGAAGCTTACTTACAATTCTGTGCATTTACATAGTTGCATTATAGCCCTGAAGATCTTAACAGATTCCTCTTGCTCTGACCCCACCTCATACCTTACCTTTTCTTACTCAAGTGCTATCTATTTATTCATGTAGACAGCAGTGAAGTGGTAATGTCACTCGACTATTAATCCTGAGACTCAGATCAATGCCCTGGTACCAAGGCTTCAAAGCTCACCATGGAAGCTGCTGGAATTTAAGTTCAATTAACAAATCCAGAAAATAAAGCAAGGCATACTTTGTATTGCAGTGGTCTATACTTGTCATTCTATTATAACGTGATGGTTGCGTTCTTGTGCAATCCTGCATTACAGAAAAATCATGCTTTGGAAACAGCACTTAAAAAGTGTTCATGATGTAATCACATTACAGCCAACACATGTTTTGAAAGTTCGCACTTTAGAAACAGTGTCCCCAATTCATCAATCACATTACAGCGAATGTGTGTTAAAGCAGAATGACCTGTACCTTCAGGCGAAGTACTGTTATAGTTTGCCCTTGCCTTCTGCATGATAGCGGAACAGGTAAGCACCTGTTCTTACTGTCTGCCACCAGGCATATAGGAAAGACTTACAGTCTGTCAATCAATTTGTGGGCTTCGCTACATATACACTTTAGATGGCCGTCATGGCTTGGGTCTCGAACCCAGAGCTTCTAGCCCAGGGACAGGAATATTCCAGCTGCACCATGACACCTCCTGCAGTATTTTCACTGCCAGAAAAGTTATTATTAATTTGAAATACCTCCCTCTTGTGGTGGGTATTTTTAATGCTGGTGACTAAGAAACTGGGAACGGTGATGGTCTAAGTGCTAGAATATTATTAGTCTATTCATCCAGAGACCCCGGTATCATTCTGGGAACCTGGTCTGAATACCACTGTGGCAGATAAAAGCAATAAGAAATCTGTAATTAAGTGTCGAATGAAGGCCATTAAACTGGTGTCAATTGTGGGAAAAACCAATCACTAATGCTCTTTAGGGAAAGACACTGTCTTTCTTACCTGTGACTCCACACACAAAACAATGTGGCTGACTTAACTACCCTCTGGGAAAATGAGGGCGATAAACGATGGCCTAGCCATTGATAATCAGTGAGGATTAGCACCTCACCAAGACCTTCCTCACACCTCCACTTCTCGCTTTTAAACAAGCGCCAAACCTCAAACAGATCATTGTCCACAGTAAACTGCCCGGTTTTCAGGAGAACACCATACAACCCTGTCACGGTAGATGCTGCAAGACGTGTCAGTGTGTAGACACGGATACCTCCATTATGCGTGTGGACACCTCCCACCCTGTATGTGGCAGCTACTCATGTCACTCAGCCAATGTTGTCTATCTCACACGCAGCAGGCAAGGATGTCCTGAGGCATGGTACATCAGCGAGACTGAGCAGAGGCTATGGCAACGGATGAGTGGGCACCGCAGAACAAACAACAGACAGGAGCGTTCCTCCCAGTCGGAGAGCACTTCAGTGGTCTGGGGCATTCGACCTCGGACTTTCAGGTGACCATCCTCCAAGGCAGATTTCGGGACAGGCAACAACAAAATGTGGCCGAGCGGAGGCCGATAGCCAAGTTCGGTACCCATAGGGATAGCCTCAACCGGGACCTTGGGTTCATGTCGCACTACAGGGGACCCCATTGCACTGTATACACACACACACACACACACACACACACACACACACACACACACACACACACCTACACTCACACATGCACTCCCACTCTCACACGCACTCTCTTGCAGACTTATACCCCTTTACACTCTCACACATACACACACTCTCACAAACACTCATACCACACCCCCTACACACGTGCACACAAAGACACAGGTTTGTGGGGTGAATTTGTGCTTGCAGAATTACATTTTACTTTGCTTAAAAACTGCATGAATCCATGTAAGATTCTGTAAATCTGTTTTCTTAGATTAGAATCTGTCTGTGCCACAATGGTCAGACTGTCTCACACAGGGCAGCTCACACTTCAATGCATTATCTGGGCTGACATGACACCAATTATTAAATTTCACTTGAGAATGTAACTTTTAAAAAAGTTCTGCGATTTACATAAGAAAGAAATGAAACCAACATGTTCGTTCTAAAAGAGGAGAAACTTAACATATATTCTGGGTCTTTTTCAATATATAATTTCAGTTACATCACACTGTAAACTTTTGCTATAAATTCTGTGCCTTATGATCTTATACTCCACAACCACTTGAAGGAACAGTGCTCCGAAAGCTAGTGCTTCCAAAACTGTTGGATTATAACCTGGTGCTGTGTGATTTTTTAGCTTTGTACTCCAGATGTAATCTCACCAGTGTGCTGTATGGTTGAAGCATAACTTCTGTAATTTTGAGTTCAATCCCTCTCATAATAAACAAGAATATTCTATTAGTTTTCATAACATCTTGTTGTCTTTCGAAATTCATGCACTAGGATACTCAAATTCCTCTGCAATCTCTCATTATTTCAATCGCACGTTTCTTTTCTATTCATCCTGCCAAAATGGACAATTCCACATTTTCCCATTTTATACTCCACATTTCCAGATTTTCAACCACTCACTTAGTCTACCTACATCCCTTTGTAACTTCTTCACAACTGTCTTTCCCACCTATCATCTTGTCATCAAAGTTAGCAACCTTATTTTCAATCCCTTTCATCCAAATTATGTGTGTAAATTACATAATTAAGACCTCAATGCTGATCCTGGTGGTACACCACTCACTGCATTTTGCCAAACTGAAAATGATCCACTTATAATAGTTTCCTGTCGTCTATCCAATCTACCACCAATGCCATTACGTTACATCTTGCACCAGCAGCTTTCATTTACAGCAATGACCTTAGATGTGACACTTCAGGAAATGCAATAACAGTCCATCCAGTGACTGTCTGCCCCTTACATAAGGCCCATGTTTCTTCCCAAAATAACTTGGTTTGAACAGGACTTCCCTTTCACAAAATCATGTTTACTCTGACTTATTATCATGTACTTTTCTCAGTGTCTTTGCATAAAGTCTACAATAATAGCTTCTAACAGTTTTCCTATGACATATATTAAGCTAACTGGTTTATGATATAGGGAGAAAATGGCCTCGTGATATTATCGCTAGACTATTAATTCAGAAATTCAGCTAATGTTCTGGGGACCTGGGTTCAAATCCCACCATGGCAGATAGTGGAATTTGAATTTAATAAAGAATCTGGAATCTAATGATGACCATGATATCGTTGGAAAAACCTGGACCACTCATATCCTTTCAGAAATGAAATCGGCCATCCTTACCTGGTCTCACTGATATATGACTCCAGATCCACAGCAATATGGTTAACGCTTAACTGCCCTCTGGGCAATTAGGGATGGGCCATAAATGCCCATATCCCATGAGTAAATTTTTAAAAAAAAAATCTGCTTTTTGTCTCCCGTCCTTCCTGAAGTAAAGGAGTTGCACTCACTATATGCCATTCTAAATGGAATCTTCCCTCAAATTAAAATCAAAGCATCAACCATCTCAAATTTAAGACCAGAGGATGACGCTCATCAGGATCGAGGACTTGTCAGCTCAAGGATTTGCGAAGCAACACTTTCTTAGTAATTGTAAATTTCTTTAGTTCTTCCCTCCTTTCGGTTTCCTGATATTTAGTTAATTCTGGGATGTTATTTGTATCCCCTATAGCGAAGACGGATCGAAAATACCTGTTTGGTTCATCAGCCATCTCTTAATTTGCCATTATTAATGTCTTAATCTCATGTTCTACAGACCAATGTTAATTTTGTTAATTCTTTTCCTTTTCAAATAACTGTAGCAACTCTGTTTCTATATTTCCAGTTAGCTTTCTATTGGATTCTTTTTCCCTCCCTCATTAACCTTTTCAAGAATATTTTCATATTTTGTTGTGTTTGACTTGTAAAGCAATTACAATGAATTTTAAGTAAAATTTAAATATTCCTCACAAAAGATCACAGAAAAAATTTGGTCACGTCATGTATTTCAATTTTCCATACAGCTACTTCAAATAAATCAAATAATTTAATCACAGAATTCCAGCAGAGGAAGAATCAGATATAAATAATGTAAATAGACCAAAGCATAAAATCTATTAAAAAATGTAAGATAAGGATTATAATTTTATTAGATTTGTTTCAGATTATCAGGATCAGGACAATGTCACGGGATAAAAGTTAACTGTAACAGCCTGAGGAGGATCAAATGAATTGTTTCAGCCTGACTCGCTAACCTTGCTTCTTATATTAATTGTATTTTTCTGCCCAACTTGTCCCTACCTGCACCATAACTCTTGATGCTGTCTGACTATTCAACAATTTCCTTTCTTTTTAGACCCAACTCCCTTTCATCCTAGATGTACATTTCCGTCCCCGTGAAAAAGAGAAAACCTCAAAAAAAGGTACTATATCTGAATGCACGGAACCTTTGCAATAAAGCAGACAAGTTAACAAAGCAGAAGGTTATACATAGGTATAATGTGATTGCAATCATGGATACATGGCTGCTGGGTGACCAAGGCTAACAAGTAAACATCGCAGGACATTCAGCCTTTAGGAGGGCAGGCAAAACTGAAAATGAAGTGGGTGGGGCTTTGTTAATGAAAGGTAATACCAGTGCAGTAGTGAGAAAGGATAACAGCACAGGGAATCTGGATAGAGCCAAGAAGGATCAAGGCTGCAAAACATTAATTGGAGTTCTCTACAGATCTTGAAACAGTAGTGGTGAGGTAGGAGATAGTGTTAAATATGAAATGAGAGACGCATACAATAAGGATGTAAAGTTAAAAATCACACAACATCAGGTTATACTCCAACAGGTTTAACTGGAAGCACACTAACTTTCGGAGTGACGCTCCTTCATCAGGTGGTAGTGCAGGGCTCAATTGGGCACACTCTCCTCATTCCGGAAGAAGGGCTTATGCCCGAAACGTCGATTCTCCTTCTCCTTTGATGCTGCCTGCCCTGATTTTTAAACTTTGTACACCCCAGTCCAACACCGGAATCTCCAAATAATAAGGATGCAAGTATTGTCACAGGTAACTTTAGTCTGCATATAGACTGGGAAAGCCACATCAACAATAATACTATGATAGATAATGTCCTTGTATGTGTACAAGATGGATCTTTGGACCAGTACATTAAGGAACCAACTTGGGACTCTCAGTTTTGGTTTTCTGCAAAAATTTCATTAATAATCTTTTAAGAATAAAGGGGGCACTGATCAAAGCAGAAAACAGTGACGAGTATGACATCACAGGGGTCAGTGCTTGGACCCCCAGCTATTCACATTACATATATAAGAATGATTTGGATGAGGGAACTAATTGTAATATTTCTAAATTTTCTGAAGACATAAAACTCAATGGGAGGTGGAATGATGAGGAAAGTATAAAGAGGTTTCACAGCAATTTAGACAAGTTGAGCAAATACATGGCAAATGCAGTAAAATATCAATAAATGTGACCTTTGCCATTCTGTTCTTCCCACTGGAATGGGAAAGGTTGATGTACAAACGGAGCGGTGTGTCTTTGTACACTAATGAAGCAAGCTTGCAGTTGCAGCAGGCAAATAAGGCAGCAAATAGTATGTTAATGTTCATTGCAAGAGTGTTTGACTCTGGAGCAAGGAAAACTTATTGCATCTCTCCAGAACCTTGGTTAGACCATACCTGGAGTGTGGTGTGCAGTTTTGTTTCCTTGCCTAAGAAAAGATAGACTTTCCATAGAAGAAGGAGTATAGTGAATGCTCATTCGATTAATTCCTGGGACAGCAGTTTTGAGGAGAGATTGGGTTGAGGAGGCCTGTATTCCCCGGAGTTGAGAAGAGCGAGAAGGGATCTCATTGAAACATTAAATTCTGACAGAATGGTCAGTCTGGAATACCGGAACCGTGTTTCCTCTGGCCAGTGGTTGAGACCAAGGAGTCCCAGTCTCACGATTATGTGGCAGGCCACTTCAAATTGAAGAGGTGAGCCAGTGGCGTTCTCTACAATGGAGGCTATGGAAGCGAAGTCACTGGATATATTATGATTACGCTGATGACCAAATGTTCCACTCATATTTTCTGAATTTCTGTTTCTATTGAAGTGTAGCATTGAGGGTATACTAGTGTTGCAGATGTTACCCTTTCAACAAGACGTGAAGAAAAGATCTCAAAGCACTCACTAAACAGACGGAAGTAATGGGTGTGTTCTTTGTAATGTTTATCCCTTGACCTGAAGCAATAAAATGAGCTTGGCATTGCAATTTTCCAATCTTCCCATGTCCAACATTGCCATGTTTCCCTCCATAAAAATAATCAGATCACTTCAAAAGTATGTAACAGCACAGAGACAACAACATGCTACGTACATGGAACATCTTACCTCCATTTTCCATTCTAATGGTTTTGTATGGGGCATGAATTTCCTTGGGACTGCTTCTGCTGCCAAACTTTGTTTTGTTTTGAGAGAGATGGAAACTCCATTTACACAGGAAGTTATGGTATTGGAGTGAATAAACTCTCAGTCAGAGAAAATATTTCAGTGTGATTTTAACTTTACCGTAAACTTGAACATAGTGTTTCTGTAACTGTTGGTTTTCAAGTAGTTCCTAAATGTTTCTAGATTAAGAGATTGCATTGAATTACAAGGTAGAATGCACACATTTTCTCAGTGAGAATAAATTGTTCATAAATAGCCAGAAATTCTGTACTTTGTCCACAATCTCTTAAAAGCTAGCATGGTAATACATTAATAAACAGATTGCTATGGTACCTCAATGACTGTCGTTTTGTCAGCGTTCTCAATGGTTGGTGACCCATAAAGCACGCCATCACTGTATGGAGTTCTTTGAATATATCGCAGCCAGCCAGGTCTGTCTGGATATCCTTTCAGATTTGTCTTAAAAGTTATAGGATCATTTCGAGCATCAGCTATACCAATAAAAGGACAAAAACAGATCTATTTATAGTTGCTGAAACTCTGTTTCTAATCCTATGCTCTTTGTGAACTCAGTGCACATTGTATTTGGATGTTATGGTGTAATGAATAGTTACAGTAAGTCAGCTAATATAGTAATCAAACGAACTATTTTCCCTTGATAGTTCCGTATGTCGTTCAGTTGCACAAACTAGGAAAAAGCTTCAGAAATAGCCTGTCTCAAATTTAATCAGCTTGGCTAAGACAGCCTGAGGGAACGTCAAGACACTTTTGTGCCTGAAGGAAGGAAGACAAACTTTGTCGGACGTGAGTAACTTCTGTTAAAATGTACTTGAGCATATTGGGTCAAAATATTTTGAGGATAGACACAATCTTCAAATAAATAAATAAATAATCCAATAAATAAATGTTGCACCCTTAACTATCAAGGTTTAGTCAAGAATAATGAGGTATTATGAGCTGTGTGAAACTCTCTGGACTATCCACCAAAGAGTCAATGTATTAGAAAGATGGGGAAATGAATAATTTAAAAACCACCTTTTAACTTGAGAGAACGATAACAAAAACTTGCATTGATTTTCTATCAATTTCCTTTCACTTTTTTTTTGTTAGAAGTGCCAACTCATGCTCACCAAAATGGCAATTTTTCACACTTGAGCTACCAAGGAGTTTCAACAAGCTATCCAACAAGAGGACATTACCGTCAAAGCTTATCTTGTCCTTGCTCAAAGTCCTCAACTATTCATCACTTGTGATTTCTTCTCTGCCCGACCCAAAGAGACCAAGAGAACTTCAGCATTTCACTATCTGCCCTAACTGACATCCAGAAACAAAGCACAAACATTTTGGATGAACTTGGCCTGGATGGATTAGTACTACAGGAAGTAGCCCAGTTTTTTCTTACCAAATATAACTTTAACAACTATGTTTTCAGATAATAATCGGGATTTCAATCAACAACCAGGTTTAACATGCTGCAACTCTGCAAATGTCTGCACCAGCTGCTTGAAAACCCCTGGGATGCTAATGCATATCGGGTCTCTCATCTTCCCTCCCACTCAAAAAAAAAAGTCACAATCGTTATTCATTTCTTTCCTTGAAGCGACATGAGTTCTGAACTGACTACACCAAACTTTTAACCTACATAAGCCCAGCTTGAACATTTTCCCAATAATAGACATTAAGCTAACTGGCCAAAAGTTACCAGTTTTTTGCATCTTCTTCCCTTTTTAAATAAAGGTTTTACAATGGCAGTGAAGATTAATGTCACCTATGATTAACGCACTGCCTTTTTTACATGCCCCCATTATCTCCTGATTTATTCTCAGTCATACAGAATGGCTACTGTTAGGGGCCAATCGACTATTACCAGTGTCATCTACCATTGATATTTCATACTGCCACCCATATGGATTCCACACTTCTAATCCAAATCACTGCATTCTATAGGACTTATTCCATCCCATTCTAACAACGGCACCCCTTTCAAAAGCCAAGTTGACCCTGTCCGATTACATTATGATTTTCTAAGAATCTAGCTTAATGGGCTCTACTAATTTCCACATGGCAGATAGTTTTTTGTGTTCTGTCTCTCTCCTTTCTTGAATAAAAATGTTTCATTAGCTAATTTCCAATCCACTGGGATCCTTTCAGAATCTCAGGCACTTTGGAAGTTTATAACCAATACAGCTAATATCTCAGCAGTCAAAAACAGTTGTGAAATCAATTTGAGATAATTTGTAGCTTAGGTTGATAAGTATGTACATTAGCTCGCTGAGCTGGAAGGTTTGTTTTCAGATGTTTTGTCACCATACTAGGTAACATCATCAGAAAGAGTCTCTGGTGAAGTGCTGGTGGTATGTCCCAACTCTCTCTTCATCAGTCTTGGTTTCTTCAGGTGGGTGATGTCATTTCCAGTTCTTCTTTTCAAGGGAAGGTAGATAGGATCTAAAACGATGTGTTTAATGATGGAGTTCTGGTGCCAATGCCAGGCCTCTAAGAATTCTCGTGCATGTCTTTGTTTCACCTGTCCTAGGATGTGTGTGTTGTCCCAGTTAAAGTGGTGTCCCTCTTTTATGTATAGAAACTAGTCATCGTGGGCCGTGTCTTTTGGTTGCTAGTTGGTGTTCGTGTATGCTGGTGGCAAGTTTCCTGCTTTTTTGTCCAATGTAGAATTTTTTTTAAAAAAACAGTTCTTGCATGGTATTTTGTAAATGACTTTAGTTTTGCTGGTAGTATCTAATGGATCCTTCAGGTTCATTAGTCACTGTTTATAGGTAGGTAGGTGTGTTGGTAGGTTAGTGGGCTACCATGATGCCAAGGGGTCTGAGTAGTCTGAAAGTCTTTCTGATATGTCTTTGATGTAAGGTAATGTGGCTATAGTTTTTGGTTGTGCTGTGTCTGCTTGTTTGGGTTTGTTTCTGAAGAATTGGTGGAGTGTGCTTATTGGGTACCCATTTTTCTTGAAAATGTTGTATAGATATTTTTCTTCTGCTTTTTGTAGTACTTATGTGCTGCAGTGTGATGTACCTCACTGAAATAATGTCTTGATGCAGCTCCTTTTGTGGATGATTGCTTCTGAAGTATCTGGTCTGTGTTTGTTGTTCTTCTGCAGACACTGGTTTGAAGCTCTCCATTAACTGTACGTTCAACTGTCACGTCTTGGAATGGGAGTTTGTCATCATTCTCCTCCTATGAATTTTATGCCTGTCAGGATTGTTATGAAGATGTGGGTGCACTGTACCTTTAAGAGAGTTAAAAGCTAGCAGAATTATCTGACAGCATCAAGCATTCTGAATAAGATACAATGTAACATGTGGTCCAGCTACTGGGGAAGCTAAGGTAACTGGTAGCCTGCAGACAAAAACAGATTTGAATTAGGCCAATCAGTTTGAATAACACCCCGAAAAATACCCAATTCCAATCAAGTTTGAATCGAGTACATTGACAATTGTAAAAGCCAATGACACAATCCAATATCTGGGGTATAAGACCAGGGGAAATTGAACAGTTGTGAGGAGAACTGCCATGCCACCAGCATGTAGAGACTGCCCGAAAAATAGCTCTCAAAAGGTACTTTTATTGATCCATGACCTGTGAAGCATAAACCAAGAAGAAAAGATTACACAGGAAAATCCAAATCGAATTTTTGACAGCTGGCTAGTTTTGAAAACTTGATTTTTTGGTAATTCTTAATCAGGGGTTTTATTGGACGAGGATTATAGAAGGAAAGTTAAAGATAGGTTGGGGAAGGAGTTGTAAATGGTTGTCAGTTAATTATTCTGTTATACTTGAAGAAATAAAGTTGTAAATTTTTTCTTTAAATTTCTTGGCCTCTCGAATTTTCACAGATTACTGCACAGGATATTTTTTTTTCTATATTGCTGGTGTAAATTAAGCAAGAGGGTTTACCCAGTGTCGTAACAGGATATTGTTGATGGCGTTGTAGGTTTCCTCCAATTTGTTCGGTTTTGTGATGACAAAAGTGTCATCCACGTAGCAGACCCAAAGTTTGGATTGGATAATGGGAGGGCAGTTTGTTCAAGTCTCTGCATTACTGCTTCTACAATGAGCCCTGATATTGGTGATCCCATGGGTGTTCCATTGATTTGTTTATAGGTTTTGTGATTGAATGTGAAGTGGGTGGTGAGGCATAGGTCCATTAGCTCGAGGATGTTGTTTTTTGCTGATGAAGTTGGTGCTGTCTGGTGTTTGTGGTCCTGGCTTTCCTAGTAGCGATGCCAGTGTTTCTTTCACCAGGTCAATGTTAATTGATGTGAAAAGGGCTGTAACGTCAAAAGAGACCATTATTTCATTGTCTTCTATACTGGTGTCTTTAATAGTGTTCAGGAATTCTTGAGTGGAGTGAATGAAATGGCATGAATCTTCAACTAGGTGTTGTAGTTTTTGGTGGAGTTCCTTGGTTAGTCTCTATGTTCGCATACCAGGTAGGGAGACTATGGGCCAGGCAGCACTAATTTCATCAACAAAGACAAGCAAGTCAACAGAACACCCATGGGATCACCAATATCAGGTCTCACAGTGGAAGCAGTAATGAACAAGCTGCCCTCCCATCTATCCAACCCGAACCTAGGGTCTGCAATGTGGATGACACCTTTGTCATCACAAAACCGAACAAATCAGAGGAAACAAACAACACCATCAGCAATATCCTGACAGGCATAAAATTCACAACAGAGAAGAAAAACGACAACTGAATCCCATTCCTAGACGTGACAGTTGAACGTACAGTTAATGGAGAGCTTCAAAACAGTGTCTACAGAAAAACAACAAACACAGACCAAATAGTTTGCTTCTGAAGCAATCATCCCAACAGCCACAAACAGAGCTGCATCAAGACATTACCGAAACGAGCTACAACACACTGCAGCACCCAAGAACTACAAAAAGCAAAAGAAAAATATCTATATAACATTTTCAAGAAAAACAGGTACCCAATAAACACAATCCGCCAATTCTTCAGAAACAAACCCAAACAAGCAGACAACGCAACCAAAAACTATAGCCACATTACCTTACATTAAAATCAGAAATGACTTCCAGACTACTCAGACCCCTTGGCATCATGGTAGCCCACAAATCTACCAACACACTTAAACAGTGACTAATGAACCTAAAGGATCCATTAGATACTACCAGCAAAACTAACGTCATCTACACGACACCATGCAAGAACTGTAAAAAGCAGTTGAACAAACAAGCAGGAAGCTTGCCACCAGGATACACAAACACCAACTAGTCACCAAAAGGCATGACCCATTATCACTAGTTTCTATACAGACAAAGGAGGATTGAACTACACACACATCCTAGGACAGGCTAAACAAAGACATGAGAATTTTTAGCGATATGGCATTCTAACCAGAACTCCATCAATAAAGACATAATTTAGATCCTAACTACATTCACTTGAAAAGAACTAGAAAGGGCATCACCCACCTTAAGAAACCAAGACGTATAAATTGCCAGGTGGGACATATCACCAGCACTTCAGTGGAGACGCTCACTGATGTTGTTATCTAGTATGGTGGTGAAACGTCAGATAACAAATCTTCCAACTCAGCGAGCTAACTTACATACCTACAGCTGTGAAATCTTGAGATAGTTTACACCCCATTATTCAGAACAAATTCTATAGCGAAGGCTTTTGTAAACCAAGTGAGTGCATAATTTTATATTTTTTAAATTAAATTTAAGAGCACAGCTTGAGTTCGATCAACAGATGTCACTTACCAAGTTTCATTGAGTAGGGAGGAAACTCCCCCTTAAAATATTCTCTCTCCAAAACATGGACAAAAAGGACACCAGATGATGGATAAACATTCCGATCCGAATGGACTCTTGAAAAAATGGAATACACTGAAAGTGAAAAGTGAAAAGTCAAATTATAAAATCACAAATTGTTTTGTACTCATTAACAGCAGGTTGGGTGCTGATCAAATATCAAACCTCATTACCGAACAAACGTAGAGGAGCTCGATATATTGATCTGTATTCAGTATTAAATCGTCAGCATTAAAGGATCTCAACTAAAATAAATGTGACATATTGAAAATATGGGGTGGGGTTCACCTGTCTGCCTCAGCAGCAGTTGTTCCTGGTAGAGCTGCTGAGGCTCCCAGGTGGCCAGCCCTCTGACTAGGCAACATGCCTAAACTCAACAGGCAGCTTTTTCATTGGCTCTCACCCAAAACTGAGGCGGAAGTCCTGCTACTCACCTGTGCATGCCACTGACCCATTGTTTTGGCTGATATCCAGTCACCCATCCAGTCAGAGAACTTCAGCCCAGTAAGAAGTAAATCCGTATTTGACTTCTTGCACATTACCATTTCCACTGTGATAGCCATTTCATATGACCATCCAAGGTTTTTTTAAAATTAGCATTGCAGGGCTGCATTCCAATACTGCCATGTTATTGCTATTACGTAGAAATAGAAATAAACAAAATATAATTTCAACTTCGGAGGTCATCAATGAAGATACCCCATGAATTTAACGTGCAAGTCCAGTTTGACAAGTGTTATGGAGATCAGTTATCTCAGTCGGGTGGATGGCTAATTTACGATGCAAAGTGATGGCAATTTCATGGGTTCAATTCCTGTCCCAGCTAAGGTTGCCACGATGGACACTCCTTCTCAACCTCTCCCCTCCCCGAGGCATTGTGACCCTCAGGTTAAACTCACCACCAGTCTCTCTCTCTCTCTGAGGGGGCAGCCTCTGGGACTATGGTACATTGCCCATCACTCATCAATTCTGAGGAGGTATGTTTAAAGAACAGATATCTTAGAACTTATTTACAATTTATAGAAAGGTTGAAATATTTTAAAATCAAAAAACATTGAATTAATATAACACAATCTAATTGAATTTGAGAGATTACATAGAACAATTATCAAGTGTCAGGTTAGAATTAAATAAAAACAAAATTTAGAACACAACAGGAAGGACCCTACTTTGTTGATTAGTTGTTGGTTAATGCTCAGGTAAAGGTGATGCAAACAAATTGTTGTCACTGTAAAATATTACAACATTAGGAGAAATGTATTTACAGTATTTGCAGAGTTGGTTAAACTGAGGAATCTGGCAGTGAACCATATTCTGACTAACAATAAAATTTCCTCTGACCCTTCATGGTAAGAATCCTGTGTAAAATGGTCTTGGGTAGTATCAACCCAACTGCTATTAGACATATCACAAAACTGCCTCAAATTCAGCAATCACAATCAGAGGTTGTGTTTTGGAAAGCCGAATTGTTTCTAGCAAAGAATGCCCTTTTAAAGTTAATTTTAAAAACTTAACACAGAGCAAATGGAGTTTTACTCTGCCACTCACATGGCATGCCTGGCCTGAAAATATATGAGGCTGACACACAGTACATAAACCATTCCTGTTGAGAAGATCGGAACTTCGACGAGAACAAAAATCCAACAGACTATTTATTTTAAATTATATTTGTCAAAACTTATCCAACGCCTTCACATTTATGTGTAGCAAAAATAAACAGAAATGTTACAGAAGATGTAACTTTGATCATTAATGCATCTTTAATGATTCTAAGCTGGCAAATGCAGTCACATCAGTTGATTACTGCTTGTAGAGTTTACAAACACAGGAATAGTACCAAAAAATCCAAGAAGTATCGCGCATTCTACAGTTCTGGAGGTTGCATCTTACTACGTCAATCGAGTTACCACTAACCATGGGAATTATGTATTAATTCAACTACAACAGACAAGTTGAGAAAATCCCTCGTTGTTAGGTGGATAATTTTAGGACCCATTGATCAAACGTTACCTGTTCTTCCCAAGCATCGTAGACTCAGACATTAACAGTATAGTAGGAGGCCATTCAATCCATCGTGTCCATGCCAGGATGAGCAGGATGTCCAGCTCATTTTCAAGGGAGCGAAACTGTTATTAACACGGAGTGTGAAGTAATTCAAATTTTCATTTACCTAATGAAACAGTTTCATTATTCTAAATACTTATATTTTGCTTCCTTCCAGTGTTATACTATCCCTGATAGAGATCCAAAAAATCTGATGACGTACTCTAATTCCATTTTCCAGCTTTTGGTCCTGGAGAATGTGGGAATCAAGTGAAAATCAAATTTCTGCTTAAACATAGCAATGGTTTCTGACCCACATACCTTTCAGGCAATAAATTTCAGACTCCCACCACCCTCCAAGTGAAAGAAATTTCTCAACTAAAGAAGGCGTTTGGTATATTTTCCTTTATCAGAGCATTGAGTACAGGAGTTGGGAGGTCATGTTGCAACTGTACAGCATATTGGTTAGGCCACTTTTGGAATATTGCATGCAGTTCTGGTCTCCTTCCTATCGGAAAGATGTTGTGAACTTGAAAGGGGTCAAAAAAGATTTACAAGGATGTGAGCTACAAGGAGAGGCTGAACAGGCTGGGGCTGTTTTCCCTGGAGCGTCGGAGGCTGAGGGGTGACCTTATAGAGATTTACAAAATTATGAAGGGCATTGATAGGATAAATAGACAAAGTCTTTTCCCTTGGCTCAGTGAGTCCACAACTAGAGGGAATAGGTTTAGGGCGAGGTGGGAAAGACATAAAAGAGACTGAAGGGTCAACTTTTTCACACAGAGGGTGGTACGTGTATGGAATGAGCTGCCAGAGAAAGTGGTGGAGGCTGGTACAATTGCAACATTTAAAAGCATTTGGATGGGTACATGAATAGGAATGGTTTGGAGGGATATGGGCCAGGTACTGGCAGGTAGGACTAGATTGGGTTGGGATATCTGGTCGGCATGGACGGGTTGGACTGAAGGGTCTGTTTCCTTGCTGTACACCTCTATGACACTAAGTCCCCTGGTTATTGACACCTCTACTAATGAAACAAATGCCTTCTTATGAATCCTATCTGAAGACCTGATAAGATTATCAGGGGTGCAATTAGGTCCCCTCTTAATCTTCACTGCTCAAAGGAAGACAACCCCAGGCTACCCAATCTTCCCTTGTATCTCAGACTATCTAGCCTGGCAGCATCCTAGTACACCTCCTCTCCACCATCTATCGCATTCCTTCTCCTGCATGTCATGTTTCAAACTAATCGCATACTACACCTGAAAATATTATTTTCTGAAATTAATCTAATGTATATTTGAATAAATTAATGCTGATAATGTAATAGGGAGTCTGTTCTGTAGATCCACTACTTAATTAAACATAAGTAACCACAGTTGCAAACATACCTTCCATTGAGTGCTGGCCATATCATACTGTTGTTGAAAAGGTAACAGCTACATGACCTACATTCACTGAGGAGTAGATAATCTTAAAAACAGCAATCATGCAAATGCTGAAGTATCTCTTTTTCAATGTTGCACATGCCCAATTTACTCCACAGAATCTGATCCCTCCAATCCCACAATCACCCCATTTGCTTGCTTCTGTATCCTTTCTTGAAGTGTGGTGGCTGGAATAGTACACAGAATTCTCTGAACAAATACACCAACCATTTATTAAGTGGCAGAATTATCTCACCAGTATCAGTACATCCTGGTATAGCTTACAAACATTATTACCATTCTCATGAGATAGATTGCTGTACAGCTAGCAAGATCCAGTCCAGCTCATTTCCAAGAGAGAGAAACTGTTTTTAACACAGAGTTTAAAGTAATTCAAATTTTGACTTATCTAATGAAATAGTAGAAAACTCTTAGTTGTTATAAATGCTTATATTATCCCTGATGGAGATTCAATTCCTTTCCTTCTGTTTTATTTTAAACTGCATAGAACTTTTCCACTGATGGTATAAAATCTGGTTAAGATTAATAAGAACTTCAATTTCTAAGATAGTGCCATTACTTTAAACTCCTTTTCTTAGGAATGCTCCTGAATTACCACAGCAAAACATTCGGAGCTTAATAGAAACTTCTTGCTCCAGTGACTCCTAGTTCAAATCGAAAACGAAAGTGGGAGTCTGGAAAGGTCTCCCCAATACCTTAGAGGAGTGCCCTCCAAGTGACTTCCCCTCACTTGCAATTATGGGTATTGTAGTTTTTATAAAAAGTAATTGTTAACTCCAAACAAATAGACAATTCCATATAATTTCAAAAGCCCATACATGCTGCAAACAATTTCATCACAGTATCAAAATAATTTATTAAGTCACGGGCTTGAATTTAAAAGCACCACATTACTGTACAGGTCAATGAACAAATCACTTGTGTTTCAACTCTTGACATCAGAGAAGGAAAACATATTGCCTTGGGACAAATTCTCTGCATTACATCCAAAGGAAGTCTTGCAGATTACAATCAAAGTCCAGCTTTGTTAATGTAGTGTTGTAAAATACAGATTTGTGATGACAATTCAAACATTTCTAGAGCCTTGATCGCAACCAGAAAGTTATGGCAGTGTTAGAGCAGCAAATTATTCTGATAGCTGACACAGCCTTTTTGGGACAAAAATCAGCAAAATGAACAGTGCATTGAACAATAGTGCCCAATATGTAGGTCAAGCCTCAATTCAAGTAATATTCCCTATTTTGATCATGGTTACACCTAATAACACGAGAACTGTACAGGCAGCAATCCGTACATTCAGTGACCTTACACTCTGCAACAAGCATCCATCCTATAACATCAGAGATTATCACAACAAAACTGAGCATTAGCGTTACAACCTCATTCCAAATAGTGAATTTCGATTCAAACTCAGTTAATTCACCATGTAGACAGTCATCGAAAATGCAGGTTAGCCAAAGAAGACGGTAATGAACTCAACAATGACCAAAATAATTAATCATTTTAAATTGTTTTTTTTTAGAAACAAAATAAATTGCAAACTCTTACCTAATTAAAATCATTTCAGAAGTCTTAACTGAAATAAACTACTCTTCACTAACTATTCCAAGCTTTCAAATTTGAAGAGAGAAGGGTCAATGGACCTATCAAACAAATTGCTTACTCGGAATGAAGTATCGAATACCACAAATTAGAGCTAAAGAAATTTGGGACAGTCCAAGATGAGGAGAGATCATTGTATATTTTTTACAGTCATAAATGCACCTGTGGCCATAGTGCAGGCAGGCTGTGCTTGTGCAACTATTCTTGGCACCCAGTCAGTAACATCAGAGGTTGTAGGGTTTTGAGGATAAGTAGGTATGCGAGAATCATTCAATTGCTGGTAATTCAGTGCATTCCCTCATCCTCCCAAACTCAGGTTTAGCTTCTGTCCAACCATCATTCTAAATGGTACCTTGATACTTTAAGTATTCTGCTTTATGTCTCCTTGTTTTCATAGGTCTAGCAGTAGGACACTAAAGAATGCTAGAGAAATTCCAACAGCAATGCTTCAATCATATCCTCCAGATTCAATGGCGGCACAGTCGAACGAATGACATGATCATCCATGCAACGGTGTTCCTCAGAAAGCAGAAAAGTATAGTTGAGATCACAACTAGGTTGGACATGATCTAATCGAATAGGTTGAGGGATGTTCTGCTCCTACGTCAGACGTTCCTTTATCCTTCATGAAGCCAGCACAAGCATTCAGACAAAGCACTTGCAAAATCAACTTCAATGGTATAGATCCTCACTCCAGATGGCTGAAAATGATGTGTCTCCCCACCAGGTCCTATTCTCTCATCCGTCAACTTGTCCATCAAGCTGAACATTTTAAACCCAACATCTTAATTTTGAGATAGAGTGGCAACAGATAGGGAAAGAAAGTAAAGCAAACTCCTGACTCCAAATCCCGTGGTTATGGGAAATCCTGCCTCATGTGTCCAAAGTTCCATGGGTTGAGAATCAACTGTTCGGTCAAATGGAGACCAAGGCAGATACTCAAGATTCTGAACATGTATCACTCTCGAACTGAGGGATAACCAAGATGATGGCATCTGTGTTTTCTGTTATGCTCAATAATAGTATCTTCTTCAAATGCGTCTGCCTGCTGTGCAACTCAATGACTCATCACCCTCCTGAAATTTCACACTTGCATTGTGTAGGAAGTCCGGTCAAACCACCATAAAAGGAATAACAGAGGAGATGTCTACTTCACCCAGTTCTTACAAAACAGAATAGTTTTTGACAAGAGAAATCAGAGCTACCTGAAATAAAAGCAAAACATCGATGCTGGAAATCTGAAACAAAAGTAGAAAATGCTGGAGACACTCAGCAAGTCTGACAACATCGGGGGAAACAGAAAGAGTTGATGTTTCGAGTCAGATGTGGCCATTCTTCAAAATGTTATGTCGGGTGGAAGATGAAATGGCAAGCTAGGGAACATCGGAATAGAAGGTGTAATAAGATCCAATATCTAACAGTATATACAACTATAAAGAAATTAAATATTGTCATGAAATGAGTTGCAGATCTAAAATCCTGCACGTTTCTGAGCATACATCACAGCATTTCACCAAAAAGGATTCTTTTAAATTCTTGAGAAGATTCGTAGCTCGGTTTGTGGATGCAGTCGTGGACTCGTTGACCAAGCCATTCGCTACACCAGTTTGGTGAACAGATCCACAACTTCAATTGTCTTCAAGTTCAGTGACCATACAGAACATTAACATGGAATCATGGGAGTACAAAGAATACAAGAAAACACATCGCACTCAGTAATGGCAAGGGAGAGGAACCACCTAAAAATTATTTTTAACAAGGATTTACATGACAGAATGTTGTTGGAATCCCTACCAGTGACAGGGTATTAAATAAATAGAAAAAGTTATTAGAAAAGATAAATAGAAAATAATGATATGATTGGGCAGCATTGTCATGGCTTTATAAAGGGAAATCATGTTGATCTGTTGGAGTTTTGTTTTTGAGGATGTTACTTGTAGCATAGGTGAAGAAGCAGAAGTGCTGTATTCAGATTTTCAGAAGGCTTTTGATAAAATCACACACGAAAGTTTGCAAAGAAAATTAGGGCGAATGGGATTGGGAGGTTGGGGTAACATGTTAGTATGGCTTGAAAATTGGTGATCAGACAGAAGAAATAAAAAAAGAGTAGGAATAAACGGATCATTCTTAGGACAGCAGGCTTTACGAGTGGAATACTATAAGGAGCTGTGCTGAGGCCACAGCTGTACACAATCTACATAATGGAGTTGGATGTGGGAACCGACCAAACGGAATTTGCAAATTTGGTGATGACACAAAGCTAAGTGGTAATGTAAGATGTGAGCAGGAGCCTCCGAGGGGACTTGAACAGGCTGAGAATGGGCAAGAACATAGCAAATGAAACATAATGTTGACAATTGTGACATTATTTACTTTGAAAGAAAGAACATTTCTTAAATGCTGAGAAGGTGCTGATGTCTAACGTTACTAAAAGCTATGTTGCAGTTACAGATGGCAATTAGGAAAGTAAATGGTGCATTTGTCTTCATCACATGGGGATTGAGTACCAAAGTAAAGATGTCTGACTGCAATTGTATACAGCCTTGGTGTAATAGTACCTGGAGTATTATGTACAGTGTTTGTTTCATATTATCACTGATGGAGTGCAATACAGCTTCTTTGGATTAATCCTTGGGATGGTGGGAGAGATTGAGGAAACTGAGTCTTTTTCCCTAGAGTTTCAAAAATTGAGAGTTTATCATATTTAAATTTATAAAATTCTTACAGCATTGATATAGGGAGGATATTTCCCCTGGCTGGTATTTCTAGAACCAAGGAACAGTCTCAGAATCAGGATAGGACATTTAAGACTGAGATGAGGAGAAATTTCTTCATTTCAGAAGTTTTTAGAATTCTCTACCCAGCGGGCTGCGGAATCAGTAACCATGTACAACAGAGAAATCAATACATTTCTGGATGCAAAGTTAACAGGGGCAATGCAGATATGCAGGGATGTGGCGTTGCGGTCCGCCATGATCTGTTTGAGTGCAAGAACAGGGGCTGAATGGCCTCCCTCCACATCCCTAATCCTCAGCACTAGTAATGTAATACATAACAAAAGGTATAAGTGTATTTCATTAGGTCAGGGAAACAAGTTGTTTTGCACCAATAATAAGTAATGAGACTGCCAAGAGATTTAACACTCTTCACCTCTATAATATAAATAACTGCCCCATAGCTCTTCCTAGTCCACCTTCTATACTATCTAACTTCTTAAATCTATTACCAGAGCCTAGGCATAAGCAAGTTGATAACTTTACAGCACTAATTAAATCTATAAATCAGTAGAAGTAATTTTGAAGGTCAAATTTTGTGCATCATACACCAAAGAGTTGCCTATTATTTCAAATGCAAAACAATCATAAAAGGTTACACGAAGGACGTCGATTTTTGCTATTATATGGAAACTCCCATTATTACACGTAATGCATCTGCTGATTTACCATGAACTACAGCAAGTGATCTGAAGATCTCAAATAAAAGTAGAATCAATCTAAAGATGTGCAGGTCAGGGTGAATTAGCCATGCTAAATTGCCAATAGTGTTAGGTGCATAAGTCAGATAGAAATGGGTCTGGTGAGTTACCCTTTGGAGGGTCAGTGTGGACTTGTTGGGCTGAATGGCCTGTTTCCACACTGTAGATAATCTAATCTAATCTAGAAAGTGCTGGACAAACCCAGGAGGTCAGGCAGCATCGGTGGAAACAGAAGCAGAGTTAACAGTTTTTAACAGATGACTGTTGAGTTTAGCCGAATAGGAACTATTGCAAGATCTGACCAATATCAATTTAAAGCATTTATAACTTGTGTACAGTATACTTCTCATACCAGTGTATTCAAATAGTCAAAAGGGAATGGTGGCATGGTGGTAATGTCACTGGACAAGAACTTTAGCACTGGATAAAGAAATTCACTAGAGCTGGTGCAATGCAAATGCAATTCATTAATATGCACTATAAAACTATTGTTAGTAATAGAGTCATAAAGCTACCATCGATTATGGTAAAAACCCAACTGGTTCATTAATGTATTTTAGGGCATGCTTAACTGATCTATCCTTAACCAGTCTGAACTGCACGTAACATCAGATCTACAGCAATAACGGACTCGTAAATGCTCTCTGCATTGGCCTCCCAAACCACTCAATTCAAGGGTAATTAAGTCAGAAGTCACACAACACCAGATTATAGTCCAACAGGTTTATTTGAAATCACACGCTTTGAGTGTTGCTCCTTTGTCAGATGAAATGGAGGGAAGCACACAGGCACAGAATTGATAGACAGACAGATAATGGTAAGATAATTCCAGGTCATTAAGAGTGGCAACAGCAAAGTACAAATTATTTGAGTGGAGTATCAACAGACTGAATAACAAGTTTTTGCAGGTGATCAAAAATGTCAAACGGTGTGAGTAAAATGTGAAAATACTCATTTTATTCCAGTCATTTGGCTTGTCTCTAGCACCAACTTATTTTTGATTATTTGTAATTATCTCTCTGCCATATTTAATCGGTTCATAGTTCATCCCTCACTTGTTATTCACCTGTTGACACTTTACTCACACCATTTGAGACTTCTGATTACCTGCAAAGACTTACTATTCAGCGTGTCAACATTGCACTCATGCCATTTGTACTTATCTATTGACACTCTTAATTACCTGGAATTATCTTGCTATTCTCTCTCCAGCTCTCAATTCTTCCCTCCATTTCACCTGACGAAGGAACAGCATTTCACAAGCATGTGATTTCAAATAAATCTGTTCGACTATAATCTGGTATCATGTGACTTCTAAATTTGTCCAACTGAGTCCAACACCAGCACCTCCACATCAAGGGTAATTAGGGATGGGTGACAAAATGCTGCCCTGACTTTGATGCCCTGACCCCATATAAAAACGACTTATGTAGTTTTATGTAACTTTGTTTGCATAAAATGTAAACATCAACAACCAGTAATGGTTGTTTCCATATCATACCATCTTTTGTGCACAGGGAGCACTTTCTACATGGAAGTCCAAAGATGTGCAGGTCAGGTGACTTGGCCATGCTAAATAACCCATAGTGTTAGGTGCATTAGACAGAGGGAAATGGGTCTGGGTGGGTGTGGACTTGTTGGGCCGAAAGGCCTGTTTCCACACTGTAGGGAATCTAGTCTACTCTTAAAGTAGACGCCTTTATTTGAGATAAAAACAAAAAAGTGTGGAAGAAACTCAACAGGTCAAGGAGCATCTACAGAGAGAGAAACAGAGTTAAGTCATCCCATGCATCTTCATAATGCTGTTAAAAACTGTTAGCTCTGTTTCACTTTCCACAGATTAGATTCCTTAAGAGTGTGGAAACAGGTCCTTGACATTTTTCAGCCCAAAACTGGACATTGTTCAGATCTTGTAGTATTTGAACATGCTTCGGTATATGATGAGTCATAAATGGTGCTGAATATTGTGCAATCATTAGCAAACATTCCCACTTCTTACCTTACGATGTCAAAAAGACCATAGACATAGGAGACAGAAATTAGGCCAATCAGCCCATCGTGTCTGCTCTTCCATTCAATCATGGCTAATAAGTTTCTCAAGGAGAAAGTGAGGACTGCAGACGCTGGAGATCAGAGCTGAAAATGTGTTGCTGGAAAAGCGCAGGTCAGGAAGCATCCAAGGAACAGGAGATTCCTGAAGAAGGGCTTATGCCCGAAACGTCGATTCTCCTGTTCCTTGGATGCTGCCTGACCTGCTACGCTTTTCCAGCAACACATTTTCAGCTCTAATAAGTTTCTCAACCCCATTATCCCCATAACCCTTGATCCTCTTGATACTCAAGAACCTATGTAGCTCAGTCTTAAATATACTGAATGACCTGGCCTCCACAGCCTTCTGTGGCAATGAATTCCATAGATTCACCACTCTCTGGCTGAAGAAGTTTCTCCTTATCTCAGTTCTAAAAAGGTCTTCCCTTACTCTTTGACTATACCCTGGGGTCCTAGTCTCTTCTACCACAGGAAACATCTTCCCATCATCCACTCTGTCCAGCCATTCAGTATTCTGTATGTTTCAATTACATCCCCCCCTCATCCTTCTAAACTCCAAGTATAAACCCAGAGTCCTCAAATGTTCATCTTTTGTTAAGCTTTCCATTTCTGGGACCATTCTCATGAAGCTCTTCTGAACACACTGCAGGGCCAGTACATCCTTCCTGAGATATGGGGCCCAAATCTGCAAACACTACTCCAAATCTGGTCTGACTAGAGCCTTATAGAGCCTCAGAAGTACATCACTGCTTTGATATTAAAGTCCTCTCAAAATAAATGCCAGAACTGGATGTCTTGAAATGCATAAAAGGTGGATAAATCCCCAGGACCTGATCAGCTGTACCCTAGAACTCTGTGGGAAGCCAGAGAAGTGATTGCTGGGCCTCTTGCTGAGATATTTGTATCATCGATAGTCACAGGTGAGGTGCCGGACGACTGGAGGGGGGCTAACGTGGTGCCAGTCTTTAAGAAGGATAGTAAGGACAAGCCAGGGAACTATAGACCAGTGAGCCTAACGTTGGTGGTGGGCACAGGATGTACATGTATTTGGAAAGGCAAGGACTGATTAGGGATAGTCAACATGGCTTTGTGCGTACAAAATCATGTCTCACAAACTTGATTGAGTTTTTTGAAGAAGTAACAAAGAGGAATGATGACGGCAGAGCAGTAGATGTGATCTATGTGGACTTCAGTAAGGCATTTGTCAAGGTTCCCCATGGGAGACTGGTTAGCAAGGTTAGATTTCACGGAATACACGGAGAACTCGCCATTTGGAGAATGGTAGAAGACAGAGGGTGGTGGCGGAGGGTTGTTTTTCAGACTGGAGGCCTGTGACCAGTGGAGTGCCACAAGGATCTGTGCTGGGTCCTCTACTTTTTGTCATTTACATAAATGATTTGGATGCGAGCATGAGAGGTATAGTTAGTAAGTTTGCAGATGACACCAAAATTGAAGGTGTAGTGGACAGCGAAGAGGGTTACCTCAGATTACAACAGGATCTTGATCAGATAGGCCAATGGACCGAGAAGTGGCAGATGGAGTTTAATTCAGATAAATGTGAGGTGCTGCATTTTGGGAAAGCAAATCTTAGCAGGACTTATACACTTAATGGTAAAGTCCTCGAGTGTGTTGCTGAACAAAGATCTTGGAGTGCAGGTTCATAGCTCATTGAAAGTGGAGTCGCAGGTAGATAGGATAGTGAAGAAGGCATTTGGTATGCTTTCTTTTATTGGTCAGAGTATTGAGTACAGGAGTTGGGAGGTCATGTTGCAGCTGTACAGGACATTGGATAGGCCACTGTTGGAATATTGCGTGCAATTTTGGTCTCCTTCCTATCGGAAAGATGTTGGGAAACTTGAAAGGGTTCAGAAAAGATTTACAAGGATGTTGCCAGGGTTGGAGGATTTGAGCTATAGGGAGAGGCTGAACAGGCTGTGGCTGTTTTCCCTGGAGCGTCGGAGGCTGAGGGGTGACCTTATAGAGGTTTACAAAATTTTAAGAGGCATGGATAGGATAAATAGACAAAGTCTTTTCCCTGGGGTCGGGGAGTCCACAACTAGACTGCATAGGTTTAGGGTGAGAGGAGAAAGATACAAAAGGGACCCAAGGGGCATCTTTTTCACGCAGAGGATGGTACGTGTATGGAATGAGCTGCCAGAGGATGTGGTGGAGGCTGGTATAATTGCAACATTTAAGAGGCATTTGGATGGGTCTATGAATAGGAAGGGTTTGGAGGGAGATAGGCCGGGTGCTGGCAGGTGGGGCAAGACTGGGTTGGGATATCTGGTCGGCATGGACAGGTTGGACCGAAGGGTATGTTTCCATGCTGTACATCTCTATGACTATAACATGGAGTCAGTAGTCGGAAGGCAAATACAATCTGCAAGTCTATCTTGAGAGAATCCTGGACTAGAACTCAAGTCTCTTTGCACTTCAGACTTTTGAATTTTCTGCCCATTTAGAAAACAGTTCATGCCATTTTTCCTACCAAAGTACATGACCTCACACTTTCCCATATTGTATTCCATCTTCCACTTCTTTGCCCACTCCCTAACCTGTCCAAATCATACTGCAGCTTCCCGCCTCCTCAATGCTACCTGTCACTTTACAGATCTTTATATAGTCTACAAACTTTGCCAGTTCATCCTTCCTGAGATATGGGGCCCAAATCTGCAAACACTACTCCAAAAGTGGTCTGACTAGAGCCTTAGTATCTTCATCTAGATCATTCATGTTTAAAGTGAAAAGTTGTGGTCCCAACACTGAGCCCTGCGGAACACACCTTGTTACTGGCTTCCATCCTGAGAAGGACCCTTTTATTCTCTCTCTGCTTTCTACCAGACATCCAAGCTTCTATTCAACCTTGCACCTTGCCTCTGACACCATGGGCCCTTATCTTACTCAGTAACCTCCTGTGCAACACCTTGTCAAAGGCCTCTTCGAGTCCACGTGGATAACATCCATTGGCTGTCCTTGGTCTGACTGCTCATTAATTCTTCAAAGAATTCTAGCAGATTTTTCAGGCATGACCTCCCCTTGATGAAACCGTGCTGACTTTGCCCTATTCTACCATACACTTCCATGTATTCAGAAATCTCATCCTTCACAATGGATTCCAGGATCTTACCCACAACTAAGGTTAGGCTAATCGGTCTGTAATTTTCTGTCTTTTGCCTTGCTACCTTTTTAAACAGGGGTGTCACATTAGCGATTTTCCAATCCTCTGGGATCCTCCTAGCGATTCCCGAAAGATCACCACTAACACCTCCACCATCTCTTCAGCCATTTCCCTCAGAACTAGAGGGTGTAGATCCTCTTGTCCAGGTGATTTATCTACCTTTAGGCCATTCAGTTTTCTAGCACCTTCTCAGTGGTGATGGCCGCCATACTCAGCTCTGTCCCCCCCCAACTCTTGACTTTTTGGGATATTACTTGTGTCATCTACCATGAAGAACAGCAATTATTCAATTCCTCAGCCATTTCCTTGGTTCCTAACACTATGTCTCCAGTGTCATTTTCCAGCGGCCCAATGTCCACTTTTATCTCTCTGAAGAAACTCTTGCAGTCTCCCTTAAATTACTGGCTAGCTTTCCCTCATATTTAATCTTTTCCCTCTTTGTTTTTTTGTTACCCCCTTTGGTCTTTGTAAGCCCCCCACTGCCCTTCACTACATTGCATGCTTTCTCTTTTGCTTTTATGCTATTCCTGACTTCCCTAGTCAGCCATGGTTGCCTCGTGCTCGCTGTGTCACGTTTCTTTTTCCTCAGGATGAATCTCTGCTGTGCCTCCTGAATTACTCCCAGAAACCCCTGCCATTGTTGTAATACTGTCTTTCCTGCTAGGCTCCACGCCCAGTCAATTCTGCCCAGCTCCTCCCTTACGCCTCTGTAGTTGCATTTATTCAGCCATAAAAAACTTACCTCTGATTCCACCTTCTCCCTCTCAAATTGCAGAGTAAATTCTATCATGTTATGGCCACTATCTCTGAAGGGTTCCTTCACCTTAAACTCCCTGATTCCATCTGCCTTATGGGAGAACCCTAAATCCAGTGTAGCCTGTTCCCTAGTGGGCTCCACCACAAGCTGCTCCAAAAAGCCATCTCACAGACATTCCACAAACTCCTTTTCTTGCGAAGCACTACCAACCCGATTTTCCCAGTCCACCTGCATATTGCAATCCCTTGTGATCACGAGTTGCTTTTCTATCTCCTGGTGTATCTTGCGCCTCAGCTCCCGACTACTATTTGTGGCCTATACATGAATCCAACTATGGTTTTTTTAAACCTTGGTGGTTCCTAAATTCAACCCACAGAGATTTTACTCCATCTGACCCTACTTCATTTCTTACTATTGATTTAATTTCGTTAGTTACTATTAAAGCAATCCCACGCCCCCTACCCAACAGCCTATCTTTTCAATAGGATGCATATCCTTGAATATGCAGCTCCCAGTCCTGATACCCTTGCAGCCAGGTCTCCGTGATGGGCACCACATCATACCTGCCAATTTCAATCTGTGCCACAAGCTCATTTACCTTCTTCCTTATAATGCGTATATTCAGATATAACACCGTCAGTCCTCTATTAACCATCCCTCTTCTCATTATCATTTGTTTGTTCAGTTTGCTTGAAGTTTAATTGCTAAACCTTTCCATACACTTTGGTTATTAATGAAGCAATTGAAGACCTCAGATACTACCCTGAAGAACTGCTACAGAGTTGAACTGAAGATGAGATGTCTGACCCCCAACAACCAGCCTACGTACAGGATTCAAACTGCAAACTTTTCTGTGTCAGGTATGACTCCAAACAGCAGAGAGTTTGTCCCGATTCCAGTTTTGTTCAGGATCCTTAATGCCACACTTGGTCAAGGGCTGTCTTGGAGCTAGTGAGGACTGCGGATGCTGGAAAGTCAGAGTCAATAAAACGTGGAGCTGGAAAAGCACAACAGGCCAGGCAGCATCAGAGGAGCAGAGGAGTTGACACTTTGGGTAAGGGTTCTTCATCAGGACTGGGGAAAGGGAAAGGCTGAGAAATAAATGGAAGGAGGGGGATGGGGCTTGGGGAATGGTGATAATGGGTGCAGGTAGGATTGTAATTGTGATTGGTCAGTGGGAAGGATGGAGTGGATAGGTGGGAAGGAAGGTAGACAGGTTAGTTCAGGTCAAGAGAGTGGGGCAGAGAGGAAGGGCTAGACTTGGAATGAAGTGGGGGGTGGGGAGAATTGAAAGTTGGTGAATTCTACATTGAAGCCATATTGTTTTAAGCTCCTGTGGTGGATGATGAGGTGTTGATTAGATTAGATTCCCTCCAGTGTGGAAACAGGCCCTTCAGCCCAACAAGTCCACACTGACCCTCTGAAGACTAACCCACACAGACCCATTTCCCTCTGACTAATGTATCTAGCACTATGGGCAATTTAGCATGGCCAATTTACCTGACCTGCACATCTTTGGAGTGTGGGAGGAAACTGGAGCACCTGAAGGAAACACACAGACAGTCGCCTGAGGCTGGAATCGAACCTGGAACCCTGGTGCTGAGAGGCAGCAGTGCTAACCAATGAGCCACCGTGATGCCCTTCTTCCTCCAGTTTGAGTGTGGCCTTATTTTGATGGTGGAGGCGGCCCAAGATGTACATGTCATTGGGGGAGTTGTGGGGTGGGGGTGTGAGGGGCTGGCAACCAGAAGGTGGATCTGATTGGAGCGTTTGGTCCTTTAATGTTCCCTGAACCAGTCCCTGAGTTCATGCATGGTCTCTCTGATATGGAGGACACCTCATCGAAAGCAACAGATGCAATAAATCATTTATTTCTCAGTCCTCTTCCCACTCCCCAGTCCTGATGAAGGATCCCGACCTGAAACCTTGACACTCCTGCTGCTCTGATGCTGCTTTACCTGTCAAGGGCTGTCACCTCATCTCAGCATCTGAGGCATGTTATATCTTATGGACCCCAGAAATCTAAAACAAATCACTATTTTAAACACAGGTAAAGAAGGTTGCCATCAAATGCACGCTGGACCTTGTGCTCTGGATTGATGAATAGTTGCCTAGCATCTGGCTGCAGTGCAGCAGCAATGACCATTGCATTCTGGGTACACAATCTCACACAACACAGCCCCCATTTCATATTGGAACAATTCAACAATGTATAAAGTCCAAAGTATTGCTTCAGTTGTTTAAAGCTATAAAATTAATTTCAAATACTTGTCAGTCTTTCAGCTAGGGTTTCTCATCCTACTGCATGGATAACTGCTCTCTTAGCTCAATGAAATACAGAGCAGACAATATACATTTTCAAAATTTAGAGGCTTTAAGGAGCTGTGCCAATACTGCTGCCAAACAAACACACAGTTATTTTCAGGAAACTGTCACTCAGTCGTTATGCTTCAAATTGCAATACACAGAAAACGGTAGAACCCCTTAGCACCAACAATTCATTGTGGAATTTCAGCCTCAGGTTATATTGCCAATTCAAAATGGAATACTCACTGCCAAGAAAAACTATTCGGACAGGATACAACACCAGCACAGCAGTAACCATTTTCAATAGGGCAGCAGAGCTGCCAACATGGAAATGGCAAGAAAGCTGGAAGATCCAATACATAAACTTTGCAGGTTAAATGAGAACATCAGCAGAGTTTTGAAGTACATGCATTACAAAATGCAGGCACCATTACACAGGCTCACCAGTCTAAGCTCCCAATTTTGCAGCCCATATGCCACACCAGCAAGACTCCACACACCAGCGAAAACTCAGAAAATCAGTGCTTGCATACATTTACAAAATTTCTCTCAAAGTTCACAGATTCTAATTTAAAATCATACAATAAAGAGCAGAGAAGGAAACAAATCTTGTCAGTGCCAGCTCTCCAAAAAAGCTAACTTCAGGCTCTCGTGCCTTTCTTCATTGACCCGTGTATAACAGTTAAGGCTGACCCCAGAGTTTAGAACACTGATTGCTACAAATTTGTTGTTGAGCAATATTTAAAGCCAGTGAATCACTGTGAAATCTAGAGTGTTCCACGATTTGATCATTTGTAAAATCTAATCACTAAAACCCATTTGAGGCAGTAAAGTTATTTGAAAACAAAAGGCCACACTGCTTCAAAAAACCTGCAAAATCTGGTATAAGCCACAATTTGGAACAGTTGCCTCAATTTGTTTGAATAAAGTTGCATTAATATCGAGCATTTGACATACTTAGGATGTTCCAAATTACAGACAATTAATTCCTTTGAAGTCCAATCATTGCTTTATTACAAGGAAATACAGTATAATTTATACATCGTTACATCCTGAGTATTGTATTAAATGAAGGTTAAAATTAAAGCAACTATAATATTTTTACTCCTACCTATAAAACTCTATTCGCATCTAAATGATTTCCTTTTGGAATGAAGATCATTTTAATTGGAGATGCTCATGTTGGACCTATATACAGACTAATGCATTAAAAATGTAATAACAATCAAATTTTGGCAGACATGAACCTCATTAAATATATTTAAAATATATTAAACTGTAAAAAGAAAACTTGTAATTAATAAATTAAATTGGGTTAATGTTTAGATTAATCTGTGATCAAACTGTTACTATATTTAAGCACTTCGCTTCTGAAAATAGTTATTGAGATACAAGGGAGACAATTTAAACACAAACATTATAACAAAATTGAAGCACAAAAAATATTAAAGACAATGTTTTAGACCAACACTGACAAACCTCCCACAAAGTATATTTTGGGCTTATTGCTGGACTCACCCTCCATCTCAGCAGTCCTACGCCAGCTAATGCGATAACTGTTGATTCCATTATTCGCCCATTTATTTAATTCAGAGCCATCTGCACAGTTTACTAAACAGGCTTTTTCAAAACAAAATGAAATTAAAATATTATATGGAATAGTTTGCTAAAATAGCAATGAATGGCTATAGCAACGAATGGAGAATGCAGTTCGTGAATTAGATATATTCAGACCCTCCCTCCCCTCCTTGCAACATCCCTGGACTTTATTTTTAAAAATACACGTAAACATTGCACATAGATTATATTTTGTGCATGGACTAGAAACAATCACAGCCATTAAATCTTGTAATTGTGATGCCTGAAACCAATGCTTCTTTCTACTCCCTTAATTATGTTAAAACAGCCCATCAATTAAAACCTGATTAGAATTTCTAAGATTAAGCAACTTGCACAATGCCAACAACATCAACATCAGTGCCAGACTATCTTGAGTGTCCATTAGATTAAGGGAGGGAATGCTTAAGGAAAGGTTGCTTACATTACTTAAAACATACTCAAATTATTGGATAACTAACATTTTCCGGGCCTGAGTGTATCACCAGCACTGCTAACTGCAAAGCCTAGCAGAAGAGAATAAAAAGTGCCACAGTAGTAGCCCTGGTCAAGAAGGCCATTGACATAAAACCTGATTAATCCAGGCAACAGATACTGAAAAAGGATAAACCCTGAAACAGTGTCAGAAGCCACATTTTCAACTCTTCATTGGATTATACATTGAAAACAAACAAACAATACTTTACATGTGTCACAGTTAAGACCAGTGAGAAATGTGGCAGAAGTTACTGTACCTCCTGCAGTTTGTATATCAGACTCCAAAGGAAAGGACCCAGCTCTTGTCCCTCCTCACCAATACCTAATGCCCCAATATAAACTCCAGTGGGACAGACCAATTGTTATCAATTACTATTCCCTTCTGTCTTTAGATCCTCTTTAAATGCTGAAAGTTTCTAACACCAATTCCTTAGCAATTTGAGCCAATTCTAAGTGACAAAAGAAAGCAAAAATCAAAAGCTACTTGCAAGCCAACAAATAAATTCACTTCAGTCCCTCTTCCTCCAATGTTTCTCACTTTTTTTTGTCTGCTTTCTAGTTGAGCTCAGTGTGTGCCTCTTGCACATGCATTCTGCTCTGACTAGCTTCTCCACAAGCTAAAAAAAAGTTATCTATAAAATTTTATTCAAATGTTGGTAAGAAAAACTTAACTTTGATTTCCATGTTCCTGCTTACCAAATGCTGAATGATTTTGAATGTTTTCCTGCACTAATAACAGGCAAGTATTTATTGAACCAACTATGTATCACTTTACACATGCCAGAAATTCTCTACCATACCTGTCAAACACAACTAAGCATCTAAGTTTATTGCAGTTAACACATCCTTTCTTTAAAAACTGTCTGAACCTATCGAATTTTATTTATGATTAATAGTTTCACTGCATAAGTAGATTGTTTTCGCCAAACCTTAAAGTAAAAATGTACGAACTTACAAATTAGACTGATGCATAGTTTGATATTTTTAAAAATATAGAAATTGCAACAAAGCATAACTATCCTTTATCAGAAACAAAATATTAATATCACGAAGACACTGAAAATACATTAAGAATTTATAACTATTAATCCCATTTTAAATTTAAGTTGAATAATGCATCCTGTTGCTCTGTCCATAAGTGGAGGTTTCTTCTTAAGTATTGTAAACAACATAATTAAAAGGAATCACAAGTGCCAAGTACACACAAATAAATTGAGTTATTAACACATTAAATCTTGACACTATAGTACAAATACTGCATTCAGTAACGACTATCTATAAAGCACTTTTAACCTTGTCAAAGGTCCCAAAGTAGTTCACAGGTGTAGTTACAAACAAACGTTGACACTAAGCCACAAAGAAATATCAAAGTAGAAGGTTTTAAAAGGATTTTAAAGAAGGAAAGAGAACTGAAAAGGCTTGAGGAAGTAATCCCAGCATTCAAGGTCTTGGCAGTTGAAGGCAGCCACCAACAGGAAAATTACTAAAATTAGGGATGTTTAAGGGGTCAAGGTTAGACAGCACTTACACCCAGAAGATTATAGAAATCAGGGCTTTGCAGTGGAGAGTATTGAAAATAAGGATGAGAACTGTAAAAATCCGAGGTGTGAATGTAAGCAAACACAGATGATGGGCAAACATGACTTAGGAGAAGGAGAGGTTGGTGCAATCTCAAATCTTTGCAGGGTCTGTGAAACCAATACATTGGAATAATCAAGTCCAGAGATAACGAAAATGTGAATGGCGATTTCAACAGACAATTGCAAACTGAAACAAGGTGAAGTCTGGTAATGTTAAAGGTGGAAATAGGCAGTCATGGCGATGGTTTGAAGCTGATCCACAACCTATGTTTACATTAGCTCCTTTCAAAATAAACATAAATAATGAATTGAGGAGAAGCAAGAAATAAATTGTACTGAGAAGTTTTGGTCGGTTAATGTTCATAGCACCTACCATAAAAATGCGCAATTTTAGGGAATAAAGGTCGTTTCTTTTTTTAAAATGGGAAAAGGAACAGCGGAAGATGAAATCTAGAGTCGTTTCTATGCGGTTACTATGGGACTGTTTGGATCAGTGTTTTCCGTAGTGTGGCTGTGTAACGGTGACTGAAGAAGCGACACACCCACAGCAACAATTTTTATGTACTTCACAAAACGGGAGGCCAGGCTGAGCCCCAACATACACAAAAAAAAACACCCTTTTGCAGAGGTACAATTGGGTTCAGGTTTATTGAGTTCGCTGCTGCAGAAACTCGACGTCAAACTCACCGGACAGCAGAGAGATGCAGACGGCAGTGGTCCTCATAGTAGTGGAACACGGCCCCGATCTCGAGCATCAGCAATGGAACGATTCCCCAGGAATGGAATGTGGTCCGGAGCATCGCCCGCTTGGAATTATGGGAATAGCATAGCCATTGGTCTAGAACAGAAGAGGGAATTGCAGACGGAGCCTTCACAGAGGAGATACGGGAAATAAACCAAAAGGAGAGAAAGGGATGGTGCAGACTTCACAAGTTGGGAGTACGGGTAGAGAGTCCGCAGGATACATGGGGGGAGATTGCACAAAATGAAGTGGGAGAACAACTGAAAATACAGCCTCGAAAGGGGCTGTGTAGAAAAAGGTCACAGAGAATGAAAACGTGGGAGAGGGATTACAGAGAATACTAATAAATGTACTAATAAACATTGTTCAAGACCTTAAATGATGATTATTTAGACAATGAATATCAGTAAACTATTCAAGTTCAGGAACCATCACAGTTAGACTTTGACCTTTATCAGTGGCAATTTTAACTCCCCAGCATAGGAGAATTGATTTAGCTTAAGTACACCACTCCTGCTCTTCTCGAAATCATTGACATCCGGACATTAATCTTATTATGGATAGGAATAAAAGAGTTCAGACACTTTAATCAAAAATAATAGAATATCGTTATGAATATATTTACCTCATTTTGTTGGCTGCCTATTGATTTACATCCATAAAACGGAATCCATTTAAAACTTTTAAAACTGCGTTTTAGATTCTTGGACCTGTTTATCACTGTGAATTTTGTTGCTTACAAGCTGAAGAGAGGCATTACCTAAAATTCAAGAATGTTGTGAGATTTCATCTGTTTATAGATGACTTATGGTTATTTTTTAAATATCTGTAGTCAGATATTCAATATATAGGAACTTCCAGGTGCTCTCTTCTGGGATTGAAGGAGAGCTGCACTATTGGAGGTGATGTCTTTTAGCTGAGATATTAAACTGAATCTGCCAGACCCAGTGATGTAAAGAATCCTATGACACGATTTCGAAGTCATCAGCAATGGACTCTGAAAAAAGTACTGGTGATTGATAAAATGTTGCATAAAATTGTATCAGCTTGAATACTAGTTTATTAGATAATCACCTAGCGCGGGGTGTTCGTGCGAACAATATCACTAGATCCCAGGACTTTAGTTGTAAGTCTCTCAAGAAGGCGGAACCCAGCATGTGCGGTAAAGGTTTATATTATCATTTGGAAAGAAATGAATTTTAATGTAGAGGTAATTTTCTATGAATGTAAAGTTTTCAACAATGATCAGAAAAATTATTGTTTTAACAGAATCCGGACAGCTTTTCCAAGGAAGCATGTGACTTAGCTTAAGTGACCCGATCGTCTACTGGGGGAGTTGATTACTGGATATTTACAAGGTTAAATTTCATGATCATGATTTGGAGAAAGTTAAAAATCACACAACACCAGGTTATAGTCCAACAGGTTTATTTGGAAGCAGTAGATTTCGGAGCACCGCTTCTTCATCAGGTGGTAGTGGAGAGCTCAATCCCGACATACAGAATTTATAGCAAAAATTTACAGTGTGATGTAACTGAAATTATACATTGAAAAATTGATTGTCTGTTAAGCCTTTCATCTGTTAGAATACAGTGATAGTTTCACTTCTTTCATGTGTAAATCACAAAACCTTTTTTTAAAAGTTGCATTCTCGGGTTAGCTGTTAACGATGGTGATAGCTAGACAATATGTTGAAGGTGTTGCCCCCATGTGATTATGTAAAACACCATTATCTCACTTTCTAGATTAGAATCATTCTAAACATCATGGCACAGACAGAGAACACAGGGGGCCACCACAATAACCAAACTGGAATAATAAAATTTTTGATCTATCAAGCCAAGTTTCACTAAGACCTGCATTGCCCAGTATTATCATCAGGTTGGATCGTAACAGTTCTTTTAACAGTGCAGCTCAGTCTTTACCTTGCAATTGTACCAGTGCCCCAAACATCAAAACCTTCCAGACCAATCTTTAGGCCACAATTTCAATTTTCTGATATTGTTTACCTGAAGCCAATTTGATAATGGCTCCTGCAGTAATCCATAGATTAATAGCTGTAGGTTCAGCTGTTATAAGTTCAGCCCCTGACTATTCAGAGTGTCTATGCAGAAAATCTTTCTTAGTCTTACCATCTTAGTTGTATCCACAATTGGATCTCCCTACTTCAATTGCTATCCATCCCTGAGGAGATGCCCTTAATTCTGGCATCAGGCTGATGGGCTCATGCCCTTAGCTGCAAACAATTGTATTCGTCCCCTAATACAATCACACATCTTTTGAATGGCCCCATTTGATGGCTGTCTTCCTTATAGTGCTGTGGTCAGTTTGCTCAACCTTCCTCTGGTCCCTGCACTCATCCACACACATTACCAGAACATTGAGCCTATTGTACGTTTACAGGAATTCAGGCTCATCTAATGCTAAGGTCTGAGTCCCCATACTGCCTCACTCTGGGTGCACCAGTTCTCTGCAACAATTCACCAAGTACCACTTCACACTTCTCACACCCTTACTTAGCCCTGCAAGGGCTTGGATGGAGAGTGTTATGGACCAGGCCAGACCCCCTCAAAATGTTTCAAGAAGGCAGCCCAGACCCTAACTTTTTGAGTTGTTTTAAGCAGATGTAAGGTAGATATTCCAGGAGTGATGCAGCTAGTCAAACCACCCAGTTTTAAACAAAACAATTTATTTACTGATTCCTGAATGAAACACGAACAAATGAAAACCCAGCTGACTGAGATTTTGGGGAAGATTTATAGCTCAGACAGCTGTGAAGGTTCACCTTCCTAGATGTCACAGTAGAACAAAAAGCCAATGGAGAGCTGCAGACTAACATTTACAGGAAAGGCACACACACTGACCAGGCACTCAATTACAGGAGCAACCATCCCAATATTCACAAATGGGTTTGCATCAGGACATTATTTAAACAAACACAGTGCAGCACCCAGGAACTATGAGAAGCCAAGGAAAATCACTTATACGATGTAGTCAGGAACAACAGGTACCGATAAGCCAATTCCTGCACAGCAGTCCGCCAATTCCTGCACAGCAGTACTAAAGAGGAAGACACAACCCGCCCAGAGACTCTAGCCATCCTGCCATACATTAAAGACATCTCAGAGATGATGACCAGACTATCTGGCCCCTAGTCATCATGGTGGCCCACATACCTACCACCACACTGAAACGGCTCCTGATTAATTTAAAGGACCCCGTACCCACAGCCAGCAAAATTAATGTCATATACAAAATATCCTGCAAGGACTGCAACAATATTACATTGGACAGACAGGCAGAAAACTAGCCACCAGAATACATGAACACCAACTAGCCACCAAAAGACATGACCAACTATCACTAGTATCCATACAGACAGGCAAAGAAGGACACCAGTTTAACTGGAACATGCAGCCATCCTGGGACAGGCTAAACAAAGACACGCAAGGGAATTCCTAGAGGCCTGGCATTCAAACTGGAACTCCATCAACAAACACATCGATTTGGACCCTATCTATCAACATCTCAGAAAAAGAACCAGAAATGATATCACCCACCACAACAAACCGAGACATATAAATAGCAAGCGGGGCAGAACACCAATGTTGCTCCAGAGACTCACTGATGATGTTACCCAGCATGGTGATGGTGTGTCTGAGAGCAAACCTACAACCTTACCCAGCCGACTCTATTGCAACTTAATGATGCTGTTCCAATTTCTGCAACATCCCCATAAACACACCCCTTTGCTAAAAGGTCAATTCAAACACAGGTTCCTACAAGAGAGATATCAGGGAGAGAATCAGTATGGAACCTCTGTAGCTGTTTCTTTGGCTCCCCATCTAAAAACCAAACCAAACTAGAAAAATCCCTTAACTGGGAGAACTGGCCACTCCCCTTTCATTGTACAAGTGTTTTTAAAAAAACCTGAAAACCCTTTTCCCGATTGTTGCCTTAGGCTGTATCTGTTAGCCATAACCAAAGTGGCCTCAACCCAGACAAATCGGAACCTTTGCCTTTTACAACCCCATTTGAAAAAATTCAAGGACAACATAACCTTGTTGAGGGAGCAGCATCATCACAGGAGGAATTTGTAAAGTGTGTACAAGATAATTTTCTGATTCAGTATGTTGACGTACCTACTAGAGAAGGTGCAAAACCTGATCTACTTTTGGGAAATAAGGCAGGGCAGGCGACTGAGGTGACAGTGGGGGATTACTTTGGGACAGTGACCATAGTTCTACTAGTTTTAAAATAAGGATGGAAAACAATAGACCAGATCTAAAAGTTAAAGTTCTAAAATGGAGGAAGACCAATTTTGACGGTATTAGGCAAGAACTTTCAATAGTTGATTGGGGGCGGTAAAGGGACGGCTGGAAAATGGGAAGCCTTCAAAAATTAGATAATGCGTGTCCAGAGACAGTATGTTCCTGTTAGGGTGAGGCTGGTAAGTGTAGGGAATACTGGATTACTAGAGGAATTCAGATTTTTGTCAAGAATAAGGAGGAAACCAGGTATGTCAGGTATAAACAGCAGAAATCGAGCGATTCCCCAGAAGAGTATAAAGGCAGTAGGAATATACTTAAGAGGGAAATCAGGAGGGCAAAAAGGGTTAGAAATCTTTGGCAAATAGGGTTAATGAGAATCCAAAGGGATTTTATAAATACATTAAGGACAAAAGAGTAACTCAGGAGAGAATAGGCCCCCTTAAAGATCAACAAGGCCACTTATGTGTGGAACTGCAGGAGATAGGGGAGATACAAAATGTTTATTGTGTAGAAGGATATTGAAGATAGAGAATTTGGGGAAATAAATAGCATCCTCTTGAAAAATGTTCATAATTCAGAGGGGAATGTGCTGGACGTGTTAAAATGCATAAAGGTGGATAAATCTCTGGGACTTGATCAGGTGTACTCTAGAACTCTATAGGAAGCTAGGGAAGTGATTGCTGGGCTCCTTGCTGAGATACATGAGGACTGCAGATGTTGGAGAGCAGAACCAAAGAGTGAGGTGCTGGAAAAGCACAGCCAGTCAGGCAGCATCCGAGGAGCAGGAGAATTGTTGTTTCAAGTATAAACTCTTCATGAGGAATGATGAAGGGCTTATGGTCGAAACGGAATTCTCCTGTTGGTGTGTTGGCTCCCTGATGCCAGGATGGGTGATGTCTCGAATCGTGTTTTTGGGATCCTGAAGAGAGAGGGTAACCAGCCCCAAGTCGTGGTCCACATAGGTACCAACGACGTAGGTAAAAAGAGGGATAGGGCTATACGGCAGAATTTCAGGGAGCTATGGTAGAGGCTGACAGCTAGAACAAACAGAGTTGTTATCTCTGGTTTGTTACCTGTGCCACATGGTAGTGAGCTGGGGAACAGGGAGAGATATCAGCTGAACATGTGGCTGCAGGGATGGTGCAGGAGGGAGGGTTTCAGGTATATGAATAATTGGGGCTCATTCTGGGGAAGTTTGGACCTCTACAATCAGGACGGTCTTCACTTGAATCAGAGGGCTACTAATATTCTGGGTGGGAAATTTGCTACTGCTTTTCAGGTGGGTTTAAACTAACTCAGCAGGGGAATGGGAACCTGTTGTGTAGTTCCAGTACACAGGAGGATGAGAGTAGACAGGACATGGACAGGATTTCATGGTCACAGGAATGTGCTGGCAGACAGCAAGCTGGTTTGAAGTCTGTCTACTTCAACACCAGGAGTATCCAGAATTAAATAGCTGAGCTTGCAGCATGGAGAGGTACCTGGGACTTCGATGTTGTGGCTATTTCGGAGACATGAATAGAGCAGGGTCAGGAATGTATGTTGCAGGTTCCAGGATTTAGATCTTGCATTAAAATCAGGGAAGGTGGTAGAAAAGGAGGAGGTGTGGCTTTGTTAGTCAAGGACAGTATAACAGTGGCTGAAATAACTTTTGGCAAGGACTCATCTACTGCGGTGATATGGGCTGAGTTTAGAAACAGGAGAGGAAAGGTCACACTGCTGGGAGTTTTTTATAGGCCTCCAAAAAGTTCCAGGGATGTCAGCCCACCATCGAGGGCCAAAGGGCCTGTTCTACGTTGTATTGTTCGATGTTCTATTATCAGTGCTGGGTCCACTGCTTTTCGTCATTTATGTAAATGATTTGGATGTGAACGTAGGAGGTACAGTTCATATGTTTGCAGATGACACCGAAATTGGAGGTATAATGGACAGCGAAGAGGTTACCTCAGCATACAACAAGATCTTGATCAGATGGGCCAATGGGCCGAGGAGTGGCAGACGGAATTTAATTTAGATAAATGCGAGGTGCTGCATTTTGGAAAAGCAAATCAGGACAGGACTTATACACTTAATGGCAAGGTCCTGGGGGGGTGTTGCTGAACAAAGAGACCTTGGAGTGCAGGTTCATAGTTCCTTGCAAGTAGAGTAACAGGTAGAGAGGATAGTGAAGAAGGCATTTGATATGCTTGCCTTTAATGATCAGTGCATTGAGTTTAGGAATTGAGGAGGTCATCTTGTGCTGTACAGGACATTGGTCAGGCCACTTTTGGAATAGGGTGTGCAATTCTGGTCTCCCAGCTGTAGGGAGAGTGTTGTGAAACTTGAAAGCCTTTAAAAGATTTACAAGAATGTTGCCAGGATTGGAGGGTTTGACCTATAGGGAGAGGCTGAATAGACTGGGGCTATTTTCCCTGGAGCGTTGAAAGCTGAGGGGTGATCTTATAGAGTTTTATAAAATTATGAGGGGCATGGATAGGTTAAATAGACAAGGACATTTCCCCAAGGTGGGTGAGAACAAAAGTGGAGGGTATAGGTTTAAGGTGAGAGAGGATAAATTTAAAAGAACCTAAGGGGCAATATTTACACCCAGAGGGTGGCGTGGAATGGGCTGCCAGAGGAAGTGATGGAGGTTGGTACACTTACAACATTTAAAAGGCATCTGGATCAGTATATGAAGAGGAAGGGTACAGAGGGATATGGACCATATGCTGGCAAATGGGATTATATTTAAGTGGGATATCTGGTCAGTATGGCTGAGTGGGACCAAAGGGTCTCTTTATGTAGTACATCTCTATGACTCTATATATTTTACTTCTGTAGCTAGACTTCATACGCAAAGCTTCCTGTTCGAAAATCTACTACAGCTGGTTTCATCTTATTTCTTAGGAGTGGAAATGGGAACTGTCTCCTCAGTTTTCAGGAAGGGTGACTGGACTCAAACATTAACACCACTGATAATGCAGATCTACCAGCACTTTCTGTTTTTGTTTCAGATTTCCAGCATTCACAGGTCTTTCAGTTTTTATTCAGAACTCTCTCTTAGCTTGGGAGCAAAGAAAATCAAACAAAAAAGGGTTACTAAGGATACTTCAACTGGTATATCATTGACTCGAGGGGTAACAGTGGAGGCGGAATTCACTTGCCAAATAGTTTGGCTGAGGTACTGTATAATGAGCGTTCTGAAGATAGTATACCCACTGAATCATATGTCAATAATTGCACCTTAATGGAACAACTAAAAAGTGGGTGAGACAAAGTTAGACATTGACCTTGCTAGCTTGAAACAAATGCGAAAGAGTCAAGAAGTCTCTAAATTTAAATAAGTAGATACATATCGCAGTGTTTTGATCGTTTAACAAAAACAAATGTGTGTACAATAATATGAGAGGTGTTCGAGAGGAGTGGCCTGACAATGTAATGCCTTGTACAGAATATGGAGCTTTTGATTTAATTTTGCTTATTGAGATAAAACCTAAATTTTATTTTAAGGGCAAGATGGGAGTCTGCTGTTTGCACATTAATTGTAAACATTTGGGTCTTTAATTGAGCTCTCCTTAAATAGAAACATAGAGTTAAATTTCCCAGCGCTGAACGATGTTCGCAATAGAGAGTCAATTGTGAAAATACGGTGAGATCAGGAAAATAAGATTCTCGACGTTGAGAGAAAACGCCTGATTTTCTGTTCAAGGGTTGACAGCAAGACAAGAATCTCAGTAGTGAACAGCAAGAGGCCTGTTTACATCTCATTTATATCCAGTTTGCTATTTTCCCAAGTAGTGGAGAGAAACTAGATTGTGACAATTCTTAACATAAAGTCAGAGCTCCAGCTTGCCGTTTGCTCCTTTAGGCCTCCATCTTGACCAGCAGTCCCCAATATCTCAAGGTATAGTGCATGGGCAACGACTGCCCACATCCCCTGTCCACAAAAGTTGATAGCCTCACCAGATCATCATAGCGCATCTCTGACCCATTTAAAATACAGTTATCCACTTCAATACAGCGCTTTAAACACACACAAACATTTTGTAGCATCAAGCTACAGCCAGACTACTTTGCATGGAGGGGAAGGTACCCATCTCACGCATGCTGTTGAATTCATGTATCGCTGGACATCAGAGTGCATCTAGGAAAATTAACAAACAGTGAAATTCACAACTAATCCCGGAGGAACCTGTTTGGGAGAGGTCACAGCACAGAAACAGGTAAGTGAATAGTTTTAAATGCAGCTTTGGGGCCTTGCTGTAAGTGTGCAGTAGTGAGTAGAGTGGGTTCTTTCTTGATTATATGTTTTATTGAAATAGATGTCTTGATTAAGCTTAAAAATATAAGCCATAAGTATTAAGTTAGGCTGGAGCAGTGTTTTGTAGAGGAGTAAGACGGTGCTATTTTCTGAGTCTGCAGATTGGAAGAAGCAAAAATGGCCTTTAGTATAGAGTGATATGCTCTTCTTGTCGGATGTGGAAGTTTAGGGAGAGTTTACAGGTTACTGAGGATTATATCTGCAATAAACGACATTGGTTGTGAATCTTATCAGATAGAATGGATCGGTTGGAGAGACAGTTAGAGGCAATGAGGAATTTACAAGAGCAAGGGGATGTGATGGAAGGCAGTTATAGGAAGGGAGAAAAGTCTCAGATACAGTCACATAGATGGGTTAACTCCAGGAAAGGTAAGAGAGGTAGGTAGGTAGTGCCGGGGTCTTCTGTGGCTATCCCCATTTCAAACAGGTATGCTGTTTTGGAAAATGTAAGGGTGATGGATTCCCAGGGGAATGTAGCATGAACAGCCAAGTTTCTGGTATTGAGACTGGCTCTAATGCAATGAGAGGTACGTCATGTTCCAAGAGATCAATTGTTTCTGTGGTCAGCAGCGAAAAATCTAAGTGGTGTGTTGCTTCCCTGGTGTCAGTATCAAAGATGTCTCAGAGAAGATGCAGAATGTTCTCAACGGGGAGAGGGCCCAGCAGGAGGTTATTGTCCACATTGGAACCAGCAACATAGGAAGGGAAAAGGTTGAGATTCTGAAGGGAGAATACAGAGTGTTAGGCAGGAATTTAAAAAGGTGGTCCTCGAGGGTAGTAATATCTGGATTACTCCCTGTGCTATGAGCTCGTGAGGTTATGAATAGGAGGATAGAGAAAATGAATGCGTGGCTGAGGAGCTGGTGCATGGGAGAAGGATTCACATTTTTGGATCATTGGAATCTCTTCTGGGATAGAAGTGACCTGTACAAGAAGGACGGATTGCACCTGAATTGGAAGGTGACTAATATACTGACAGGAAGATTTCCAAGAACTGTATGGTATGTGTGTGTGTGAGAGTGGGGTGGGGGGGGGGCGGGGGAGTTTGGGGGGGTTGCCACAGGGAGATACTGAGGAAAGATATCAGTCTGAGACTGGTACAGTTGGGAAGAGAAGTGAGTCAAATAGTCAGGGCAGGCAGGGACAAAGCAGAGAACAAGATAGGACTGATAAATTAAACTACATTCATTTCAATACAAGAGACCTAACAGGGAAGGCAGATGAACTCAGGGCATGGTTAGGAACATGGGACTGGGATATCATAGCAATTACAGAAACATGGCTCAGGGATGGGCAGGACTGGCAGCTTAATGTTCCAGAATACAAATGCTACAGGAAGGGCAGAAAGGGAGGCAAGAGAGGAAGGGGAATGGCATTTTTGATAAGGGATAGCATTACAGCTATGCTGAGGGAGGATATTCCCGGAAATACGTCCAGAGAAGTTATTCGTGTGGAACTGAGAAATAAGAAAGAGATGATCACCTTATTGGGATTGTAAGTTAGAGGGAAATTGAGAAACAAATTTGTAAAGAGATCTCAGCTATCTGTAAAAATAATAGGGTGGTTACGGTAGGGGATTTTAACTTTCCAAACATAGGCTGGACTGCCATAGTGTTAAGAGTTTAGATGGAGAGGAATTTGTTAAGTGTGTACAAGAAAATTTTCTGATTCAGATGTGGATGTATCTACTAAAGAAGGTACATCTTGGGAAATAAGGCAGGGCAGGTGACTGAGGTGTCAGTGGGGGAGCACTTTGAGGCCAGCAATGATAATTCTATTAGTTTTAAAACAGTGATGGAAAAGGATAGACCAGATCTAAAAATTGAAGTTCTAAATTGGAGAAAGGCCAATTTTGACGGTATTAGGCTAGAACTTGCAAAAGCTGATTGGGGGCAGATGTTCGCAGGTAAAAGGACGGCTGGAAAATGGGAAGCCTTCAGGAATGAGATAACAAGAATCCAGAGAAAGTATATTCCTGTCAGAGTGAAAGGGAAGGCTGGTAGGTATAGGGAATGCTGGATGACTAAAGAAATTGAGGGTTTGGTTAAGAAAAAGAAGGAAGCATATGTCAGGTATAAACAGGATAGATCGAGTGAATCCTTTGAAGAGTATAAAGGCAGTAGGACTACCCGTAAGAGGGAAATCAGGAGGGCAAAAAGGGGACATGAGATAGCTTTGGCAAATAGAATTAAGGAGAATCCAAAGGGTCTTTGCAAATACATTAAGGTCAAAAGGGTAACTAGGGAGAGAATAGGGCCCCTCAAAGATCAGCAAGGTGGCCTTTATGTGGAGCCGCAGAAAATAGGGGAGTTCCTAAACAAGTATTTTGCATCAGTATTTGCTGCAGAAAAGGATATGGAAGATATAGACTGTAGGGAAATAGATGGTGACATCTTGCAAAATGTCCATATTACAGAGGAGGAAGTGCTGGAAGTATTGAAATGTGTAAAAGTAGATAAATCCCCCAGGATCTGATCAGGGGTACCCTAGAACTCTGTGGGAAGCTAGGAAAGTGATTGCTGGGCCCCTTACTGAGATATTTGTATCAATGATAGTCACGGGTGAGGTGCTGGAAGACTGGAGGTTGGCAAACGTGGTGCCACTATTTAAGAAAGGTGATAAGTACAAGCCAGGGAACTATAGACCAGTGAACCTGACTTCGGTAGTGGGCAAATTGTTGGAGGGAATCCTGAGGGACAGGGTGTACATGTGTTTGGAAAGGCAAGGACTGATTAGGATCGTCAACATGGCTTTATGCGTGGGGAATCATTTCTCACAAACTTGGTTGAGTTTTTCTGAAGAAGTAACAAAGAAGATTGATGAGGGCAGAGTGGTAAATGTGATCGATATGGACTTCAGTAAGGCGTTCGACAAGGTTCCACATGGGAGACTGATTAGCAAGGTTAGATCTCATGAAATACAGGGAGAACTAACCATTTGGATACAGAACTGGCTCAAAGGTAGAAGACAGAGCGTGGTGGTGGAGGGTTGTTTTTCAGCCTGGAGGCCTGTGACCAGTGGAGTGCCACAAGGATCGGTGCTGGGTCCACTACTTTTCATCATCATCAAGAGGTATAGATAGTCAGTTTGCAGATGACACCAAAATTGGAGGTATAGTGGACAACGAAGAAGGTTACCTCAGATTACAACAGGATCATGATCAGATGGGCCAATGGGCTGAGAAGTGGCAGATGGAGTTTAATTCAGATAAATGCGAGGTGCTGTTTTTTGGGAAAGCAAATCTTAGCAGGACTTATACACTTAATGGTAAGGTCCTAGGGAGAGTTACTGAACAAAGAGACTTTGGAGTGCAGGTTCATATATCCTTGAAAGTGGAGTCGCAGGTAGATAGGATAGTGAAGAAGGCATTTGCTATGCTTTCTTTTATTGGTCAGAGTATTGAGTACAGGAGTTGGGAGGTCACGTTGCAGCTGTATAGGACATTGGTTAGGCCACTGTTGGAATATTGCATGCAATCCTGGTCTCCTTCCTATCAGAAAGATGTTGTGAAACTTGAAAGGGTTCAGAAACGATTTACATGGATGTTGCCAGGGTTGGAGGATCTGAGCTACAGGGAGAGGCTGAACAGGCTGGGGCTGTTTTCCCTGGAGGGTCAGAGGCTGAGGGGTGACCTTATAGAGATTTATAAAACCATGAGGGGCATGGATAGGATTAATAGACAAGGTCTTTTCCCTGGGGTGGGGGTGTCCAGAACTAGAGGGCATAGGTTTAGGGTGAGAGGGGAAACATACAAAAGAGACCTAAGGGCAACTTTTTCATGTCGAAGGTGGTACATTTATGGAATGAGCTGCCAGAAGAAATGGTAGAAATGTGTCCAATTGCAACATTTAAAAGGCATCTGGATGGATATATGAATAGGAAGGGTTTGGAGGGATCTGGGCCAGGTGCTGGCAGGTGGGACTAGATTGGGTTGGAATATCTGGTCAGTATGGACGGGTTGGACCAAAGGATCTGTTTCCGTGCTGTACATCTCTATGACTCCATGTCACGGTGCTTGGCTTGCTACTTTTTAGCACTCATTCATTATGCAGCTGCTTAAGTGCTCACAGAATCTCTTCCTTGTCTTGACTTTTTGTGCTTAGTCACCTCATTCGGAATGTACAGGCTCACAATGCTTCTTTCATTGTCTTTTTAGTGCAGACACAAAGCCAGTCACCTTGTCATGGTTGTCAGCAGTGATCGTTAAGGAGTAGACATTGCTGTATGGCTCTGAAATATCAATGACTCACAATATGTGGCAGCAGTCTACACAGCAAACACATTGAATGTGCATCAATTAAACAGCCATGTCTCAAGGTTTAAGTGAATTAGTCAACAGTTAAGTCAAGGGGGAACTGTCTTCAGACAAGATACTGGTGCAATAAGTTAAAGACATTGTCCATTATCAATCCAGGGGCTTGGGCACAGTCATTTGGGCACTTGGGCTGATCAGAATCAAGTGGATATAGTTTGGAGAGTGGGCACAGATCAAGTGCAATCAGTCCAGAGATGAGCACTCAGTCAATCAGGGAGCTGAACAGAGATCTGTAAAGAAACTGGTCATTTATCAGTCAGCACAGTCTTTCAAATGTCTGATGGTTAACCAAGGGGTCTGTTCACTAAAATACAAGGGTTATCAGGAGCCAGTGGTGGGGCTGCTAGAAAAGTCTGTTGTGGAGATGAGAGGCAGCATTTGGGATGCAGCAAGGTATTAATTGTGAAGGGGAGCAACTCAACATATGAGAGTGGAGCATGGGAGGACATGGGATACTGCTCAAGTTGAGGTAATTAATCGTCACCACCATCCTTGATGCCAAATCAATACGTTACTATATTTTTTATGTGTGAGCTATGTTTCTGAGGCTGTGGGGTAATGTGGCAGATGACCATTTAAGTAAGAGTTGGGTGGGAATATGGGGTGGATCAAAGTAAATGGAGATGACAAGGAGGGTGAGACAGAGGAACACAATGGTTTGTGGAAAGGAGTCACCCAGATTGAGAGGCTGAGCCCGAGACTCGCTCTGTGAACTATGATCTGTGTTAACTTCCATCCTCTGAATCACCTGTGCAATCAAAGTGAAATGTGGCTGCCACCAAACTCAGAGTGGATAGAGGAAGTGTTTCCTTTAACCGGGGAGACCGGGTCCAGTCTTGAGTGATATGAGGACCTTAAGGGTGACTTTGGCTTTTTGCAAACACACATAACATGAGTGAAGACACCTGTGATCACATTATTCAAGTAATCTTGAGCACATTATTTAACACTACAAATTAGTCCAACTAATGGCTGTAAAGATTCACGTTTAGCGTCAAAGCCACAATCACCTTCCATGATTCTGTAAGCTGCACAAGGTGCAGGAGCTACTCCACTTCACAACTTGGACAACACCATCATCCTATTGGAATGCTGCCTTCCTTGGGAGACTATGAGTGGAACTAGAAGTTCACATTGTTGCTGCCATTTATTTTTGTCGCCGAAAGACTTGAGCAGCGTACATCTGTATCAGATCAATGAGGGGCAAGGTCTGTGTAGTGGTTTCCCATTGGCCTCCTTGTCTGACACCTCCGTGCCCCAGTGTTGGAGGCGGCTATTAAGACATTATCGGGATGTACGGCAACTGATGAATGATCACAATACTCTTTGTTTCTGACATTGCTTCACAGAACCTTATTGGAATGGTTTCCAGCAGATCCAGGTACAGAAGCTGTGGTCATCCCCTTAACCAGTACACTAACAGCGTCCACACAAATATATGAGCAATACATGGATCTGGAAGCCCAGGACCAGCTCAATGCAGCAGCTGTAGTGTACACTCCTCATGCACAGTTTACAATTACAGGTACCTTCAGTATGTGGTGAAAATACGGGAAAGCCATAATCACCTATCTTCCATGGAATGCCATGCAGATGAGATAGATGCAATGCCTCTTTACTCTGTTTAGAGCTATCGGTCTGAATACCATGTCACAATGCCCAGTAAATGTGTAATACAACACCCTCTTCCATGTGGCTCAAAAAGGAGCATCCTTTACATTATGCTCCCATTCAGGTTGGGGGTTCATGCCATTATCATCCAAATAAAGGACATCATTTAATCCTTGTATTTTCTGCTCTCGATGACTGAAAGGTGCACCATGCTTTCTGATGGACAATGATGATCTGTGGGAGTGGCAGCATTGCACCAAGAAAGAACATGAGGATGTTCTTCAGACAGAACAATACCTTCAGTTCCCTATAGCACAGCAGCATTGGCCAAAGCAATGCAGGAAGGACTTATTTGTGAATTTCATTTGTGATAGTGCTATAGCTTTAAGAAGTTATTTAGTCCTGGTTTCTTTTAAGAGAGACTTTGAATAAGATGTGCAGAGCTAGCTACTGAAGAGCACTTGAGTAAACAGCTTTTGAGACCTTGTGTGTTTTTTTAATGCAGCCTGAATGTGTGTGTCCAGCTCTCACAGAATAGGATTTCTGGGTTTTGGTTTTTCAGTAGCATCAGAAGCTATTAGGGTCTTAACAGAGTTGGAAGCTTCACTGATTGTCTCCTGGCTGCTACTCTCTCTGAAATTTCTCTTGATGTTTTGCCCTCCTGGAATAGAGAACGGCATGTGAGGATCTGTGTCTGAATTTTCCTTTTTTGCCGGGGATATGATTATGGGATGTTACTTGTTATAAGACGGGATAAACCTCTCTGCTAATTTAAACCAGGCGCACAGGGAAGGTCATCTTGCACCGCAATCTGTTAAATTTCGAGAGGGAAAAAACTATCTCAGATTTCACTATTTAAAGTAAAAATTAACTATTTTATTCTGAAAGTCTGACAGAGAAATTAAAACACCAGCATTGTACCGCTCCTTTCTCTTAAACCTATTTTTTTACCTCTACTCTACAATACTCGTCTGATAAAAATAACCCCAATTAAGATTTACAAAAAAAAACACATTTCAAAACCAGTCAGCTTTGTTAATTCTCCTTTGTAGATTTTTTGCTGTATTTTCCTAGGTCATCTCTTCTTTGGTGTTCTGCTGTACAAATTTCTTTTGGACAGGTACCTTTCAGAGAATTATTCTGCTAGCAGTCTGTTGCCTCTTGACAGCTCTTTGTAGTTCTCTCCCTAGCTGTTCAAAATGTCCAATTTTATACCCCAAAACATTGGATAATTTCATCGGTTTGATGTCCCCCCAAACAGTAAAATTCAAATTCGATTGGATTTTGGTATCTGGGGCATAATTTAAATTGCGTGGTAGAGTTTGAAGTTGTTTTTGTTCCATGGCAACACAGCACCAGCAATTTGTGTCAACCAAATGTTACATTTTAAAATCTTTCAGTACACTGTGTACTTCTCTAAGTCCTTGCCAGTGTCTTCTTTCTCTTAAAGGTACAGTACACACCTACACCTTCATAACATACTATATTGAAGTTGGTCAAAGGTCTGGATGAATGCAGTCCTAGGGGATCAGTTCAGCAATTATTAAGGAGGGTGAAGAGGGCATGTAAGGGCAGCAAGGTGATCACTGCCAAAAGAGGTGGGGCATGTCAAGGCTTAGTGAGAAAAGCTGAAGCATTTGTGGAGGTGGGAACAAGGATGGTGATAGGAAGGAAACTCATGGTGTCTGGGGGAGGTATGAGGCCCTGCATCAGATGACATGATAGGCTACAGGCGGAGAGGATTGTTGGCAGTGACCACTATCATTGCCTCCACAAGTGCAGGGTAGAGGATCAGGGTGGGCATCATTAAAGTGTGATGTCAGGGTTCAAGGGCCAAGGAGAGCAGTTGTAGGGATGATGGCTACTTACTGGCCAAGTGGAATCCAGTGCTGACAGAGTCCACTGTGAGCTATTTTCCCCACCATCACTTTCTGCTTTATGGATATGAAATGCAATTGGAAAGTAGCTGGAACAATACCCAGGGTGAGTAGATTCAGTGTCTATTTGATGGGCAATAGCGTGGGATGCAATTATTCTGAATGTTCGGACATTGAAGGGGCAAATAAATGCAGTATCCATTTACAAACTCCAACTAAATTTTATTTACAATCGTTTCTTCGCCCATATGAGGTGCATGCAGACCAAATATGCTGTTGTGTTAAATGTTGGTCAAAGGTGGGTTGCACCATGCCATTGGTACTAACCAAATTAACATTGTCATCTCAGTGATGCAGAAGTTAGCAGCAATGACTAAAAAACGGTGAATTCTGGCCAGATATATCCATCAATTGTGTAAGTTCCAAGTGTGGGACAAAAGAAACAGTATCAAATCTCAAGTAAATATGATGATGGATTCTAATAAATGTAATAGAAAGTGGAATGGTTGATCTGGGCATGGAAAGGGAAGGCAGTCAGAGTGCTGCAAGCAGTCAGAATGCTGCAGGCGCTCCGTCTTGATGTGATATGTTGGTTACTCAGCCAGCAAAGCACCTTCACCCAGCTGGTGCACATATTGTGACCAGGGCCATGGTGGAGCAGATGATGGGATGCTGAAGATCCAATTCCATGGCTTGGAGCAATCTGAAGGGCCCTCCAGTACAGTCTGGACACAGTATGCCACACCATCCTGGCTGACAGGATTCTGCACATTGAAGCCAATAAAGGGTGTTGTGATCGATGTTTAGGGGCCAGAGGAGCAGGAACATTTGTCAGAAGTGAAGGATGAGGCCAATAAGCTGGAATAAACAGTGTGGATGGAAGATGCAGCTGTATGAGGGAGAGACAGGATTTAATTGACACTTGGTTTCAGTGTATGGTGGCTGGGTGCAGAAGACCATCATGAACTCTTAAGGTCATTTGTCAACTTTTGGTTTGCATTTCGGAAGTGAACTGCAGCCTCAATTCATTTTCTTTGTGTTCCCTTTTTGCTAGATGTCAATCAAAGCTGATCTTTAGAACTGTCTGACTGCTTGATTGTTTGAGTTATGTTTCCATAATGAGCAAGGACAAGCCGCTGGTATCAGTGAGCATAGGGAAAATGTAGTACTAAGTTAGGGAGGCTGATTAGACAGGATATAGCTAAGACAGGTAAAATATGTTTGGCTGTCACACAATGATTAGAGTGAGAGAATGGGATTGTATGTGTGAGAGAAAGTCAGCTGTGTGCTGTGAGCAGCATGGCTTTAAAGCTGCTGTACCACAACATTGTCAGTGAGGGGCAAGGCTGGAGTAACACTAGTCTGGTGCACAGCAGCCTTTCAAAGGTGGAGCAGGAGCAAAGGACACTAATCTTTCAGCAGATATCTGGTGAGTGGAGAGTTGTTCTGGGAATGGAATGTGGTACGATGAGCCCAGAATCGGAACGAGGGATGCATGGGGCAGGGTGGCGATGTATTTCCGGAGGTAAAATATGGTGAGGAACCTCACTGGATCTTGTGGTGAGAATCCCTTCACAGAAATTGATGCAACTTGTCCTTAGCCAAATAAAGTAAGATTTGGCCCTTTATCTTTAAACAACGTTTGTATTACCTGGAACAGTCTTAATGCTGTTCATTCTGTATACTACCCTTCCACAGCCATCAGTAACAATAATTTCTCATGAGATTTTTGTGCTCCCCCTCACCTTTACTCTCTCAGTCACCCCTCCACTCCACTGTCACCATATCCCACAGCTTCTGCTTTCTTATCTTCTGCTTTCCTTTTGGAAAGGTTGTGAAATGCATATTCAAATTGCCATATTAACTTTTGTTCATCAGTTAATAGCAATACATTTTGTTTCTGAATATAATAGCAGTTTTGGGTGAGCAGCATTTTAAATTACAAGTTACAGGTTACAGATGCATTCAAATATTGAGCAGTGAATTTCAGCAGACTGTTTAACTGTACAGATGGTGTGGTGGCACTGGTGTTGGACTGGGGTGGACAAAGTTAAAAAGCTGGTGTTGTGTGATTTTTAACTGTACAGAGATGCTGGGCTGGGTTTTCCCTGAAGTTGATGTGCTCCTTATCAGCAAGAAACACCAAACAGTTTGGGACGTCCTGTTAGGGCATTTGCTTTGGCTGAAATCAGTTAAATCACGATTAGTCAATCCTGCCACTTAGTTATTCTCAATAATGTATTCAACATTTTGAATGAAACATTTTCTTTAATGGATAATTACCGGGAAGGGAATTTGTTCCTAGCTTTAAGTTATTAACAACTTACAATAGTTCATGACTTTGAAATATTCATTTTCTGAGTGTTCATTTGTCTGGTCATAAATTACATAGAAAACTTGATTTACAGTTTTAATTTTTTTCACCTTTCCTATCCTAAATTATTTTGATTTTTCTATGTTAAATCATTTTTGTTAGTAGCTCCCAAGATCCCTTTTCCCCTTACTGTTGAGATTTAGGAAAGGTGTGTTAATATGACCTAAGATAACAAAACAGAAATCTACAGTTCTTAAATTACCTACTGATCTAATCTTATCTCACTATTATGTTTAGAACTATTAAGTACACTTCTTTATCAAAAGACAAACAAGCAAGTTAGTAACAGTTACACTTTGGAATATTTATAGAATAAAAAGAGAAAGTGCTGAAGAAATTCAGCAGATCTGGCAGCATCGATGGAGAGAGAAACAGAGTTAATGATGCTCATGCCCAAATTGAAAACCTCAATCTCTGAGAGGAAGGAATCCTTATCCTATTGGGAGAGGAACATGATTGCTCATGCCAAGACATTCTTGTTCCGGCAAGCAAGTAAGATTCATTATGAAGTATTTCACTGCTCCCCCATTACCAGCACTGTGCATGTACACTCTACATGCCTTAACTCTATTTTGTAACTCATCTCCACCGATACCTCTGAGGAAGAATCCACAAATCGCTCTGAGGAAGCAAAGGCAAGGCTGTCACTTGCAACCTTCATCAGCTCAGAGACTTTAGCTAGAATAGGGTCGGGAACACATGCTGGTGAGTGCATCGTTGCCTCATCTCGGAACCTCCCAAGCCTATCCCTGTAATCCTGCATTTCCCATGGCTAATCCACATGGCCAATTCACCTAACCTGCACATCTTTGGACTGAGGGAGCGAACTGGAGCACCTGGAGAAAACCCACGCAGACACTGAGAGTATATGTGGACTCCACACAGACAGTCGCCCGAGGCTGGGATTGAACCCGGGTCCCTGGTGCTGTGAGGCTGTAGTACTAACCATTGAGCCACCATGTTATCTAGTTGTTTAAACGCTGTACTTAAATTACAACCAAGAAAAGAGGAATTTAGAATAACTTAACTCTTAGAAAACCTAACCAAATAATAGATATAGTAATTATTACCAATTAACTGTTGCAATATAGCTTCCCTCCTATCATTGTCATGGTTCCAACCTCCACAAATGCTTCAGCTTTTTCCACTAAGCCTTGACATCCCTCACGTCTTTGGCAGTAAAAGTTAAAAATCACACAACACCAAGATATAGCCCAACAGGTTTAATTGGAAGTACTAGCTTTCGGAGCGCTGCTCCTTCAACAGGTGGTTGTGCTGTTGGACTATAACCTAATGTTGTGTGATTTTTAACTTTGTACAGCCAGTTCAACACTGGCATCTCCAAATCTTTTGGCAATGATCACCCTGCTGCCCTTATATGCCCTCTTCACCTTCTTTAATGATTGCTGAACTGATCCCCTAAGACCGCATTCACCCCAGACCTTTGACCAACTTCAATAACAATTCTGCAGACATGACTGATCAGATCCCTGACTACTATCGCTGCAGCTCTCTGACTGACAAAATGTGATTCTCCTGACTGCTTTATACAACAGAATGGTGCCCACTCTCCAGATGGCAATCAGACAGATCCCCTGACTGTCACTGTCTCAAATGGACAACTAACCACGTCGAAGTCCATACATTGTCCAAGGGCTACATCTCCGACTGATGATACCAGAACCCCCAACCGAAGAACAATACAGGCCCTTTGGCCCACTAAGACTGCATCAACACATAATGCCTTTCTAAACTAACTAACCTTTTGCATCTACGCGGTCCTTGGCACTGTATTCCCTGCCTATACATATATCTGTCACGATGCCTTTTAAACATTGCTAATGTATCTGCCTCCACCATTTCCTCTGACAGTGCATTCCAGGCACTCACCATCCTTTGTGAAAGAACTTGCCTGTCACATCTCCTTTAAACTTTCCCCTTTTACCAGAAACCTATTTCTACCCTGGTATCCATGCCTCTCATAATTTTGTAAACATCTATGAGGTCATGTTCTATATAGCAACAGTTCCATCAGTGACCTCACCTGGCTAACCTCCATCCAGTTCTCCCCCACCCCGCCACCTCAGACAGATCGCTAATGACAAGCAGTCTGTTTGCAGAAAAGAGCAGGTCAATAGGGCAGCAATGATAGTCTGGCTGTGTCTGAAGTGCCAGCCCACTCTCAGGCATGGTATGGCATAGCAAAGCATTGGATACTGTGAGCATGCAGTTAGGCTCTGTAAGTGAGTGAGTGCCAAGACAGCAGCCCTGAGATGATGTCTGGTCCAAACCACGAGCTGGACGACTGTCCATACATGTAAAGTGTCAGCGCTGCAGCCAATCAATGCCAGTTGCTGATATGCTTTACCATGCATGTTTGCATATCCTGAGTAGCCTGCATATGTATTGGAGAGGTGCCATGAGCACTTACGAAATATTGGATACCAGTGTGTATGGAAGGAGGCTGCATGCAGCTGGTGCCCATGACTCGTGCTCTGACATGCTGTTTGATGCAGAAGAACCTGGAGGTTCCTCACAGCCAGTGATGAGCTGAAGTCGCTAGGTAGCCACTCCGTCTTCAATATCAAGATTTCTTGATGTGTGGATTGTTTTGCGCATTTAGTAAGACAGGAAGCTGAATATTAATGAGGCGATTTGCAGCATTAATAAGGCATTTAACAGACCATAATCCCCTTTCATTGGCAACTTGCTTCTGTTGAGAGAGAAACTCACCTCGCCACTCAGCTAAAACATAAAAGGTGTAGCAAGATGCTTGTGACATTGAGACCAACCTTGCTGGACTTCTCATCCAATTCTGTCGCAAATCTCACCATAGCCCATGTCACTCAGATAACCTTTCAGATTCAGTTAAACGATATTGTCCCTGAAGTCCACTTAAAAGTGATATAGATTAACCCAATGGTAAAGGAAGAGACAATAATTAAATTTGCGCTGATAATGGTCTCTGCTTCCTCCTCAGCAACACGTTGTGCAGTTAATGGTAAAGAAGATACAGGAGAGATGGGAGAACTACAATGCTGCATGGACTTGTGAAATGTAGCAAAGAAAAGTAAATTCTTCACACAATCCAGATGCAGTCTACGAAGAATATCCCAATATTTGTAACACTTAGATAGCTCTCATTACAGCCCAATTTGTTCCATGTGATACATCATTCTGTTTGTATTGTGTCCAACCAGATCACACCAGAATCACAAGCATTTATTTTGCCTGCAGGGGGCAGAAAACAAGCAATGATTGACTTGTATCGAGTGAATTTCCTTGAAGTACTTTACGTCCTAAATATTAAAAATCATTTTGGCACGTCAGTGACCTTTCAAGTGAGTCACATGCCGATGTGATGACTGTGCACATTTGCATACCCATTGGTTTAATCATTGACATAAGTTTCTATAAATGAGTGCGAGAAGCAACACTGCAAGGAACTGTTCAGCCTTTAAGAATATTCTTAAGTCTATGCTGTTGAATGCAGTATTAGTGGCAGACTATACGACAAACAGGTAAAGGCAGTTCAGTATTTAGCTCTTTCACTTTACTCTCAATTAACTCTATCACATGATTTATCAATAAATAACCTGCACCATTTTAAGGAAGAGCACAGGAGTTATTTCTGTGGTACAAGCTAATATAGATCACTAAACAATATAATTAAAATAAGTTGTCTTGTCATAGAGTCATAGAGATGTACAGCACAGAAACAGACCCTTCCATCCAACTCATCCATGCTGACCAGATATCCTAACCTAATATAGTTCCATTTGCCAGCACTTGGCCCACATTCCTCTAAATTCTTCCTATTCATATACCCAACCAGATGCCTCTAAAATGTTATAACTATACCAGCCTCCACCACTTCCTCTGGCAGCTCGTTCCATACATGCACCACTCGCTGTGTGAAAAGGTTGTCTCTTAGGTCCCTTTTATATCTTTACCCTCTCACCCTAAAGCTATGCCTTCTAGATCTGGACTCCCCGACCCCAGGGAAAAGACTTTGTCCATTTACCCTATCAATGCCCCTAATGATTTTATAAATCTCCATAAGGTCACCCCTCAGCCTCCAATGGCCCAGGGAAAACAGCCCCAGCCTATTCTGCCTCTCCTTATAACTCAAATCCTCCCACCCTGTAAATCGTTTCTGAACCCTTTGAAGTTTCGCAACATCCTTCCAATAGAAGGGAGACCAGAATTACACGCAATTTCCAAAAATGGCCTAACCAATGTCCTGTACAGCTGCAACATGACTTCCCACACTGTACTCTTTGGGACTTTGCTATGCGCAAATTGACTCCCATATTTTCTCTCTTCCATTAGTGATTCATGTGGAAATTACATCATTTCTTGCAAGATGCTTTGGGATGTCCTGAGGTTGTGAAAGGTGCTCTAAAAATGTAAGTTGTTACTTGGATGGATTGTCAACATTTGTCTTGTTACTTTCCTCAGCTGGACATAGGTGGAATTGGCACTGAGTCCTAACTGGCTTATCCCAGAACCACAAAGCATCATAGTTTCTAGGTCTGAAGGGTTAATATTTGAAGACAAATGGTGTATTGACCTTCATAGCGAGGGAATTCCAGTACAGGAGCAGGGATGTCTTGCTGTAGCTCCACAGGGCATTGGTGAGAACATAGCTGGAGTAAGTGTGCAGTTTCAGTCTCCTTATCTGGGGAAGGATTTTCTGTATATGGAGGGAGTGCAATGAAATTTTACCAGATTTCACGGTACTATGTAATGGGACTGTTGTCAGTTCCATATAATCCAGAACCCACATCTCCCATTGCAGTCTTTGAGCCACACATCATCTCTCTAATCTGATTTGTTCTCTGTAAATTTGCAATTGGCTCAAGTAATAACAGAGATTATGCCCTTTGAGGTTCTCCTTTTTAATTTGGTGCCTCGGTCCTCAGACTTCTTCTTTATCCTACCAAACTATTGGTACATACCTACATGGATCACAATGCACTGGTTCCCACAACAAGTCCCTCTCTAGCCCAGAGCAGATGTACCGCACTCTGGCACATAGTCAGGTGGACTTGTGCTCTTTGCTGCGAAGAACAGCATTAAATCCTCTCACTATACTGCCCACTGCTACCATTACATTTCTTCTTCCCTCAATCCTGAAAGATTTTCTGTGCAATGGTCAGTTATCTACTCTATAGCTCCCAGTCTCCTCAAACAAGCTAAAAGAACATCAAACCTGTTAAACTATTCCTTACTACCTGTGTAGGGGGTCCCCAACTTGCCTGTTCTTTTGTGACTGCCTTCTTTTAAGTTTAAGGCAGTAGCCTTTGGCGAACATTTCTCATCCTCTTACTAAATGTGAAATTCTATTATGCTATAATAACTTTTGGCTAAAATACCATTTACTATGAGAACATTTATTATTTCTGTCTCATTAAACATTATCAGATCTAAAATAGCCTGACCCCTTGCCAATTCAAAAACTTGTTCTTCTACGAATGTGTCCTGAATATATTTTATGAATTCATCCTCAAGTAGCCATTCCCAATTTGATTTATGCAACTCAAAAGAAGATTAAGGTCACCTATGATTATTACAGTACCTTTCAAAGAGGTCCCCAGATTTTTAATGTATAGTCTGATTTATAGCGTAACTACTGTTGGGGGCCTATACTCCCATAAATGAATGTTTTCCCTTGCTGTCCCAACCATTCATTATCCAGCTTGATCCTCCAAATGAAAATCCTTTATTGTTGCGTGGCTGATTATATCCTTTGGTAATAGGCACGCCTTGTGGAACAGATTGTAAAGAAAGCAGGTTTCCTTCTTTATACAACCAATTAATAAACAAACAACAACTCTATGACCATATACAAACTGAAAGAACTGCAGATGCTATGAATCAGAAACAAAAACAGAAGTTGCTGGAAAAGCACAGTAGGTCTGGCAGCATCAGAACTGGAGTTCTGAGGAAGGGTCACCGGACTTGAAACTGGTTTCTCTTCACAGATGTTGCCAGACCTGCTGAGCTTCTCCAGCAATGTCTGTTTTTGTTAGCTCTATTACCGTGTTTGCTGGTACGAGATTTTTATTTCTCAATTTTTGTTTGTAAATTCAAATCAAAATCTAATATTATCATGTTGGGAAATCAAACTACAGTCTCTGATTTATTGGTCCAATAGCATGACCATTATATTTCATTCCTGATAAAGGGCTTATGCCTGAAACGTAGTCTGTCCTGCTCCTCAGATGCTGACTGACCTGCTGCGCTTTTCCAGCACCACACTTTCAACTCTCACTCTCCAGCATCTGCAATCCTCACTTTCTCCAGATTGCCATTTATAGCCAATCCTTAACTGCCCTTCAGAAGATAGTGGTGAGATGCCAATGATCTGTTGGATTCAGATAATAACGATGAAGAGAAATATTAAGGACTGCTGCCAACTAAATTGTAACACTGGGTCAAGGGTACACATGTTCAAACTACTAATAGAAGACAATTTGAATCCTAATATCAGAAAATACTTCATGAAAAGCATGAGAAAAATATGGGAAACACTCCCATCTGGTGTAGTGGAAGGGAAAACTCTCACATTATTTAATAAGCTTAAAATGCTTTGCTGATGAAGACTTCCATGATTTTCTTGGTGGTGACAAGATAAGCAAAATGACCTTTAGAAATGATATCGCCTTCTGTGACAGTTTAGTTGAAGGTATTATTTGAGTGCCAACTATTGTTGCAGGTTGGGAAAACTCAGAAAGTCACACATTATATTTATAGCACTGGCATCATCAAGATTTGAATCACCAGGCTGATGCCTGGCAAGACTGACATATGAAAAGAGACTGGATCAGTTAGGATTATTTTCACTGGAGTTCAGAAGAATGAGGGGAATCTTTTAAAAAACAATGAAATCCTAACAGGACTAGGCAAGGTAAATACAGGAAGGTTGTTCCCAGTGACTGGGAATTCAGAATCAGGAAAGGGGTCTCAGTCTATGGACACGAGATACACCATTTAGGACTAAGGTGAGCAGAAATGTTTTCACCCAGAGAATGGTGGACGTGTGGAATTCTCTGCCACAGAATATGGCTGAGGCCAAAACATTGAATGTTTTCAAGAAGGAGTAAGATCTATTACTTAGGGCTATAGGGATCAAAAGACATGGAGAGTGTAGTGATTGGAACCAGATGGATCTCATAGTCAATGAGGTCTTTGATTGGGGTTGTTAACTTGGACCAATCAGAACAGCCCTGGCTGACCAATATTAACTGGAGATTAGATTTGCCTTAGTTCAGGGGACTGACTCTGAGCTTCCTGGCCTCAATCAGTATACTGGGCACAAGTAGATAAAAGGTGACTTGAAGGTGGGGCACTAGCCTCTGTGCAGTTATTTCAATGATGACAGGAGAAAACAGGATATATCTGCCGAACATTTGCTGGCGACAGTCATTATTTCTGGCATCATGCCTTTATCTGGGAAGCTTGACTCGTTTGATCCTGCTGCTGAAGACTGGGCTCAGTATGTGGAAAGAATGACTTTTTTTTCTGGACAAATGACATTGGGGTTGATGAAAAGCAACAAGTAATCCTTCTGACTGCTTGTGAACCCACCGCATTCTCTGTTATTAGGGGCTTAACGTTTCCAGAAGCAACAGACGCTAAAACTTTCCAAGAGTTAACAGAGCTGGTTAAGAAACATTACAACCCCAAACCTGTATTGCTGACTCACCACCGATTATTATTCAGCTGTTAGAGAACCAAGGGAGTCCATATTGGGATTTTTTTATGAGGTTGAGACAACTGGCAGAGGCATGAGATTTTGGGTTAACTCTGAATGAAATGCTGACAGACTGTTTTGGCATGTGGGAATAATGATGTAACCATGCAGAAGTCCCTATTAGCTAAAGCCTAACTGATCTTTGAACAGGCACTACAACTGGTATCGTCATTAGAAAATGCAGCAAATGGAGCAAGGGAATACAGGGATCCCAATGGAAGTGGACACCCTCACCTCTCTGACTGAGTTGGGGGAAAATCATTGAGTGTGGACAATCACAGAGCCTCACGGAGGGCATATCCTGAGCTGAGGACCCCTAGGCCAATCCACGGCAGAACCCCACACAAAACTGAGCCTCAGTGGCTAAAAGGTTCTCCAGGATTTGAGCCGGCAAAACATTGTAGTTGTTGTCGGTATGTGGACTGGAGGCAGCAAAGGAGTTCTATAACGCCTGACTTGAGTAAGAAAACTCTCAGGCTGGTCGATATTAGACATGCCCTGGGAAGTCCCCCACATGTACGTTGGAACAAACAAATTGCTTAGCGACGTTCAAATCAAAACTGATTAAAATTAACGTTTGGTTAAATGGTCACCCATTTCCCATGGAGCCGATACTGGCACAGCTATATCTGTGGTTTCAGAATCTGTCTTTAACAAGGTTCACTTGGGACTCCAACCCTAAAGTTTGCACAGGACCTCAGCCAGACCAAGAACATACTCTGGGGAACTGTTGCAGATTAAGGGAATGACTTTGGTTCCGGTCTCCTCTGCGAAGTAGTTAGTGCAGATACCACTGATGGTAGCAAAAGCCACAGGCCCCAGCCTATTGGGATGGAATTGGTTGAGAAAAATTGACCTGGATTGGCTCAACATTGGCTGAATTGTTAGTGTAATACCGAGGAGTTTTACAAGAAAGGTTTCGAACTATCAAAGAGGCCATAGCCATTTTACATATTGACTGGGAAACAATTCTGAGATTTTGCAAGGTCTGCCTAGTGCCAGTTGGTGCAAATGTAGAGGTGGAAATCAGGAGGCTGGAGAGCAAAGGAATCATCAAACCAGTGCTGTTTGCAGAATGGGCAGCACTCGTAATGCCAATTGTAATGCCTGACAGCTCAGTTCGCCTTTGGGGGACTTTAAACAAATGGTAAACCACCTCTCACAGCTGGTAAATACCCAACCACTTGTATAAAGGATTTGTATGCAAAGTTGGAAGAAAGTTGTCCTTTACAAAGCTGTACATGAGCCACGTCTATGTACAATTGCAATTGGATGAGGAGTCCCAGACTTATGCCACAATTAACATCCATAATGGTTAATTCCAGTATACAAAACAGTCATCTGGGGTATCATCAGCCTTTACCCTTTTCCAGCAGACATGGAAAACATTTTACAGGGGTTATCCCAAGTTAACATTTATCTGAATGACTTGCTAATAACAGGGAAGAACAATAAAGGGCACTTGGAGAACTTAGACATAGTGCTTAAATATTTCTCCTGGTGTGCATATGCCTCAGAAGGGAAAATGTATGTTCCGGGCACCCCAAGTGACCTACTTGGTTTACAGGGTCAACAACACTGGGTTACACCCATTGTAAGAGAAAGTGAGGGTGATAAAGGATTCCCAGCTCCCACGTCTGTACCAGAGCTGATGTCTTTCCTTGGGTTTACGAATTATTACAGAAAATTCTTACATAACCTGGCCTCCATCTTGGCACCCTTACACCTGCTATTGTAAAGGGTCAGTCTTGGAAATGGTTGCATAGCCAAGAGGTAGCCTTTAGGGAAGTGAAAAAGCAGCTATTGTCATCTGAGGCATTGGCCCGCGATGATCTAAGGTGAGAGGTAGTGCTGATGCGTCCCCATACGGTATCGGGGTAGTGTTGGCCAAACAGAACGAAACACCTGATAATGTGATAATGTATGTTTCCAGGGCTTTGGCTGATGCCAAATGCAAATGTGCCCAGACAGAGAAGGAAGATTTACTGGTCATGTTTAATGTGAGGAAGTTCCACCAGTATCTTTACAGACAGGAATTTGTCACAGTAACAGATCACAAACCCCTGCTGGGGCTACTGAAGGAAGACAAGGCCATGCTGCCCATAGCTTCCAGTAGAATTCAACATTGGACCCTTATTCTCAGTGCTTAAACGTACAAGTTAGATCCCCATCCAGGAAGCCAAGTGGCTAATGCAGTTGCCTTGAGCTGCCTCCCACTGGCAGATACTCCAAAGATGCTACCTCCCCTGGAAGACTGCATTCTGGTTTTAAACTTTCTGGACACCATTTTGGTCACTGCTGACAATATCCGGCTCTGGACATTTGAAAGATCCCGTCCAAGCGAAACTGGTGCTAATAGGGAAGACAGAAGGGCCATTGCTATCAGGACTGAAATCATTCTGGACCCAGCAAGACTAAGTCTCCATAGAGGACGACATATTACTTTTGGGGAGCAAGGGTGATTATTCTATATAAAGGTCACCATCAGATATTGGCCAACCTCCACCGAGGTCATAGGGGTTTCCAAAATGACGATGCTGGCAAGAAGCTATGTTTGGTGGCCAGGGTTGGATTCCAAAATAGCTGCATGGGTGGCTGCCAACAAGAACAAAAATTGCCACCAGCAATGCCCCACATTTGTGGGATTGGCCAGGTAAACCCAGACTAGGTTACATCTTGAGTATGCCAGTCCTTTTCAGGGCTCAATGTTCCTGGTCATTGCAGATGGCCAAGTCAAGGTGGTTGGAGGTGCATAAAGTTCATTCGACAAACACAAGGATGACAATTGAGAAGCTGCAACCATCATTCACCATACACGGACCACCAGAAGTATTGTTTACGGATATTAGGACATTATTTACCGCCAGTGACTTTGAATGTTTCCTGAATTCAAATGGCATTCAGCAGGTAAAGACAGCTCCATACCATCCATCATCCAATGGTCTGGCATGAAAAGTGCTCCAAACATTGAAGGCAGGCTTGAAGAAGCAGCCTAAAGCATCTATTGTTAGCAAACTGACCTGGTTCCTGTTCGATTTATAGGACCATCCCACATGCAACAACAGGGATAGCTCTAGCAGAGTTGCTGATGGAGAGAAGTCTCTGCACCAGATTAAACCTGATATTCCCTGGGGGGGGGAAGGGGGGTTACGGGGTTGTGGGAAGGCTGAAATGGCAGCAGGAACGTCAATGCCCGCCACATGCCTCCTCTAAGCGATAGAGACGATTTAATTCAGGAGGCTGAAGTTTGTGACTGGAGCATGGAAGTGGCCCTGTATGGGTACATGGTGAGGTTGATGCTAGATCAGGTGACTTACAAAGTTCAAGTCAGTGATTCAATCCTGAACAGACACGTGGGTCACCTGAAAGCTGTTACATCGCAAATGGGGCAAGAACAAAACGTACCTGACCCCTCAGAACAGCCAGAAGGCCCATCAGCAACTGTAGGTTCTCCCCCTCTGTCTAGTGTCGAGGAAGTTTCAGAGCCCAAGATGCATGCAGCCTTGATACTAATACTGGCAGAAGAAGAGGAGGAAACCCTCCTGAGACGGGCATGGCCCAGTCAATGCCACCCATGTCAGAGTCTGAATCAGAGGAACTCAACCAGGGGCGAAAATGTTGCAGGAAAAGCTACAAGAGAAAGACCAGGCCTACATTCCCAGACTTGAGTGAGGGTGGGGGTAGTGATGTAGTGATTGGAACCAGATAGACCTTGTTCACTATGAAGTCCTCGATTGGCCCAGGCCCAGTCAGAAGGCACTGACCGACCAAAGGGGATTTAAAATCCCTTCAGTCCAGGGGACTGACTCCAAGTTGGCTTGCCACAGCCAGTGTACTGTGCATAAGTAAATAAAGGTTGCCTTGGTGACAGGACACCGGCCTTTGTGGAGTTATTTCAGACCGAACGTTGCATGATTAGCCATGATCATATTGAATGTCAGAGCAGGCTGGAAGGTTTGAATGACCTACTCCTGTTCCTCGTCTCTATGTTTCTAAGATGTGCATCTGTTCACAAAAAAAAGGAAACCACCAAAATATTTCTCACAATAGCAAATGACATTAAGATAATGTTAATTTATATTCTTCAAACACCGAAAAGGTTTTACAAAAATTTCACTAAAACAGTTAACCTTAATGATTACAGAAAATGATGCAATATGTTGAATGGCATGGAGATAAATTAGATTATTGCAGTTAAATATCTACTCAAAGCTAATAGACTTTAAAGACTAGTTTCTATGTTGACCAAGTCTGTTTTCAGTGATTGTGTTTGAAGTGGGTGCTGTTGACAGGATTTCCTTTGCAACATTAACCAAGTATAACATAAATATTTAGTGATACTGTAATTGTATCATCTGATAATTGACAGAGGACAATTTTAGTAAGTGATAGTATCTCAGGGGTACTGTGGTATTAACTTAAACACTAAACATCCTGTCATATCCATTCTGCAACTCTCAGTGCAACAGGAAATACCTAGCAGACATCGTAATTTAAATATCAAATGTCTGGCATTACACCACATTGAAAGATTTGAAGAGCAATCATTTCCTTTCATTCTTATTTAATTAGTGATTCCTAATACTTCGGATGAATTGATTAATTTCATAAGTTGTAAATATTAAAATGCATCTCAGATTTCTTTGGTATTCTCAGGATTTTTAGGTGCTTTTTTTACATTGAGTGCTCTAGTTTCTTGTTGATTTTCTGCATTGTATCTTGAAGATGTTATACACTGCGTCCAAAGAGTGCCAGTGGTGGAGAAAGTGAATGTTTAAGGTGCTTGTGTTACTAATCAAGCTGGCTGATATGTCCTGGATGGTGTTAAGCACCTTAAGTCAGTTGGAGAGAATTCCATCATGCTGTTGACTTTTGTATTGGTTAAAATTATGATTCTGCCTTTGAGGTAGGATGTGCATTTATGAACAAATGAAAGAAAGTTAAACAAAGCTTTTCTCACAATAACAAGTGACTCTGAATTAACACTAAAAAATATACTTCAACCATGTAAACATGTTTCCAAAAAAGTTTCACTAGAAAAACTAAGTAAAATAATGGACAGAAAATACTGAATTTGATAAAATGGGGCCATCTGGATTAATCACATGCCAAACTTAAAACTAAAAGTTATCATTATTACAATGAAAAAATAGTATTTCATTTATAATTCAATTTTTTGTGCTGGCGCTAACGTAGGCTGGGTCTCTGGTCAGCAAGTGCAGTCAACACCATTTACAAATGGTGTAAAAATGCAAACAACATGTCAGCTCATTACAGCTCATTACAACATGTCTAAGCCAGTGGCACTCAATATCTAGAAAATACTTTCCTTCAAGGATCATCAGCTAGAAATAAGATGTAGATAGCCCAATTAATTTATTTTATTCTAATTCAAGGATGTGGAGACAAGTTTTTCCATCTTACTTTGTGGTATTTGCTCCCTCTCCCAGTGTGTGGCTCTAGGTTAGGGTTTTTGAGGTAGTTCTCTGCCACTAGTCCTTTGTGTGGTTGCATTGGTTTAAAACAAAGGTATCAGCTCATCAATTTGATAGCATTTTGTTACAGTTCTAAAGTTCAAACTGAAACATTCACTCTGTTTTTCTCTACACAGATGCTGATAGACTGACTGAATTCCTCCAGCATTCTCTGCACTTGTTTCAAATACCACAAGATATTTGGAGTGGCCGTTGGAGAAAATACCACAAGATCTTAAGCTGTATAACCAGAAGAAGATAGCATAATCCTCAGTGATTTAAGTTTGAGTACCCTCAGTCGAACTGCTTTTCCATCGGAGGCCTCACTTTAGGCTGCCCAGGTCCTTACCTCTGGAATTCGTCTCTAAACATCCTTGTCTCTCTATCCATCTTTGACAAGCTCCTTAAAGTATTTCTCTTTGAGTTATCATTTGAACACTGTAGTATTGCCTTATGTGACTTGGTATCAGATTTTATTTTATAATATTACTTTGAAGCAATTGGAAAATTTTATTACATTAAACATGCTCTATCAATGGATGTTGTTGTAACGGATACTAATTCAGTGCACAGCTTCTAGCCAGTGTCATTGGAGGACATGCAGGCCTGAGAGATGTGCAGTAAAGGAGAGATCCAGTGTTGATTAGAATTAGGCATGTGAGGAATGAGGAAAATCTGTGGATGTTGGGAGTGTTATGCTACACAAGCAGTTGAGCTTATAGCAGTATACAAGATTCTAAAGAACATAGACAAGAACAATGTCAATGTTTAACAAGATGCTAAGCTCTACAATGAGTACTGAGTCTGAAATCTGGAAGAGGATGAGGTAAAATATTGTTTAGATTGAATTATTTTATACAAAGTGGTGAATGAATGGGATAATCTGCTAAGGGAGGCAGCGAGGATTGATTGTTTCAATCAGTTTGGTGAAAAATTAAACAAGTAGCTAAATATAACCATACTAAAAACTTATGAAAGCTTTCGTGGACCTGATATTTCCCAGATACTGAGTATGCAGTGTTCTTGTCTGGTTCCAAACCATCTTCGATCTTTCTGGTCACTGTAAGACCACATTCCGAGATGCCTTAAGCCACTTTAACTGAACAGACCCTTTCCTCCCCACACAAAAGTATGAAAAATAGCCAGAATAATGTCTAAGAGTCATACCCCTCAGAACCCCACTTCCAGAAATACATGTATTTCAATGCATGGATACAAAAAAGCTTTCAAAAAATCTGCATTAACTCATAAGCCATCGGATGTCCTCCACCTCTATGCCATGCAGAATATTGCTTTCTCACTGTAATCACCAGCACTGTTATTTAAGTGAGGGGTAGTATAATAGCAGCCTTCTTGTCGGAAATTCTCTGTGAATAACCACAGGAATCAGCCAAATGTGAGAATGTGTTGTAAACTTTTTTTTACCTTACTTTCTGGTTGGTTACCACAGTTAGTCTGTAGGAAGTCAAAGCACAAAGCTAGATCAAAGCAACATGCATTCCCACAGAGGGGAGCATTCCATTTATTTGACTGCAACACAATGCTACCAAATTGATGAGCTGAAACCGTTTTTTTTTACCAAAGCAACCACACAAAACCCACTATTGTCTAGCAATGCGATTACATTCTAACTAGGTCATGAAAGGTTACATTTAGCAGCAATGGACAGCACAGGATTCATTCCAGTTATTTTCAAAGGGTCTGCTCTTTCATTCTTTGAAAAGTATTCTTGATTGATGGGTTTTGTATTTACTTTTGTGTGTTTTTGCTTCAAAACTGGAAATGTTGACAAATATATATATTTAGTTTTTTTGATGCAGCTTTCTCCTCTCCAATACAAATTGTAATGTCTCATGCACTGGGAAAGATAGGGGTGTAATTGTACTGTCACTGGGTTGGTTATCCAGAGGCCTAAATTATTTCTTTTGGGACACAAGTTCAAATACCACAGCAGCTGATAGAATTTGAATATGATTAATAAAATACTGTCTGGAATATAAAGCTATTATGTGTACTGATAACCACAACAACTATCACTGATTTCTGTAAAACCCCATATGGTTCACAAGTATCCTTACCGGTGGTCAAGCAAGTCCTTCAGTTCAAGGGCAACTAGGGATGGGAAACAAATGCTGGTCTAGCAGTGAAGCCCACATCCCATCAAATAAAGCAAGAACACTCCCTCTCGCTTCTCATAAACGTTAAAGATTTTAAAATAGATGTGCAAAATTCTTCAATTTATCTGAATCTCAGACCTCAGACTCAGGATGATAGAAAATACAGATCAGGTTATTGTACTTAAGAAGAATTATCATTTAATCAACATAATTGACTTTTAGCTACAGGTAAACAATCATAAGCCATGGCACTAAAAACTTCAAATGAAAACTATGATCCCCTTATAATGTGCACGCCCCCACCCCATACAAATGTAGAGAAACAAAAAGATGGGCAAAAATAGATTATAGACAGAAAATACCTGGAAGGCTGTTTGGTGGTTCTTATTCATATGTTGTTGAGATGTTCCTTCTGATTCTTATGCTGATCAGAGCATAATTCCACTAGTTTGCAATAGACACAAAGTGGCAGGTTCACTTATAAAACATCTCTGACTTATAGTTCAAAAGTCACAACTTAGAACAACTGTTGTGGGAAAGATGAAGTGGTTTTCTCCAGGTTAAAAATAGAGTTTTACTGCAAAGAACAGAGAGATGGCACCTGTGCTGGTGGAAATCAAAATAGTTCTCCATTACTTGTTTCCAATCTGAAGCTGTTCAGTTATCTGACAACCAATCACAAGGTTGTTGGCAGGCAAAAGGATTTTTTCATTGATAGCTGGTCACTAGTCCATGGACCAATCAACTTCTTATTGCCAGCCAGCTGCAACTGTGTACAGAACCCTCTTGGCTTCAGTCTGCTACCATTTCAATTATTGCTTGTTCAAACAGTTACTTACATGAAGTGCCACCTATATCACTTGAAGCAGACATCATGTAAAAAGGGCAAGGACCCATTTTAATAAGATCCACATTTTTTACATTATTCTAGGATTTATTGGACATTGCTGAATGGTTTCTTATAATTTCAGTACACCACTGTGCTCTCTTACTAACATTTATGTCCTAGGCATGTTGCAGTATTTCATTGAAGCCCACATAAACTGGAGAAACGGCATCATATTTTACATTTAGACACTTTAGAGCCTAAAGGTCTCAACATTGAATTCAACAACTTCAGATCATTAACTCTGCCCACAATTTTGATTACCCTCTTCTCCTCCGTTACCCTCTTTTTCACTCAGCAAAGCTGAACTGCTTTCTGCTTTTAACACATTCCCATTTCTCTTGCTCTTTCTCACTCCTTTCCCTACAGCATAAAATCCATCACTTTTCCAGCAGCATTCAGTTCTGAAGAAGTCATATTGCTCTCTTTCTCTAGTCTATTTCTCTCCTCACAGATGCTGCCAGCGCTTCCCAGTTTCCTTTTAGATCTGCGAAATCGACAATATTTTGCTTTCAGGTTAATGTGATTTAATTTGGCTTAATTTGCTTAATGGATTTCTAAAAATAGTGTAAAGAGTGACTTATGATTCAAAAAGAGACTGCTAGGAAACTGGGTCGGTAGGTGGGAAGCAAAGATATGCTGCATTGTCTGAATAAATCTATTCAGAGAACCTATTGTGAGGAAAAGGATTAGAATCCAGTTTCACACTTCATCAGCTGCTTAGAATTGAATTAATGCAGTAGTAGAAGATGGATGCCTAAAGGTAAAAAATATTTTCTGCAGAATAGAAGATTGTAATCAGAATTACTTTTATGGAAAAAATGTTGAAAGCATGTAGGAAGTGTCAGTCTATGATTATCCAATATTCTCCAAATCTGAATCAGTGGAGAAATGCATTGCATAGATAGACATGGCAGAACTGAAGAGAAAACCAGCATGGCACTAGCATTGTCAGTTCCTGACAAAAGCAAAATCAACAGCATTTTTTTTGTCGTAAACTGATACGTTTCAGTTGTAGATGGACCCTGATGTAGGTTTGGATATTCGATAAGGGTCAGAGGATGAATTTTTTTCAGCTACATACACAAAAACAACAAAGGGAAAACTGTTTGAACTTACAACATGAAAACCCACGTCAGAGTTACAGTTAATGTAAACAAATAGTTCCAATCAGACTTTCATACCCCACTCTTATATTCCTTTATTCTCTGGGTTCATGGAGACTGAGTGTATGGGTGGAGTGCACTATTATGAAATGTTTCAGAGTTTGTCATTTTCCCCATGGGCAGGAGGAACTTGCTCCTGCTGGGAACTTCTGGGGCAAACGTCTGGGCACTATATTTAAAGGTCATCTTGATAGTCCTTCACTCTCTACAAACCTGCGGTGACCTATCAGCTTGCATTGTCACCTGCACCCTTCCTGCAAGCAAAACGTCATTTTAATCACACCTTGCTCGAAGTGCTGGTCTAGCCTGCCCAGTAAAGAATGGAGGTTATTTTCTCCTGGGCCAGATACAGTGCAGGTCAGTATCCATGGGCCATATTATAGAACCCAGATGTACCACAGGAAGAGGAAGAATGATCCCTGGCACTCTGCAAGTGGCGCCATCTACTCACTGCAAAGTGACATACAGACATGATTCTAAATGAACATTTTTCAGTCCTAAAATGTAAATGATTTGCAGAATGATCATGTCCCTGAGAATTAGTTTGTAAATAAAGCTGTTTCAGATAAGCCCTTCTTTGGCAGGGCACTTACACATGATACAAAGTGACCAGAGATTCAAAGCAGATTACGAGATTGACAAAATACAATCAGAGTTCCTGGAGAAAATGAATCAGAGCAAGAGGAGGATTCCTCCAGCTGCAAGTTCTAGTTTTCTGTTTCTCTCTTTTTCTTTAATGTTAAAAGACCACATAAACCTCTCAGCAATGTGAGCTGTATCAACTCAGCTTACCCGTACAATTGGAATTGCTTGGCTGTTAATTTGTGTGCACCTCCACCATGTGGACTGCTGCAGTTCTGGAAGATAGCTCACTACCACATTCTCAAGGATATTTGAGAGTGATTACAAATGCTGGCCTGACATCCCAGAAACACACCATTTTACATTTTCTTATTTCTCTTCAGCAATAGATTATGATCTTGCATCTTCCTCTACTCATAGAAACATAGAGTGATATAGTCAGAGATGTACAGCATGGAAACAGACCCTTCGGTCCACCCCATCCATGCCGACCAGATATCCCAACCCAATCTAGTCCCACCTGCCAGCACCCGGCCCATATCCCTCCAAACCCTTCCTATTCATATACCCATCCAAATGCCTTTTAAATGTTGCAATTGTACCAGCCTCCACCACTTCCTCTGGAGCTCACTCCCTACATGTATCACCCTCTGTGTGAAAAGGTTGCCCTTTAGGTCTCTTTTATATCTTTCCCCTCTCATCCTAAACCTATGCCCTCCAGTTCTGGACTCCCCCACCGCAGGGAAAAGACTTTGTCTATTTATCCTATCCATGCCCCTCATAATTTTGTAAATCTCTATAAGGTCACCCCTCAACCTCAGAAAACAGGCCCAACCTGTCCAGCCTCTCCGTATAATTCAAATCCTCCAACTCTGGCAACATCCTTGTAAATCTTTTCTGAACTCTTTCAAGTTTCACAACATCTTTCCGATAGGAAGGAGACCAGAATTGCACGCAATATTCTAACAGTGGCCTAACCAATGTCCTGTACAGCCGCAACATGACCTCCCAACTCTTAATTCTTTGACCACGAAAGGAAAGCATACCAAACGCCATCTTCACTATCCTATCTACCTGTGACTCCACTTTCAAGGAGCTATGAACTTGCACTCCAAGGTCTCTTTGTTCAGCAACACTCCCGAGGACCTGACCATTAAGCGTATAAGTCCTGCTAAGATTTGCTTTCCCAAAATGCAGCACCTCGCATTTATCTGAATTAAACTCCATCTGCTACTTCTTAGCCCATTGGCCCATCTGATCAAGATCGGTAACCCTCTTCGCTGTCCACTACACCTCCAATTTTGGTGTCATCTGCAAACTTACTAACTATACCTATTATTCTTACATCCAAATCATTCATATAAGTGACAAAAAGTAGAGGACCCACACTGATCCTTGTGGCACTCCACTGGTCACAGGCCTCCAGTCTGAAAAACAACCCTCCACCACCACCCTATCTTCTACTTTTGAGCCAGTTCTGTATCCAAATGGCTAGTTCTCCCTGTATTCTGTGAATCTAACCTTGATAATCATGTCGAACACTCTACTGAAGTCCATATAGATCACATCTACCACTTTGCCCTCATCAATCGTCTTTATTACTTCCTTCAAAAAACTCAATCAAGTTTGAGACATGATTTCCCACGCACAAAGCCATGTTGACTATCCCTAATCAGTCGTTGCCTTTCCAAATACATGTACATCCTGTGCCTCAGGATTCTCTCCAATAACTTGCCCACCGACGTCAGGCTCACTGGTCTATAGTTCCTTGGCTTGTCCTTATCACCCTTCTTAAACAGTGGCACCACGTTAGCCAACCTCCAGTCTTCCAGCACCTCACCTGTGACTATCAATGATACAAATATCTCAGTAAGAGGCCCAACATTCACTTTCCTAGCTTCCCACAGGGTTCTCAGGTACACCTGATCAGGTTCTGGGGATTTATCCACCTTTATGCATTTCAAGACATCTAGCACTTCTTTCTCTGTAAGCTGGACATTTTGCAAGATGTCACCATCTATTTCCTTATATTCTACATCTTCCATATCCTTTTCCACAGTAAATACTTATGCAAAATACTCATTTAGTATCTCCCCCTATTTTCTGTGGCTCCACACAAAAGCCGCCTTGCTGATCTTTGAGGGGCCCTATTCTCTCCCTAATTACCCTTTTGACCCTAATGTATTTGTAAAAACCCTTTGGATTCTCCCTAATTCTATTTGCCAAAGCTATCTCATGTCCCTGTTTTGCCCTCCTGATTTCCCTCTTAAATATACTCCTACTGCCTTTATAGTCTTCTAAGGGTTCACTCAATCCATCCTGTCTATACCTGACATATGCTTCCTTCTTTTTCTTAACCAAAGCCTCAATTTCTTCAGTCATCCAGCATTCCCTATACCTACCAGCCTTTCCTTTTACCCTGACAGGAATATACTTTTTCTGGATTCTCGTTATCTCATTCCTGAAAGCTTCCCATTTTCCAGCTGTCCCTTTACCTGCAAACATCTGCCCCCAATCAGCTTTTGAAAGTTCTTGCCTAATACCGTCAAAATTGGCCTTTCTCCAATTTAGAACCTCAACTTTTAGATCTGGTCTATCCTTTTCCATCACTATTTTAAAATGAATAGAATTATGGTCGCTGGCCCCAAAGTGCTCTCCCACTGACACCTCAGTCACCTGCCCTGCCTTATTTCCCAAGAGTGAGTCAGGTTTTGCACCTTCTCTAGTAGGTACATCCACATACTGGATCAGAAAATTTTCTTGTACACACTTAATAATTCCTCTCCATCTAAACCCTTAGCACTATGGCAGTCCCAGTCTATGTTTGAAAAGTTAAAATCCCCAACCATAACCACCCTATTATTCTTACAGATGGCTGAGATCTCCTTACAGGTTTGTTTCTCAATTTCCCTCTGACTATTAGTGGGTCTATAATACAATCCCAATAAAGTGATCATCCCTTTCTTATCTTTCAGTTCCACCCAATAACTTCCCTGGATGTATTTCTGGGAATATCCTCCCTCAGCACAGCTGTAATGCTATCCCTTTTCAAAAACGCCAGTCCCCCTCCTCTCTTGCCTCCCTTTCTATCCTTCCTGTAGCATTTGTATCCTGGAACATTAAGCTGCCAGTCCTGCCCATCCCTGAGCCACGTTTCTGTAATTGCTATGATATCCCAGTCCCATGTTCCTACTCCACATATCATATAACAAAAAGATGTCACATCGCAAGTAGGTGCAGTGTTTTCTAGCCGAATCTATGTGCTAGACAGTACGACTTTCATCTACCATATTGATTAAGTTTACAAAATAAATTATTTGGACGAATAATATATCTTACATTAGCACAAGTGTTGAATAAGCAACACCCTCTAAAATTGATTAACTAGTATATCACAGGGGAGGAAAAACCTCCTGCTAAATAACTCACAAATCCAAACTGATGTAAGTTAAATATCTGCACTTTATTATACAGTTAATATTCAGAGCATTTGCTTCGAACCTCGGCGTTATGCATATTATATTGTTGCATAAAACTAACTGCAAAAGTTAGGAAATGAACTCTAGCTTTACATCATGAACCTTATGTGACATTTACGTACAACCTGCATCTACATGTATCTAGAATGTAGTGATACAATGTAAATGAAAAAAATACTGTAACAAAAACACTTTTGTTCATTAAAACTGTTTGACTATGTGTTAAATTCCTTGGAACATTTTTCTCCTGCCTTGTGTTCAGTTGCTTGGAAACATCATATAAACCTTGAAATAAAATCAATGCCATGGCAACTGCAGTGTATGTATTCATAGTCATTGTATCGATAGACAAATAAGATGCTTTATGTCTAAAGATTTGACAAACCAAGCACATTATTTAAGGACAGCCTTTTAATGTACTTTCGCTTCTAGATTGTACTTGGAGAGAAACCAAGTTTTCCCACTGTAATTACACATAATTACCTTCAACAACAATGGAGAGCTGGTATATCTTCAAGGAGGGCATAAATAGCAGTTTAACAGGTGCTGAATTATTTATAAAGGTTACAAGATAATCAATGGCAGAAAAGGTGGTATGTTTACATCTGCTATGCATGGGCATAATATCGTTGGCTCATGTTATTGACTTAGCAATGAATCTTTAGGTCTTAGGAAAGAAGAAGGCTAAGAGGGGATTTGATAGAGACATACAAGATGATCAGAGGATTAGATAGGGTAGATAGTGAAAGACTTTTTCCTAGGATGATGATGTCAGCTTGTACGAGGGGGCATAACTACAAATTGAGGGGTGATAGATTGAAAACGGACATCAGAGGCAGGGTCTTTACGCAGAGAGTGGGAAGGGCATGGAATGCCCTACCTGCTAATGTAGTCAACTCAGCCACATTAAGGAGATTTAAACAATCTTTAGATAAGCATATGGATGATTTTGGGATAGTCTAGGGGGACGAGCCGAGAATAGCTCACAGGTCAGCGCAACTTCAAGGGCTGAAGGGCCTGTTCAGCGCTGTATTGTTTTATGTTCTATGTTCTATGTTCTAGGTCTGATACAATATCACAACTATTCAATATTTAGGAATATCCTAATTTAAAAGTATATCACAGTCTGAAGATAAAGCAACCATTTATGTGGGATATCAACTATAAAAATAAGTCATCAGTTTTGTTCCCAGTCTTTAAAGCCAAACCTTTTTTCAATCATGACTCTATGCTAATAAGCTATTACATTAATATATCAACTGCTAGAAACCAAATGTTCTGCATTTTTCTTCATTAAGGTCCTAAAAATTATGATTTAAAAATAACTTTGAAGGTAATTTCCTCATAAGTGTACGGTCAACAGCTTATTATTATATCATGCTTTTTGAAAGTCTCAACGCATCTTACTGGAGATTAAACACCAACAATCAGGAAGTGGGAGGTAGAGCAACCGAAGAACAAAAAACTGAAATAGTTTAGTTGAATATTAAGCACTGAGAGCAAAATGGGCATTAAAGGGGATAGTATCTCGAATGATAGTGGATTTATGGGGCTAGTATGCATTTGGGAGTAATGAACGATTTAAGATGACAAGGTTTGTAATTTAAAATAACTGTAACTGAAGAGGAATGGGCTCAGGTGGCTGAATGAATAAGAAGGAGTTGGAAAATTAGCTGGGCTAACATGGATGGAAAAAACAATCTGAAAAATAAAAGCAAGGCCAATGCATGGAGAGAAAAAGGATTCTGAAGTAAACAGAGGAAGCCATGGAGTGCAGGGGAAATTATGGAAACGAAAGAGAGTAGACTGAAAGTGCATAAGTAATACCATAGAATACGGTTTGAAATAAATTGTATTACAAAAAGAAGGAAAGGAATTAAATGGAAGTAAACTGATATGGAAGAAAGGCAAAGCATTTGAAGAAACAGAGTGATTTTGTAAAAGGGAATGGAGAAGGAGGATATTAAGTTTGTGGTGGAAGCAGTCATGCAGAGCAAGGAGAATGTAGCAGCTGGCTGGATGATTGAAGCTATATAGGGTCAGAGAGAGATTGAAGCCTATATTGATGTAAACAGCCGAGGAACAGAGTGACTTCAGTGAAAAAGACCAACCATATATTGTGATCCAAACTGAAAGAGAGTTAAATTTTCAAACTCTTTTTCATTTGTTAATGGGATATGGGTGCCACTTGATTTGATTTAATGTCGTCACATGCACCTAACTACAGTGCAAAGTTCTGTTTTGTGAACAGTACAAGCAGCTCATAGCAAAAAATGGACACATAGATCATAGTGTGCTTAGACAGAATGAGGCTTACTGTTACAACTGAACAGAAGGTCCACAAAGCAAGATCAACCTCAGCAAGATCAACATTATTTGAAGTTAGAGAGTCCATTCATCAGTCTAATATTAGCAGGATAGAAGCTGTTCTTGAACCTGTTGGTGTGTTTATTCAAGCTTCTGTATCTTTGACTGACCTTGAGAAGATGGTGGTGAGCTTATCCCAATAACCGCTGCAATCTATATAGTGTTGGGACATCCGCAGTGCAGTTAAGAATGGAATGCAAGTATTTTGATCCAGCATCAGTGAAGAAATGGCAACATAATTCAAAGTCAGGATGTGTGTGACTTTCTGGGGAACTTGTAGGTGATGTACCCATGCACCTACTACCCTTCTCCTTCTAAGTAGTAGACGCTGAGGGTATAGAAGGTGCTGTTGGAGGAGTCTGGGTGAGGTGCTGCAATTCATCTTGTTGCTGCTACTGTATGTCAGTGGTGAATGCTGAATGTGGTGTACAGGGTGCTAATTAAGTGGGTTGCTTTGTCTTGGATGGTGTTGAGCTTTTTTGAGTGTTAGTGGAGCTGAAACTATCTAGATAAGTGGACAGTTTTTCACCATACTCCTGACTTGTGCCTTATAGATGGTGGAGAAAGTAAGGTCTGCAGATGCTGGAGATCAGAGCTGAAAATGTGTTGCTGGAGAAGCGCAGCAGGTCAGGCAGCATCCAGGGAACAGGAGAATCGACGTTTCGGGCATAAGCCCTTAAGATTTTCCTGAAGAAGGGCTCATGCCCGAAACGTCGATTCTCCTGTTCCCTGGATGCTGCCTGACCTGCTGCGCTTCTCCAGCAACACATTTTCAGCCCTTATAGATGGTGCACAGATTTAGGAGAGACAAGGGGTGAGTTATTCACCATAGAATCCTCAGCTTCTGGCCATGAGCTGTAGCCACAGTGTTCATATGAATTATCCAGATCAATGGTAGTGCTAACAGCTATGGTACCATCCAGGATATTAATAGTAGAGGATTCAGAGGTGACAATGCTATTGAATGTACAGGGACAATAGTTAGATTCTTCTTGTTAGAGATGATCAAGGACTGGCACTTTTGTGGTGTGAATGTTATTTAGCACTTATCAGCTCAACCTGAATGTTGTCCAGGTTTTGCTGCATATGAAAATGGACTACTTTCAAACAAGAAGAATTACAAATAGTGTTTAATATTGTGCAATCATCAACTAAAGAAAGGAGTTGTTTTAGAGCTGTTGAAACATAGGTTATCTCAGTGCAAGGATTTTAATTTGAAAGTTGCAGACCAGAAATGTTTGGTTAAAGCCAAACTTTTATTCAAAGTTGCAAAAATCTTAGTTTAGCTGTCTACCTTATCAAGGATGAGACTACCAAAATCTCAAGATTGGGAATTGAAAAAAATAGTTAGGTTAAACCTATAAATGTGATAGAGAAGGAAATTCTTCCTAATGTTTGAGTGTTGTAAAGTGGTGATGGGATTATATTGTTATAGTTTATTTCAAAATCCTTCAAATTGTGTTATATGTGAATATCTTAGAAAATTCTATTTTACTTTCTTTCCTTACGCATAGTAAACTTCTGTTCGGCAAGCAGTTCTATTTTGTAGTGTAACCAAATTTACACCTTATTTTTAGGAATGCATTATGCTGCTCCTAGTTAGTCCCAACCAATGGGAAAAGATAAACATGGGGAGAGTGATTGGAAAATGAGCATCCGTGGAAGAGACAGCAATGCTGGATTTCCTCCTCAGGGCAAGAGGACTGCTGCAGACATGAGAACTAAGACGAAGAAAGGCATGTGATTTAATTGAAAATGGTAAGCCATGTCCAAGTCAATTGCTGGAGGTTACAGGAAAATTCTGAAGGACTTACATGCATCATGTGCAGAGAAAGAGATTCATTCAGAGAGCATAGCCGTCTAGAGGAAGAATGCAAGCTGCTAAGCTTCCATCATGGATCTTAGTTGGATTCCTAGAGACCTGTGAATTGGAGTCTGCAAGAGGAGATTTCTGGTATTGGGGGGAGGGGGTACCAGATGCAAGTGAAGGGACATGGCTCTCAGAAGAAATACCCTTTGAAAAGGTGGACCCATCATCCCCCCACACACCATGGTAAGGTCACTGATAAACGTGACAGGGTTCACTGTGTAGCTTTTAGGAAGCATTGGGAAATCATGTGGGTAGATTAGATTAGATTCTCTACAGTGTGGAAACAGACTATTCAGCCCAACAAGTCCACACCAACCCTCTGAAGAGTAACCCATCCAGACCCATGCCCCTACCCTATATTTACCCCTGACTAATGCACCTAACAATATACGCAATTTAGCATGGCCAATTCACCTAATCTGCACATCTTTGGACTGTGTGAGGAAACCCACGCAGACACAGGGAGAATGTGCAAACTCCACACGGACAGTCACCCGAGGCTGGAATTGAACTGGGTCCCTGGCGCTGTGAGGTAGCAGTGCTAACCACTGAGCCACCATGCTGCCCTGTTCATGAAGGTTCTGGGGGATTAATGATAATTAATTGGCTTAATAATGCACCTAATTAGCCACCGATGGGCTCCCCACTCCTTCTCACTACCCCCACTGACTGAATGGAGGTCAGTTGTCTCTTTATCCTGCATGTCACCTGTCACATCTGATGGGTTCCATCAATCTGAGGCAATGCCCAGCTGAGATGAAGTCACTGAACTTGAAAAGTAACAGTTTGGCTGGGAGAAATCATTGCTATGAAAATCAGACCCAGAAAAAAAGTAAACAGCAAAACTAGACGCCAACATTATGTATAGTCGTTTTCAAACAAATTTATCCCAGCTTTGGTACATACATACCTCAGAGATTTAGTGACTGATTATATTCAAGTGGCCTGCTTTTAAGTACACGCACTTCAGATATAATGACACTAAGTGAAAAGCATTTGTGATTTTAATTTAACATAAAATAAAATCTTTCAAATAGTGTTGATATATAGATACAAAGGTTATAACAGAATGAAAATGCATAACATTTGTTTTATTTTATATTCTTGAAATTCATTTTTCCTCAACTGTGTAGCTGTCCTCACTTCCCTGTTGTACTGTTCACTTTTTCCATCCTTGATCATGTGAAATTGCTCACTACTAACAAGTCCTCAATTCTGAGGAAGGGTCACTCGACCCGAAACATTAACTCTGATTTCTCTCCATAAATGCTGTCAGAGCTGCTGAGCTTTCCCAGCAATTTCTGTTTTTGATACTCACTATTAATGCGCATTCTGCCTGATGACAGGGAAAAAGAGTTGAAGATTATACATTTTATCGCTTCACCTGATAAGTCAACTAGGCTTCATTTTGATTGAAATTATTCGTTTCTTGTGATGGCGTTTAAAGTCAGGAGTAAATACAAAGTGTTATTTTCAGCTCAAATGGAATCGACGGGGGAGGTGCTATAACTATCAAATTGATGAGAAAGTGGAAGTATAGATTGTGGAGGGAGGAATGGGGGTTGGGAAAGGGAGACTCAAGACCCCATTATCTACTGACCATATGGAAGTGATCATATATTTCATATTTAAGATGATTCAGAATTTGTGCAATTTCATTGAGAAAAGTTTCAGCTGTGGTGCCCAGTTCTTTCCCAGTCATCAGGCAGAGTGAGCATCAATAATATCTAGTCGCACATGATCAAGAATGGAAAAAACAAACAGTACAACAGGTCAGTGAGCAGAGCTACACAATTGAGGGAAAATTGCAGATATTTAAGAAAATAGTTCACAGCAAAGATATGTCCCAATGAGGAAGAAGGATTCTCGGAAGGGGATAAGCTAACCATGGTTAACCAGCGATGTTCAGGCTAGCATTAAATAAAAACAATGTGGTAAGGTTAGTGATAAGATAGAAGATTAGGAAAGTACTAAAAAAAAATCAAAAGACAACTAGAAAATACTAAAGAGGGAGAAGATAAACTTTGAGGGTAAACTTAAATGCATAAAAAGGAAGAGAGAGGCCAAAGTGAAAATAGATACCTTAGAATGTGAGGCTGGGGCAATAATATTGGGGTTCAGGAAAAGGCACAGGAGCAGCATAAATACTTTGCACCAACCTCCAGAGCAGAAGGCGTTAGTAGCATTCCAAAAGTACTACATAATCAAGGAGTCAGAGAAGCAGGGGAAATGCATACAATATCCAATACTAGAGAAAATGTGCAAGGGGGCTAAAGATCTATCAGTCCCCTAGACCTGACGGGAAGCATCCCAGAAAATTAACATGGAGTTACAGAGGTAATAGATGCACTGGTAACAATGTTCCAAGAATCCTGAGATTTCCAGAGGATTGGAAAATTGTCAATATAACATCCTTATTTGAAAAGGTAAGGAGACAACAAGATAAGTAACTAGAAGCTGGTTAGCTTAAAGCTTTTTATTGGAAGAATGTTAAAGTCTACTATGAAGGGTGAAATAGCAGAGCATTTAGAAATATATAATATAATCAAGCAGATAATATTATGGCTTATTATATTAATGATAATATTATGATTATCAATAGCTTCACAAAGGGAAAAATCATGTCTGGCAAATTTACTAGAATTCTTTGAGTAAGTAACAAGCAGGATAGATAAGGAAAAAGCAGTAGGCGAAAGTGAGGACTGCAGATGCTGGAGATTGATGTCGATTTTCCTGCTCCTCGGATGCTGCCTGACCTGCTGTGCATTCCCAGCACCACTCTAATCTTGAAAGAAAAAGCAGTGTATGTAACATATTTGCATTTTCAGAAGGCATTTGATAAGGTACCACACATTTGGCTACATAATAAGTTAAGAGTTCATTGTGTTAGAGGTAGTTATATTGTCATGGATAAAGGATTAGCTAACTAACAGAGAGCAGAGAGTTGGGATAAGGGGAGCATTTTCAGGATAGCATCATGTAACTAGTGGAGTGACTTGGATGAAGGAAGTGAATGCTCTATAACCAAGTTGGTGGATAGCACCAAAATAGGTGGAAAGCAAATACGGAGGGTGATGCAAGAAGTCTATTGATATATAATGCCAAGTTAAGTGATTGAGCAAAAACTTGTCAGATAGAATATAACATGGGGAAATATGAGGTTTTGCACTTTGGCAGGAATAATAGAGCAACTAAATTTTATTTAAATAGAGAGCAGCTGCAGAAAGCTACAGAAGGATTTAGGGTATCAAAAAACTAGCCAACGTTCACGAGGTATAGGGAAGGTCTTTATTTCAAGGGGAACAGAGAGTAGAAATAGTGAAGTCTTGCTAAAAGTACACAAGACACTAATCAGCCCACGTTGGAATAGTTTGGAGCTCTTTATCTAAGGAAAGATACACTGGCATTAGAGGGATGCAGTGAAGGTTCATCATATTGATACCAGGTATGGAGGGATCTGTAGGTTGAGTCTGTATTCATTGGAGTTTAAATGAATGAGAGTTGATCTTATTGAACATATCAGATTCTTAAGGGAATTAACAGCGTAGATGTGGAAAGCCTGTTTCCCTGTGGAATGGTCTCGGACCAACGGGCGTAATCTCAGAATAAGGTATCAACATTTTAAGATAGACATGGGGAGAAATTTCTTCTCTCAGAGAGTTGTGAATTTGTGGAATTCTTTGCCACAGAAGGCTGCACAGGTTTGGTCATTTTTCATTAGTAAGGGAACCAAGGGCTATGGGGAATGGGCATCAAAATGGAATTGAGGATTGGCAGATCAGCCAAGGTCTCATTCTATGGCAGAACAGATTCTATGATCTGAATGGCCTACATCTGTTCCCTCATCTTATGGTCTTATGGTTTTAAGCCTTAATCTCTGATCACTGAAAAAGTTTGGAGTTTGCCATGCCTGCTTCCAACTGTGTTATATCCCTTTGGGTTCTGAAATAGACTGTAAATTTATTCCAGATGGTAAGATGTCTATTTAATGAATAGTTTACTTACCACAATTATTAAGATATCACAAAGAACTTTTATGCCACTATGTAATATATCAAGCAGAAGAGTGTTGCAGTGTTACCTGAATAGCCAGTAAAATTACATGCAGAATCACAAGAATGCTGCACATCTTTATGACTCTATAACTGGTATTAAATATCAGTTACATTTGACTTGGAATACTAAATGCTCATTTAAAATTGCTGACCATCATCTACAGACATGACACACTATGTGTAGAGACAAAAACAAAATACCATGGACGCTGAAATTCTAAACAAAAGCAGGGAATATGGAAATACTTGAATAAAAAGTAATTGATCTGAAATAATTGATTCTATTTCTCTCGCCACAGAAGCTGAAATACTGTAAGAAATACTGTGATCTGTCCATTTAATTTAATGTAAGGGGATTAATTCTCAACCAGCTATTATTGTGAAAGCATAGTGAATTTAAATGTGGCAGACATCATGAGATTTTTTTTGTTGCCAAGGGTAACACTTCCAGATTAGTGCTAGAGTTTGTTAAATAGTTTTAGTAGTTCAGTTATTTCCTTGTTTTGATCTGAAAGCCAGTGTTGGATTGGGGTGGACAAAATCAGAAGTCACATAACACCAGGTTACAGTCCAACAAGTTTATTTGAAATCACAGGATGTTGGAGTCAATCACTTCATCAGGTGTAGTATCTTCCTTGTTTTGAGCACATGACTCCAATTCGTGGAGGCAAGTTTTGACACGGTATAGCTATAATAATTAGATCTATATTAGCTCCTTCCTAAACATTTATTTTACTTTGCTGTGTTATCTACTATAGTGAATTTATTTTATTGTGTTTCTCCCAGTATAATATGCTTGGGAATTATTTTCCCATTTACCAACATGGTTAAGGTTTGCTGGCATACATCTCGCTTTGTAAGGTTAGTCTGTTGAAACTTTCCATCCAAAATTTCTTTTTCTGTTTTATTTCCAGAATAGGTTTCTATTTGAAGGTGAACGTAAGGACTGCAGATCCTGGAGATCAGAGTCAAAAGGTATGGTGCCGGAAAAGCACAGCCAGTCAGGCAGCATCCGAGGAGCAGGAGAGCCGCTGTTTCAGGCATAAACTCTTTATCAGGAATGTTGGGGGATGAGGGCAGGTGTTGCCCAAGGGGACTGAGAGATAAATGGGAGTGGGTTGAGACTGGGGGGAAGGTAGCTGGGAATGAGATAAGTCGACGAAGGTGGGGGGGTGATGGCGATAAGTTGGAATGGAGGGTGAGGCAGATAGGTGGGAAGGAAGATGGAATGGTCGGATAGTTCAAGAGGGCAGTGCTGAGTTGAAGGGATAACATTGGAGGAGGGGAGATGAGGTAACTGGTAAAATCTGTGTGGTTGGAGGGTCTCAAGGTTGAGGATGTGCTGTTCTTCCTCCAGTCGGCGGGTGGCTAGGATTTGGTGGTGGAGGAGTCCCAGGACTTGCATTGCCTTGGCAGATTGGGAGGGAGTTGAAGTGGTCAGCCACAAGGTGGTGGGGTTGTTTAGTGCATGTGTCCCAGAGATATTCTTTGAAACTTTTGCAAGTTGGTGTCCTGTCTCCCCAATGTAGAGGAGAGCACATCGAGAGCAATGGACACAGTAGATGAGGTGTTTGGATGTGCAGGAAAATCTCTGCTGGATGTGGAAGAAACCTTTGGGGCCTTGGATGGAGGTGAGGGGAGAGGTGTGTGCGCAGGTTTTACACCTCTTGTGGTGGCAGGAGAAGGTGCGAGGAGTGCAGGGAGGGTTGGTGGGGAGTGTGGACCTAATGAGGGAGTCACAGGGGAAGTAGTCCCTGCGGAATGCTGGAAGTGATGTAGAGGGAAATATATATCTGGTGGTGGGGTCTGACTGTTGTCAATTAGTGGGGTGGAAGGAGAGGACCAGGGTGGGGTTCAAGGGCATTTCACCCTCCGCTCCGACCTATCACCATCACCCCCCCACATCCATCTGCCTATCGCATTCCCAGCTACCTTCCCCACCCACTTAGCTCTCAGTCCCCTTGGGCACCTCCCAACGTTCCTGATGAAGAGCTTATGCTCGAAACATCGACTCTCCTGCTCTGCCTAACTGGCTGTGCATTTCCAGCACCTCACTTTTTGACTTCTATTTCAAGGTACTATGTACTTGCAAATTTAGGTTATTGTATCGACTGATTTGTTTTTGTGTCATTGTTAACTCAGTGATATTGCTCTCACTCACAATTGAGGTGGTTTGGGTGCAAGCTCTATTCTAGTATTAAGGGATTTGATGGCTGCATTGTTAAAGATGACATGGCATTATTTTTCCAGTTGTAGCCCACATTAGTCTTTCAATCTACACCATCAAAACATGTTCATTGGTAATTTTACTTATTGCTATTCACAGCATCTAATTGAACATATATGCTGACTGCATATCTCTGTATGACCATAGTGACTATATCTCAAAAATAATTTATTGACTATGAAGCACTGAAATCCTAAAGTCATAAAAAGCAGCATATCCTGTAAATACAAGGTTTTTATTTTGTTCTATTGTCCCAAGGACCAAGGTGATGACAAAATTATTTATTATGACTTTTACAGCTCTTGTGTCCTTTTCTTGTTTCTATATTCTGAAGACTATAATTGTCAAGATGATAACGTTGTTCTAGACAAAAAGTTTGATCTTATTCACTGGGAGTGATTTTCCAGATGAGTTCTGTGTACTTTTACAGCTTTTTATAATGAGAGCTGAAAAAGAGAGAGAGAGATTTCTATGGCAAACCAAAAGACCTTCATGGTATAACTTCCAACAGTAAATATAAAGTCAATTCCAAGAGTCAGATATTGAGGTCACATTGCAGTAAAATATTCAGTAACCTCAAATTAGTGGTTATGGTCAAACAATGCAGCTTCAATGACAGTTTCTACCCATCACACCACCAGCCTCTCAGGCAGCTTAATGTGCACATTCCCATCACTCACGTATCAGAAATTCTGTCTAATATTCAGATGCACTGCTTTATCCTCACACTCTTATCAATGACGTCAGCTTTACACACATCTCACATAGCTTTCACAAAATTCCAGCTACTTAGCTCTTGCAGACACATCATACAAACATATTGCTTTTAACTTAACTAACATGTTTGCATCTCTTTTACATGACAATATCAAGCATAAAAAGAGACAGCAACAGAGAACCAATAAGGACAGACATGCATGCCTCTTCGAAGCCCTTTGAAGGAAATATTGGGGCTCCATATCATTGGGTCACAATTTCGAAGACTGTTTTATCTGGCATCACAGCAAACAATGAGGAGGATGTTTAATTTCTGTCTTGTACACGTTCTCAAATCCAATTTCATGCTTGTCCTGTTATCTGGCATGAAGGAGGTGGTGTGACCACAGAAATCTTGCTCAACTCCCATAACTTATTTCATTTACGTCAACGCTCCCCATTTGCATTTTAGCTTTTCTCCTTTCAGCTGCCCAAATGTGCTACCTTGTCAGTCAGTGCAACCTCACTTTGAAGGTGAGGGGCGACAGCAAGCTTGTGATAAAGAAACACCGTCATATGTTCTACTACTTGCAGCACTAGTTCTGACATTGGCACTGCATGCATGTTAGTGAGTAGGCATTTGGTGAGTCATTGGGCTCCTGTGGATTGTGGCCAGAGTCGGGAGAGGGAGTGTTAGCTCCTCAGAGGGAGAGGTCACGGATAAATTCTCTGCTAAGGACTCAGGTAAGCACATTTATAAGGGTGAAGAGGAGAATGTTGACATGCATCGACACAGAAGCTTAGTGCATAAACAGACCTATGGTTGCTGTCAAAGGGGAATCCTGTTCCTGGTCCAAGGCTTTACACAGAATGTGAAGCTCACCATTTCCAGATTGACTGGGAAGGTCAACTTCATGACAGTACATTTAGAGTCAGACATGATGGGGCATCTGTTGACAAATGTCTCAGCTTCAGGGAGCTCAGGTAGAATTCGTCAGGTGCCTACCTGTTGCTATCAAGGTCAGTTCGATGCCTTGTAAATTCAGAATGCTGTTATTATGACTGGGACCATTGTACTCAAACACTTGGAGGTTCTCACTTTGAATCTGCAGTCTGTGCTCTCGCAAATTACTTGAACTGTTGAAGAACTGTCCTGAGGGAGTGGTGGTGGTCATATGCAATTCAACCTGTTTCCCTCTTCAAGATTCTGCATTTGAGGAAGGAAATTCCAAAGATTCTCAACCCACTGAGAGGGAAAAAATGTTTCCTCATCTCTGTTTTAAATGTGCAATCCCTTATTATGAGTGTGACCTTTTGGTATTGGCTTTTACTTCAGATTTCTAAATTCCCCAGTGGCACTCAACACAGTACATTCACTACGATCTGCAGTATCAGACATAAGTTAAACACACCTCACCTGCAAGCTCCTCTGATTTTTTAAACAATACACGCAGGACACATGGCTAGGAGTGTTTAAAAGGGGGTGTTATCAGGATCTGTGAATTCAAAAATGCCAGATTTTGTGCCAAATCAGCATTAGATACTAGTTGATATCACAATTGCCCCAGTCTACCAATTTCTGGTAAACATAGGGCACGCTGATGCTAGCAGCCTTAAAAGTTAGGACATATTGCATAGGCCATGCCTGAGGTTATCTGACTAATATTTATGAGGTATTGATTTTCCACAGCATGGGATCCATTGGCACTTTACAGCCAGATTTTACAGCTGAAACATCAAAATAAGGGCAATAGGCTATGTCAAAACCGTGAAAATTGGCCAAATTATTAAAGGTAATTTGCAGTAGAAAGTCAATTCATACTGGGAATGAATTGTGGAATGGCATGCAATTATGATAGTTGATGTAGTGCTGTTGATAAAAGTGATGTAAACAATTATAGCATATGGCCAACACAAAAAGAGAGTAACTCATGTTTAAATTGACTGTAAGTCACACACAGCCAGCTCAAATAAGGAACTTCACAAATCACTCAAAAATATAGTGTTCTTGTTTTTGTTATCAGATGATTCCTATAAATTACAAACATTTCAAAATATCTCTATGTAACAGTCAGTTAAAAAAATGTCCTTTGGAAGCAGGGACAGTGTCTAGTACACTGGGAGAATACTCTGTGACACAATAATGTCACTAGGATTCAACTGAAGAATTGATATAATTTCTATGCAGATACAGTTCTATTGTTTCACAGTCGGAATGGATAGATTTAAAGATGTGATGTAGATGGTGCTTCATCAGGGAGTCCTGAAGGTCAAGTGGTCCAATGACATCATTCCCAGAGGGAGCACAGACAACACTCCAATTAGTTACTGTCTTAAAATGAATTACTTAATCTGACAATAAACATTAAATTGCCAGGATTAAGACCACATGTTGAACGAGTCAGTTAGGCAAGAGGAAAGGATCAACAATTAATAGTTTCAAGTTGACATTCACATATTTTGATAACAATCATTAATGAGTTCTTTTCAAATAGAATAAGACAAGGAAACCAAACATCATCCTTGTGTTTGGCCAGCCACAATGTACACCTATGTACCTCTTGGAATTTCTTATCATGCTTCCATGCCATTATTGCTGCCTCAGAGGAGGAAAAGTTTATAATCCTCAATGGGATGATTGCAACACCTATGGGCATTATAGTTTGAGATCCCCTGAATTAGGATCTTTATGTTATTGGTATTGAAAGTTTGTGAAAGATAAGAAGTCATGGCTTTGGATGAAACTTAAATCATATCATTTGACATCTTAATTCATTCAGTTGTTCTGTGTTCTGCAGCTTCCATAATTAATCAATTTTGCAAAAGTATAGCAAGTGTTAATAACTTCTGTTCTCAAGTGACTCCATATCACAATTGTTTAAAGTATCTCAATAACTCTGGTAAATTGGGCCAAGAAGGACTCTGCAAGCCTTTTTTGAACATGTGTTTTGTTACTTTGTGATATTGCCCAACGACAGCATTTGGATGACTAGTCCAGATATGTTTCTGGTGAATTAAAGCCCTCAAGATTTTGATGATTGGGAATTCAGATGGTGATGCCATTGAATATCAGGTGAAGGTGATACAATTCTTGCTTGTTGGAGAAGATCATTGCCTGACTTTTGTGTGCTACAATTGCCACTTACCTTTTATCAGCCCAAATCTAAATGGAGCAATTACAAATGGGATAGAAGACTATGCAATCATCTGTGAATACCCTATTTTTCACATAATGATGGAGGGAAGATCTTTAATACAGTGGCTGATGACAGTTGAGTCCATGATACTATCTTGAGGAACACCTGCAATAATATCCTATGCCTGGGAATAATTGTCCTCAACCAACCACAATTATCTTTTTTGTATTGACTGCGACTTGGACAAGTGGAGACCTTTCCCCTGATTCCCAATGATTTCTATTTAAATTGGGTTCTTTGATGCTACAATTAGTCAAATGCTGCCCTGATCTCAATGGCATCATTCTCATCTCATCTCTGGATCTCAACTCTTTTATGGAGGGGCAAGGCTGCAATGGGATTTGCAGCCCAGTGGCTGTGGGGGAATCCAAACTGTACATCAATGAGCAGTTACTGCTGTGTAATTGGCAATGATAGAGGTATCAACAATGCCTTCCATCACTGAGTAGCTTAATAGGTAGAAATTGGCCACATTATATTTGTCCTGCCATTTGTAGATAAGATATACACCTGAGCTCTTTTTTACATCATTGAATGCTCTTGTTGTAACTAGTTAAAAATCATACAACACCAGGTTATAGTCCAACAGGTTTAATTGGAAGCACATTAGCTTTCGGAGCGACGCTCCTTCAACAGGTGATTGTGGAGGGCTCGATTGTAACACAGAATTTATAGAAAAAATTTGCAGTGTGATGTAACTGAACTTGTACAGTGAAAAATTGATTGTCTGTTAAGCCTTTCATCTATTAGAATACAGTGATAGTTTCACTTCTTTCATGTGTAAATCACAAAACCTTTTTTTTAAGTTGCATTCTCAGGTTAGCTGTTAACAATGGTGATAGCTAGACAATATGTTGAAGGTGTTAGCCCGCTGTGTTCTCTGTCTATGCCATGATGTTTAGATTGATTCTAATCTAAAAAGTGAGACCACAGAGTTTTACATAAATTCATGCAGTTTTTGAGCTCAGAGTTCTACATGAATGTATGCAGTTTTTGAGCAAAGTGCAATGTAACTCTGCAGGTACAAATTCACCCCATAAAATATATGTGTGCATGTGGGTCTTTGTCTGTCTGTGTGTCTGTCTGGGGTGGGGGTTGTGAGTGTGAGAAAGTGTGTGTGTGTGTGTGTAGTGAGTGCAGGGTGTCTTAAGTCTGTGAGGGGGTGTATGTGTGTGTGTGGGAGTGTGTGTGTCTATAAGGGCGTACACACACACTCCCACACTCACACATGCACCCCCTCACAGACTTACAACACTCTGCACTCACTATACACACACACACTTTCTCACACTCACAACCCCACCCCAGACAGACACACACACACAGACAGACAAAGACCCGCATGCACATATATATTTTGTGGGGTGAATTTATACCTGCAGAGTTACATTGCACATTCATGTAGGACTCTGAGCTCAAACACTGCATGAATTTATGTAAAACTCTGTTATCTCACTTTTTAGATTAGAATCAATCTAAACATCAGGTCATAGACAGAGAACACAGGGGGCTAACACCTTCAACATATTGTCTTGCTATCACCATTGTTAACAGCTAACCCGAGAGTGCAACTTTAAAAAAAAGGTTTTGTGATTTACACATGAAAGAAGTGAAACTATCACTGTATTCTAACAGATGAAAGGCTTAACAGACAATCAATTTTTCAATGTATAATTTCAGTTACATCACACTGCAAATTTTTGCTATAAATTCTGTGTTACAATCGAGCCCTCCACTATCACCTGATGAAGGAGTGTCGCTCCGAAAGCTAGTGTGCTTCCAATTAAACCTGTTGGACTATAACCTGGTGTTGTGTGATTTTTAAGAGAAAGTGAGGGCTGCAGATGCTGGAGATCTTGTGTGATTTTTAACTTTGTACACCCCAGTCCAACACCGGCATCTCCAAATCATGACTTGTTGTAACTGTTCTTAAAACAGTTTGGTGAGAGGGGAACTATTTCTGGAGCACAAATTTTATAACCAAGATGTTATCGAACAACATATGCTGTGTCCACTGTGTTTAATTGTTTCTATATATTATGCAGAAATAGACTAGCATCTGTGAAGTTGGGGAAGCCTTTAGTTAAAGATGGTTGCAAATGTTCCAGCTTTATATCTTACACTCATGCTGAGATCCAGCATCTTTCCTAAAGGTGGTCTTCATGGAGTCTCCTTCTCCCATTAGTTGTTTAATTGTCCACCACCACTCACTACTGGATAAGGCAGGACTACAGAGTTTGATCTGACCTGTTGGCTGTGGAATCATTTTTCTCTGTGTAAATAGAGGTCCTGTGTTGTAGCTTCTCTGGACTGGTAACTGATTTTGAGATACACTCAATGCTTCTCTAGCTATGCCCTCCTACACTCTTCTCTGAACAGGATTAATTGTCTGTTTCAAAGGTAATAGCATAGTGAGTGACATTTTGGACCAGGAGATTACAGGCTGTGGCTGAATACAATTCTGCTACTGATGGAACACAGCACTTCATGATGCCCAGTTTTGAGTTGCTATACTTAATGCGACATGACTGTAGTTTGGTTTTTCAATCAAATTTACTTTTCTAGAATTTTTGAAATTGTTTCTTTAAATGATTCCTACTACTTATCTATTGCCATATTTTTTACTCTATTTACCCAATTGACCTTAAGCACTCTTTCATCATATCAATGTAATTACTTTTGTTTATAGGTTTAAGATTGGTGTTCGCAATTAGAATGTGTCTTTTCTAAATTTAACATGGAATTTAATACTATCATGACCATTATTCCTTAATGGATCTTTTACCTTGACATGAGGGTTTTACTCTACGTTTTACCCAATACAGGACCAATAAATTAATCTCACCAGCATTTTCTGATCCTTATTAAGGTTGCAATGAAGATGAAATTGAAGGAGATAGGCATGAGGTCCACACTAAACCCCTTACCAGTCTCTAACCAATATGGAAATAATAGCAAACTTTGACTCGTTATTCACCATCTAAATGCAGAACAGTGAAACGACTTAGAGACTGCTTGCTGCAATTAATTACTTCAGCAGAAACAAGTTGAGCTGCAATGCCCTGGTTTTGCCTGAAGTGGATGCGGGAGAGGGTCATTCCAAAAGCAACAGCCTTGTTGTGAAGGCCCAGAAAAGCTGGCCACCCCAGATTTGGAAGGAGATTTCGAAGAAGTACCAACTACTCGAACCTAGCTGTGGTCACTGAAGATCACCTGTTACGTTCCTGCCCAAGCTGGACAGCTTCACAAAACTCTGTGTGGATTATCAAGCAGTTAAAGCAGTGATCAAAGCTGACTCCTACCTAACTGTCCAGCTGGATGATTGTGAAGCTAGGGTACATAACGTCACCTACATTACCAAGATAGATTTACTCAAGGGGTACTGTCATTTGGATACCAAACTGTCCCAGTTACCTTTCAAAAGCTAACCAACCAGATAGTGGCAGACTTATTGAATTGCTTCATGTATCTCGACAGTGTCCTGGCATACAGTGACATCTGGGGAATGCACTTTAGACCAACTGAAAGCCCTCATCCAGAAAATAGAGTCAGCTGACCTAGTGCCAAGGTCTAAGTGACCTAATTAGGATGTGTAGTGGCTTATGACCAGTACTGCTTAGGGCTGTAAAGGTAGAAGGTATAGCACAGTTTTCTATTCACACAACTGGGAAATCATGAAGTTCTTGTCCCAATTTCAGCACAATAGCCATGCAGCTGAAAATCTAATACAGGAAACAGTAATGGTAATATCAAATGAGAAATACCAGATAGCTTTTGAAAATCTAAAGGCCATTTTAATGAGTGGGCCTGTGCTTGCAGCTCCAAACTTTAATCAACCATTTAATGCAGCCATTGATACAAGTGACATCAAGATAGCAATCCTCCAAGGAACTGAAATGATATCAGAAGCTGTTGATTCATCATTGCTCTTACACATTTTGACATATATGTCCCAGATGGCTGCAGATCGGATCCTGGATGTTGATCATAACTTATTAACCTTTGTGGAAAAACTTATGGCTCAGGGTGTCAACTGTTCTGTTAGGGTTTTTCGTTCAACAGCACAACTTAAAAAACAAACATTCAATTTGCTGGATAATTGAATATGATTACAGATGCCCTGTCCAGAACTTAAACAGTGCTGGTTAGAACAGAAGTGGGCCAGTTAACCCATTGAGTCTTCCCTGCCATTCAATATGATCATGGCTGAGTGAACACTTTAATGCCTTTTAGTCATTCTATTGCCATAACCATGTATTCCACTGGGAATAGGAAATCTATTAAGCATTACCTTAAACATATTCAAAGACTGAACCTTCACAGCTATCTGTGGTAGAGAATCACCAATGTTCACAACACTCTGAGTAAAAGAAAATTCTCCTCATCTCAGACCTAAGTGACATCTCCTTACTTTTAAACTGTTGCCCCTGGTTCTAGATTCCCCAATCGGGGGTGACACCTTATCTGTGTCTACACTGTTTATCTTCTATAGAACTTTGTAAATAACATTGATCATGGCTCAGACAATGAATGTGTATGTGATAGTGTGCTTATCATTTTATATATTTAATTCTTTCTCTCACATTGTAATAAATGGAGAATAGATTATTTTATTCAACCATTGCGTAAGCATCATCACGATGGGTCAGGATCTTGAAGTACTTATGGATTTATTGAATTTTTATTTCCAACATATGTTTTATTTTAAGAGGGTTGCTTCAGCCAAATGATAATGGCCTGTCAGAGTCCTGCACAGAGCCATGGAATGTTGCACCTGGATTGCTGAAGGGGAACATACAAACGTGTCTACAAGAGATGGTTTTCTGCTGGGGTTAGGTAATCAGTCTCTTATTTTTTCTCAGTAGAATGTGGTGTTTCACTTGGAGCTGGTGTACCTGGTCCTATCTTTGACCCTCTGACACAATGTGCTTGTCCAAGTCCCTGGGTAGCAGCAGGCACACAGCGGTCAGGGTCTCCTGGGAGCTGATGGTGTTGCTGTTGTATTGGACCAGACAGGAAGCCTCCCCTACAATATGCTTGAAAATATCATTGTTGAATGAGTTCATGATGTTCATGGTCTTGGAGGAGATCCCAATGTCAGGATGAACATGCTTCATCATTTTGTAGATGCAGATGTTGTAACTTTCTTTCCTGGACTTCGTCCTCTTCTTGCCATTCTTTGCTATCACCTTCTTGATGATTTTCTTCATCACCGTCTTGGAGATTTGCTATGTTTTCTTCTTCGTTGGCATAGTGACAAGGAACTTCAGACACAGAATCTTGTTATCCCCTCTGTTTGAAGTTTCTCTGACTCATTTCTTACTCGTAATTTGAATTGAATTGGATATCCTTTATTGCCATTTTACTCCAGTGCAGAAGTACAGGAGTACATTAAAAAGTTTTTACAATGGTGGCCTTTTAATGGTGCTATCTTATGTACTGTACATGAGGTACAGATCTTACAGAGTTAAAAAAAAGCATTGTTATACAAAATAGGATTAAAAGGAAAGCAAAAGGAAAGCAGTAGCATTACTTAGTGTCTGAGAATAAGTAAGAAATGAGGTAGTTATACCGTTGTGAAAAGGATTTACATTACAGTCCAGTGAAGAATTCCAAACAGCAGCAGCTCAACACGTGGCATCCGACCCAAGTCCAACAACTATCCCATATTGCTCCAACCTCCAGTCTGCTTCTCACCAGCACTCAGCAGCAACAAGGTAACTCACGCTGTCCTGGGATTCACTTTTTCAAACAGGAGAGCTCTGTGTTTGAACTTAATGTAGCCTATAATTGCCACTTTCAATGTCTTAGGGAGCAATTTTGAACACTGTACCTTGGCCTTAATGTGAGAAGCAACTGATAATTTTTCATACATATAAAATAGATACAGGGCTTCTGTCTCGAGAGAACTTAAATTTTGGGGAGTAAGAAGGCAAGTCTGCTTCTTGGCTTTAAATTTGTATATTGCAAATCCGTATCCACATAAACATGTACTGTTAGTGTTCCAAATTCTTTGAGGTCAAGCGCTGCTTAATTTTCATTAAATTTCTAAGTGTCTGCAATTTAGTACCAAAAAATTCATTTGATGATTATTACATGTATCGCAATCACAAGCATGACTGTGTCTAGCCAAATACTGAGCAATTTGTTTACAAATCTTTTATATACTTCCCTCTGTGCATTGTCTTGCAAATGGCCTCAGTAAGATGGAGACTGAGATCTTTGCACCATCAGGTCACAAATACTTGATACAGTGATGATATCATGATCTTTCTAGCTTTGAGACAGAATACAACACTGATCGTGTGTGAATTTAATGATGCACTGATGGAAAATCATCCTTGGAAGCAAAACATTTAATCAATATGCATTGGTTAGTGACATGATGCTGGTTACAGATCATAAGCTTCTAATAACTATTCTATTGATAGCAAATAATACACATCATTACACTTGTTACATGAAGCAGAAAATAGATTGTGAATGTACAATCCTCACAATTGTCGTAACAAAAGTGAGGATTTTCCAGTGACAGAAACTGAAATTGCAGCTGCAACTCAAAAAGACCTATTTTTAACGAGTCTTTGAAAGGTTGGATAGAATTTCACCAGTGCTCAAATTAGAAATTGAAAACATTCCAGAACGGTCACAATGAGTTGTTATGTGAACAATGATGCATTACCTGGGTCACAGTGGGAACAAGTTCTTTAGGAGTCAGGATTTTGGCAGAACCTCACACCAAACATAGAAATATATTTAATGGAAACCTCCATAGCCAGAGGTTTTGTTTCTTGGAGAAAGTGAGGACTGCAGATGCTGGAGATCAGAACTGAAAATGTGTTGCTGGAAAAGCGCAGCAGGTCAGGCAGCATCCAAGGAGCAGGAGAATTGACGTTTCAGGCATGAGCCCTTCAGGATTCCTGAAGAAGAAACCCAGAGAGGAAAGAGATATTGAAACAACAGAAAAAGGAATTATGACAAGATAATTAGCTCGGAATGTACAAAACACAGGCTGTGAATAAACTTGCTGAGATGATGAATAAAACTGGATGAAAAGAAAGCAAATACAGGAGATGGGCCAAGAAAATAAAAGAAACACTGTCTCTTCTAAATCCTGAGCTGAAACCAGACAGTCCAAAATCTGTATGGAGATAAAACAAATATCATAAACCTACTTTTAGACTTGATTTGTTGGTACAATTTAGGAAGAAAAAGAAGTCAGTTGTTGTTTTGCCAATTGCGGATATTCTCAAAGAGTTATTCTCAAAAATTAACTTTGAAGTTGTATAGTTAGTGTAAATGTAAATAACCTACAATTAAATATTATATTTTAAAATGGGGAAAGCAGTATAATATTTAAGGTATCTCAGCTAACAGCACATCATTCCAGGAAAGACCTGCCACTGACCTTCTGCCCATTTTTAGTTGACCAGGTTCCATTATTCTTACAATACCCTTGCAAGAATGACTAGGGTAGGAATAGGTCCAGTCAAGGATAGTAGTGGGAAGTTGTGTGTGGAGGCTGAAGAGATTGGGGAGACACTGAATGAATACTTTTCGTCAGTATTCACTCAGGAACAGGACATTGTTGTCGATGTGAATACTGAATCACAATTAAGTAGAATGGATGGCTTTGAGGTATGTAGAGAAGAGGTGTTGGAAATTCTGGAAAGGGTGAAAATAGATAAGTCCCCTGGGCCTGATGGTATTTATCCTAGGATTCTCTGGGAAGCAAGGGAGGAGATTGCAGAGCCATTGGCCTTGATTTTTATGTCCTCGTTGTCTACAGGAGTAGTGCCAGAAGATTGGAGGCTAGCAAATGTGGTTCCCTTGTTCAAGAAGGGGAGTAGGGATAACCCTAGTAACTATAGGCCGGTGAGTCTCACTTCTGTTGTGGGCAAAGTCTTAGAGAGAATTGTAAGGGATAGGATTTATGAACATCTGGATAGGAATAATGTGATCAAGGATAGTCAGCATGGTTTTGTGAAGGGCAGGTCGTGCCTCACAAACCTTATTGAATTCTTTGAGAAGGTGACTAAGGAGGTGGACGAGGGGAAAGCGGTAGATGTGGTGTATATGGATTTTAGTAAGGCGTTTGATAAGGTTCCCCATGGTAGACTACTGCAAAAAATACGGAGGTATGGCATTGAGGGTGAGTTGGAGGTTTGGATTAGGAGTTGGCTGGCAGGAAGAAGACAGAGGGTAGTAGTTGATGGCAAAGGTTCATCTTGGAGTGCCGTCACTAGCGGTGTTCCGCAAGGATCTGTTTTGGGACCATTGCTGTTTGTCATTTTTATAAATGACCTGGAGGAGGGGTTAGAAGGTTGGGTGAGTAAGTTTGCGGATGATACGAAAGTCGGAGGAGTTGTAGACAGTGAGGAAGGATGTGGCAGGTTACAGCGGGATATAGATATGCTGCAGTGCTGGGCAGAAAGGTGGCAAATGGAGTTCAATGTAGCTAAGTGTGAGGTGATTCACTTTGGTAAGAATAACAAAAAGATGGGGTACTGGGCTAATGGTCGGATACTTGGTAGTGTGGATGAGCAGAGGGATCTTGGTGTCCATGTACACAGATCTTTGAAAGTTGCCACCCAGGTAAATAGTGCAGTGAAGAAGGCATATGGCGTACTGGCTTTTATTGGTAGAGGAATTGAGTTCCGGAGTCCTGAGGACATGTTGCAGTTGTATAAGACTCTGGTGCGGCCCACATCTGGAGTATTGTGTGCAGTTTTGGTCGCCATACTATAGGAATGATGTGGAGGCACTGGAACGGGTGCAGAGGAGGTTTACCAGGATGTTGCCTGGTATGGTAGGAAGATCGTATGAGGAAAGGCTGAGGCACTTGGGGTTGTTTTCATTGGAGAAAAGAAGGTTTAGGGGTGACTTGATAGAGGTGTACAAGATGATTAGGGGTTTAGATAGGTTGACAGTGAGAATCTTTTTCCACGTATGGAGTCAGCTATTACAAGGGGGCATAGCTTTAAATTAAGGGGGGTAGGTATAGGACAGATGTTAGGGGTAGGTTCTTTACTCAGCGAGTCGTGAGTTCATGGAATTCCCTGCCAGTAGCAGTGGTGGACTCTCCCTTATTATGGGCATTTAGCGGGCATTGGATAGGCATATGGAGGATAGTGGGCTAGTGTAGGTTAGGTGGGCTTGGATCGGCGCAACATCGAGGGCTGAAGGGCCTGTACTGCACTGTCTTGCATTCTTCCTTTTGCCAGTTTGACATCTTTATTGATGATAATTGAAATAATCCAGTATTCCATTATCAAATCATTTACATGTGGAAGGTCCTTGACACTGATCTAGCTCCCTCAGAGCTAGCTCTCAAAGTGAACAGAATGTCTGGCACTCCTGTACTTATCCATCAGCCAGGGCTCCTTAATTGGACCAGCATAACAGCCCCAATCAGGGAACTCATGTTCTATGAGTACTCCTGGCTGAAGGCATTACAATCATTACATCCCTCCCGCTCTGGGTCCGAGGATGTAGGCTGGTTCTTTTTTTTTGCAGCTCCTTGCAAGCGGGCATCAGAGCCGCCCCGCATTTGCCACGGGACTATGCCTACATCAGGAAACGATAAGAATTCATTTTTGTGTTTTAGTTCTGGACTCCCCGACCCCAGGGAAAAGACTTTGTCTATTTATCCTATCTATGCCCCATATAATTTTGTAAACCTCTATAAGGTCACACCTCAGCCACCGATGCTCCAGGGAAAACAGCCCCAATCTGTTCAGCCTCTCCCTGTAGCTCAGATCCTCCAAACCTGGCAACATCCTTGTAAATCTTTTCTGAACCCTTTCAAGTTTCACATCTTTCCGATAGGAAGGAGACCAGAATTGCACGCAATATTCCAACATTGGCCTAACCAATGTCCTGTACAGCCACAACATGACCTCCCAACTCCTGTACTCAATACTCTGACCAATAAAGGAAAGCATACCAAACGCCTTCTTCACTATCCTATCTATCTGCGACTCCACATTCAAGGAGCTATGAACCTGCACTCCAAGGTCTCTTTTGTTCAGCAACACTCCCTAGGACCTTACCATTAAGTGTATAAGTCCTGCAAAGATTTGCTTTCCCAAAATGCAGCACCTCACATTTATCTGAATTAAACTCCATCTGCCATTCCTCAGCCCATTGGCCCATCTGGTCCAGATCCTGTTGTAATCTGAGGTAATCTTCTTCGCTGTCCACTACACCTCCAATTTTGGTGTCATCTGCAAACTTACTCACTGTACCTCTTATGCTCGCATCCAAATCATTTATGTAAATGACAAAAAGTAGAGGGCCCAGCACCAATCCTTGTGGCACTCCACTGGTCACAGGCCTCCAGTCTGAAAAACAACCCTCCACCACCACCTTTGAGCCAGTTCTGTATCCAAATGGCTAGTTCTCCCTGTGTTCCATGAGATCGAACCTGGCTAATCAGTCTCGCATGGGGAACCTTGTCGAACGCCTTACTGATGTTCGTACAGATCATATCTACTGCTCTGCCCTCATCAATCCTCTTTGTTACTTCATCAAAAATCTCAATCAAGTTTGTGAGACATGATTTCCTACGCAAAAAGCCATGTTGACTATCCCTAATCAGTCCTTGCCTTTCCAAATACATATACATCCGGTCTCTCAGGATTCCCTCCCACAACTTGTCCATCTCTGAGGTCAGGCTCACTGGTCTATAGTTCCCTGGCTTGTCCTTACCACCCTTCTTAAACAGTGGCACCACGTTTGCCAACCTCCACTCTTCCGACACTTAACCTGTGACTATCAATGATACAAATATCTCAGCAAGAGGCCCAGCACTCACTTCTCTAGCTTCCCACAGAGTTCTCGGGTACACCTGATCAGGTCCTGGGGATTTATCCACCTTTAACCATTTCAAGACATCCAGCACTTCCTCCTCTGTAATCTGGACATTTTGCAAGGTGTCACCATCCATTTCACTACAGTCGATATCTTCCATATCCTTTTCCACAGTAAATACTGATGCAAAATATTCATTTAGTATCTCCCCCATTTTCTGTGGCTCCACACAAAGGCCATCTTGCTGATCTTTGAGGGGCCCTATTCACTCCCTAGTTACCCTTTTGTCCTTAATATATTTGTAAAACCCCTTTAGATTCTCCTTAATTCTATTTGCCAAAGATATCTCATGTCCCCGTTTTGCCCTCCTGATTTCCCTCTTAAGTACACTCCTACTTTCTTTATACTCTTCTGAGGATTCACTCGATCTATCCTGTCTGTACCTGACATATGTTTCCTTCTTTTCTTAACCAAACCCTCAATTTCTTTAGTCATCCAGCATTCCCTATAGTTACCAGCCTTCCCTTTCACCTTGACAGGAATATACTTTCTCTGGATTCTTGTTATCTCATTTCTGAAGGCTTCCCATTTTCCAGCCGTCCCTTTACCTGCGAACATCTGCCTCCAATCAGCTTTTGAAAGTTCTTGCCTAATACCGTCAAAATTGGCCTTTCTCCAATTTAGAACTTCAACTTTTAGATCTGGTATATCCTTTTCCATCACTATTTTAAAATGAATAGAATTATGGTCACTGGCCCCAAAGTGCTCCCCCCCTGACACCTCAGTCACCTGCCCTTATTTTCCAAGAGTAGGTCAAGTTTTGCAACTTCTCTAGTAGGTACATCCACATACTGAATCAGAAAAGTGTCTTGTACACACTTAAGAAATTCCTCTCCATCTAAACCTTTAACACTATGGCAGTCCCAGTTGATGTTTGGAAAATTAAAATCCCCTACTATAACCACCCTATTATTCTTACAGATAGCTGAGATCTCCTTACAAGTTTGTTTCTCAATTTCCCTCTGACTATTGGGGGGTCTATAATACAATCCCTGTTCGGGACTGTCACATCTACTCAGACTTTAGACATCACTGGTCCTGACCTCACATCGACCATGATCTCTTTCCCATGCAGGGCCATTCCTATGGTTTCTACACCAAACATCATCCCCTAAAGTAAACCATCTCTCTTGCTCGGCAGATTCTTGTGTCTGGCATTGACATTCCTGAAGCCATTTTGCCCTCCAGCACCCTCCGCCATCCCCCCTCTGCCCAGATCTGGGAAGATCAGATTTAACCTGGTGTGGAGTCTTCTCCCCATTAGCAACTCTGCTGGAGCTATCCTTGTGGTTGTGTGAGAGGTGGTTCCATAACTAATATGAACCAGGATAGTTTGCCTTTAAAGTTTGAAATGCTCTTCTGCCAGACCATTGGATAATGGATCGTATAGAGCTGTCTTTATATAACAAATGCCATTTGACTTTAGGAAATACTCAAATTCTCTTCTGGTAAATGATGGCCCGCCATCTGTGATCAACAATTCTGGGAGTCTGTGTATTGTAAAAGGATTAGATTAGATTAGATTACTTACAGTGTGGAAACAGGTCCTTCGGCCCAACAAGTCCACACCGCCCCGCCGAAGCGCAACCCACCCATACCCCTACATTTACCCCTTACCTAACACTCCGGGCAATTTAGCATGGCCAATTCACCTGACCTGCACATCTTTGGACTGTGGGAGGAAACCGGAGCACCCGGAGGAAACCCACGCAGACACGGGGAGAACGTGCAAACTCCACACAGTCAGTCGCCTGAGGCGAGAATTGAACCCGGGTCTCTGGCGCTGTGAGGCAGCAGTGCTAACCACTGTGCCACCGTGCCGCCCACGATGTGTGCAGTTTTTCTATCGTTGCCCCATGTTTGATGAATGAACTCTATGCATGTCCAGTCACTATGAGTGGGCCTCCACAATGACTAAGAACGTAAACGCATGAAAGGATCTGCATAGTTGGCGTGTAACTGAGTCCAGGGTCTATTTGGCCATTCCTGCAAATTATGGGAGTTGCTGTTGGTAATCTTTGTCCTTGTTTGCAAAATGGGCACTGCCCACCAATGCAGCTTTGTTTGCATTCTATCCTGACTATGAGGCAGAATGTCTCACCAATATCTTCATTTCAGAAACCTCTGAATGACCCTGGTGGAGTTTGGCCAGTAACTGGCAGCAATATTTCTCAGGGCAATCACTCTTGCTCCCCATAATAATATGACATCCTTCACTGTGATCTGGTCTCTCCAGCTCCAAAAAGGTTTCAATTCTGGTTGTGATGGCCCTTTGATTTCTCCCATTACCACTAGCTGTTTCAGTTTTGCCAGGACCAGATCTTTCTGTGTTCAAAATTTGATATTGTCAGCTGTGACTGGACATGTGTCCAGAAAATTTAAAATTATTACAGATTCTTCCAGTGGTGGTACCACCGGTAATGTATTTGCCAGCCAGTGGCAGCTCAAAGCATCCAGATTTGCTACTTAGCCTCCCAGATGATGTTCCAACTTGAAATTATACAAATTTAGTTGTGAAGCTATGGGCGGCACTGCCTTGTCTTCTTTAAGTTAAACTAGCAGGGGTTTGTGATCCATTATTCTTACAAATTTATGTACATAAAGGCATTGGTAGAATTTCCTGACTCCAAATATGACCAGCAAACCTTCCTTCTCTATCTGGGCGTATTTACACTCTGCTTTAGCCAAAATCCTGGATGCATGCACTTTTGAGCATTCCTCTCCATTGGGCCACCTATGAGCTAAAACAATCCTGGTGCTGTAAAGGGAAGCATCACATGTAAATAATAGATCTCGCTAGGGATCATAGTGTGCCAACACCTTAAAGGATGATAGCTATTTCTTCATTTCTCTTAAAGCTATGGCTTAGCTATGTAAACATTTCCAAGGTTTACCCTTTTTTTAAGAGTTGATGCAAAGGTGGCAGGATGGAGGCCAGGTTACCTATGAACTTCCCATAATTGTTCATTAGCTCAAGGAAAGAATTAAGCTCTGATACAGACGTGGGAGCTGGGTCACCTTTGATCACCCTCATTTTATTTCCAACAGGTACAACTCGATCTTGTTGACACTGTTGCCCAAGTGGGTGCTTGGAATACACATTTTTACCTTCTAAGGTGTATGTCTACCTGGGAGAAATGTCTAAGGACTATTTCTCAAGATCTCTAATCTTCCCTTATTGGCCTTCCCTCTTATTAGCACATCAATTAGATAAATGGCGACATAGGGTACACCTTGTGAAATGTTCTCCATCACCATGTGAAAAATTGCACAGACTACCTATTCCCCACATGGAAGTCTTGTAGATTGGTACAAATCCTTATGAGTATTATTTGTAGCACACTTCTGCGAATCCTCATCTAACCTCAACTGACATTATGAATGGCTCATGTCCAACTTCGTGAAAGACAGCCACCTTCCCAGTTTTTCATATAAACCTTTTATGCGAGAGATTGGGTATTTAGCTGCAAAAAGCGGTTTACTGCTTGTTTAAAATTCCCACAAAGGTGAACCGATCAGTTGGGCTTCACAGTCGGTGCTACTCATTCCATAAGCTGAACTAGTTTGATGACTCCTTCACTTTCCAGCCTCCTGATTTCTCCCTCTACTTTTGCCCGGAAAGCAAATAGCACTGGGCGGGCCTTGCAGAATCATGGAATTGCTTCCTGGTCAACATACAAGGTGGCCTTGTTCCCTTTGATATTCCCTAGACCTTACTGAAAAACGTTTGGATAAATTTAATTAGGCAACCATTTTCTAATGGAAAAATTTTGAGCCAATCAAGTTGAAACTTTCTCAACCAATTTTGCCCCCTGAAGCTCTGGCCTGAGCCTTTTACTACAATCAGTGGTAACTGAACAAGCTGCTTCTCATAAGAGACCAGAACCGAAGTTGTACCCTTAATCTGTAATACTTCCTGGTATCGGTTTTCAGTTTCACCATGGTCTTGCACAAACTTAAGGGTTGGAGTCCAGAGTGAATGTTATTAAAGACTTATTCTGCAATCAAATGAAACAGCCATGACTGTGATCGAACACGTTATCGACTTCCATTAGAATACCTTGGACCAAATGTTTATTTTGGGAGAAAGTGATGACTGCAGATGCTGGAGATCAGAGTCGAGTGTGTGGTACTGGAAAAGCACAACCGGTCAGGCAGCATCCGAGGAGCATGATAATCGACGTTTCAAGCATAAGCACTTCATCAGGAATGTTTATTTTGTTTGGTTCTGATTTAGATATTGCTAAGCAATTTAACTGTTCGAAACCTGATGTAGATAGATTTTCCAGGGTGTGTACCCTCCTAGATACCAGCTAATGAGTTTTCTTATTCCATTTAGGTCTGGTGCGATTCTTTTGCTGTTTCGAGTCCATATAGTAGCAGAAAGTACAATAATTTCGGGATCAGATCGTGAAGAAAATTTTAACTGTTTGGCCGAGGCTTGGCTTTGTTTTGGGGTTTTGCTGTGGGCTGACCTAGAGTCCCTCTGTTCAGGATATATCTTGAATGAGGCTGTGCAATTGCCTTCACTCAAGTGGTGTTCCCCAGGCTCAGGTGGACTGGCGAGGGTGTCAACTTCCATCAGAATACCCAGCAACTCATATGCTCCACTTGCTGCATTTTCCAATGATAAAGCCAGTTGTAGTGCCTGTTTGAAGTCAAATTGGGCTTCAGCTGGAAGGTGCTTTTGCATAATTACATCATTAATTCCACAGACCACTCAGTCTTTCAGCATCTCATTAAGGGTTACACCTAATATGGATTCCCCCGGTTCTTGAATTGCTGAGTAAAACCAATAACATCTCAGAATTAGAGGAGGCTTGGGGTTGTAATATTCCTTAAACTAAATATGTCTTCAGTATCAGGTTCCTCAGCGAAAGTTAGGCTCCTAACAACTGAAAAAGCTGCAGGTCTACAAGCTATCAAGAGAATTACTCATTACTTTTCATCTGCCTCAATGTCACTTGCCTGGAAAAATAAACACATTCTCTCTGCATACTGGACCCATCTTCGACAAGGATTGAACAAGTTGAGCTTCCAATAACAGCATGATGCCAGAATGCTGACTTCAACACAAAGTGAATTTCTTCAGGAACATGATTTCTCTAGTTGCCACTGAAATAACTCAACAGAGGCTGATATCCTGTCGCCAAGACACCCTTTATTTACCTTGGAATTTCCTTGACATTGATCCAGCTTCATCTCACCCAGCTCTCAGAGTGAACAGGATATCTGACATTCCTGTTTATATCCAGCAGGCAATGCTCCTGAATTGGCCTCAATCAGGGAACTTGTATTCTGAGGTCTACCTGGCTGACCTCATTACAATCACAATAATGAATTGCACTCTCTCATCTAAATCTACTTTTTGACGATGAAGATCTGTGCAACTATCTGAGCAACATTCAAAACTCTTATCCTACGCTGGCCCTTTTTGTTGCTTTTATTCAAAGTAGTTTGTTAGCTTTCAGGCTGACTACTGTGCGGAAAAGACTTTCTTTTCAGTCATGCTTTGTGAATCCTGTTAGGAAGTCAAGAATAGCTGCAAAGCTGGTCTGCAACAAGTCACCAAACAATCAATGTGCATATTCTGCTGTCTAGGCCAGGTCTGGAGGTATTTTAGAGGACATACTGAGTAGGTAAACAGATTTGTAGTTGTCTGCTACATGTGTTTCATTGCCATTGACAAATAATTGGAAATCAGTACATGCAGTATATTAGGATTTCTACAAAAATATTCAATACAATGACTTCATGAAGGTGTAAGCAATATATTAACATACACTGAGCATTGGTAAAAGGCCAAGGAGCTTAGAGTAGGGATAAATAGGGCATTTTTAAGTTGCCAGGCTACTGAAGTTCCACAAGTGTAAGATAGGACCCTCAGATTTTTACATTGATGTTAATGATTATAATGAAAAGACCAAGAATAATCAATCCAAGTTTGTTATTAGATAAGCATGCAGTTCCTCATTGTGTGTCTCTTGGCATCTTCCAACACACTCACTTAGACACAAAAACTTTAAGGTGTTATGGTCATTATATACAATTGTCTCAGACACATTACTGGCAATATAACTGTTGAAATGTTGCATCACCACCACCAAACTCAAGGTCTCCTTCTCAATCGTGGAATATTTCTGTTGATGATTAATCAATTTCTGGAAAAATATCCAATAGGTCTTGCTATCTTTTCATCGTCTTCTTGCAAGAGTATAGGACTGACATCTACATCACTATGTCGATAGCCAACTTGAATGGCATTGTGTACTTAGGTGTGGCTAACAGTGAGTTGGTGGTTAACACAGCTTTCAGGCTATCAAATGTCTTCTAACATTTCTCCATCCAATGAAATTTTCTGCACTCCTTTAACAAGTCAGTCAGTGAAGCAAGCATGCTGCTAAATCTCATACGAACTCCCCATAAAAACCATTCAGTCCCAGGAATTGTAGTACTATGTGCAGTAGTAATTACAAATTTAAAATAATTCAAACTCAAATGCAAACCTAATCCACCTGGAGCTACTAGTTTCTTAAGTATTAACAGGGATGGGCAAACTATTCACTATCAGATAGTGTTGAAAATGTGTTGCTGGAACAGCGCAGCAGGTCAGGCAGCATCCAGGGAACAGGAGAATCGACGTTTCGGGACTAAGCCCTTCTTCAGGAATGAGGAAAGTGTGTCCAGCAGGCTAAGATAAAAGGTAGGGAGGAGGGACTTGGGGGAGGGGCGTTGGAAATGCGATAGATGGAAAGAGGTCAAGGTGAGGGTGATAGGTCAGACTGGGGTGGGGGCGGAGAGGTCAGGAAGAAGATTGCAGGTTAGGAAGGCGGTGCTGAGTTCGATGGATTTGACTGAGACAAGGTGGGGGGAGGGGAAATGAGGAAACTGGTGAAATCCGAGTTCATCCCTTGTGGTTGGAGGGTTCCTAGGCAGAAGATGAGGCGCTCTTCCTCCAACCGTCGTGTTGTTGTGGTCTGGCGATGGAGGAGTCCAAAGACCCGCATATCCTTGGTGGAGTGGGAGGGGGAGTTGAAGTGTTGAGCCACAGGGTGGTTGGGTTGGTTGGTCCGGGTGTCCCAGAGGTGTTCTCTGAAACGCTCCGCAAGTAGGCAGCCTGTCTCCCCAGTATAGAGGAGGCCACATCGGGTGCAGAGGATGCAATAGATGATGTGTGTGGAGGTGCAGGTGAATTTGTGGCAGATATGGAAGTTTCCTTTGGGGCCTTGGAGGGAGGTGAGGGGGGAGGTGTGGGCGCAAGTCTTGCACCTCCTGCGGTTGCAGGGGAAGGTGCCGGGAGTGGAGGTTGGGTTGGTGGGGGGTGTGGATCTGACGAGGGAGTCACGGAGGGAGTGGTCTTTACGGAATGCTGATAGGGGAGGGGAGGGAAATATATCCTTTGGGGTGGGGTCCGTTTGGAGGTGGCGGAAATGACGGCAGATGATACGCTGTACATGGAGATTGGTGGGGTGGTAGGTGAGGACCAGTGGGGTTCTGTCCTGGTCCAACCCAACCACCCTGTGGCTCAACACTTCAACTCCCCCTCCCACTGCACCAAGGACATGCAGGTCCTTGGACTCCTCCATCGCCTGACCATGGCAACACAATGGTTGGAGGAAGAGCGCCTCATCTTCTGCCTGGGAACCCTCCAACCACAAGGGATGAACTCAGATTTCTCCAGTTTCCTCATTTCCCCTCCCCCCACCTTGTCTCAGTCAAATCCATCGAACTCAGCACCGCCTTCCTAACCTGCAATCTTCTTCATGACCTCTCCGCCCCCACCCTAGTCTGACCTATCACCCTCACCTTGACCTCTTTCCACCTATCGCATTTCCAATGCCCCTCCCCCAAGTCCCTCCTCCCTACCTTTTATCTTAGCCTGCTGGACACACTTTCCTCATTCCTGAAGAAGGGCTTATGCCCGAAACGTCGATTCTCCTGTTCCCTGGATGCTGCCTGACCTGCTGCGCTGTTCCAGCAACACATTTTCAGCTCTGATCTCCAGCATCTGCAGACCTCACTTTCTCCTCACTATCAGATAGTGTGTCAATATAAATATTTTAATACAACAGTGTGTCAAAGTTTTTATTTGTTTATCAAGATTAATACTGAACTAAGTTTCCCATGAATTAGGAAACATGTAGGGAAAAGGAGTTTGCAAGCCAAGGGTAGCAGAAGTATTTCTTCCAACTCACCACACACAGTTATTAGCCTCCCAAAGATGCATTCCTTGATCCTTGGCCTTGTCTCATCTCCCTCTACTCTCCCTCTAATCTTCCTCTGAAGCCGGCTTTCCTTCCAATCTTTCTCGAACCCCCGTCACCTTTGTCTCAGATCATTCCCTGAACCACAGCGATCACTCCTGATCCTCTACACCAACCTATATCTACATCACCTCGTGTTCCTTACTTAGAGAAGCAAGAAGCTAAGGTGCCCTGACCTTCAGCATCTTCTGCAGTTTTCTCTGCCAACATGGAACCAAACCTGTCAATCAGGGAAGGGAGCTCATTCAAAAACATGTACACGATGAAGTTAAAGTTTCATGCTGTCACCCTCTCCCAGACTGACTGGGAAATGTGTCCCCAGTAACTATTAAATATTAAATACTAATCAACTACAGTAAGCTTCGTATAAACATTGTCAAACCATGGGACAAAGAAGCTAGGCCTATAAATTGAATTGTGTCTCAATCAGATTGTTGTCAAGATCCAGCCCATGTGGAGTGCACCTCACGAGGACAACTTCCAAACCATGAAAAATTGTTCACTGTCTTCACTGGAACAGGCTGGATGAACTATGGGTAGCTGCATTTGTAGCTGGCTTTCCTGGCACCACCATAGTTCCATGTAACCCACCACCTAGACACCAAGAATGTGGGTGGATTCCAGGGAATAAACACTACCCCTTGAAGAGTTTACCACTCACACCTTTACAAGAATGGAGGCTCAGAATGGTTGTTATATCAAAAGATATTTATACAATACCTGTATTGTATAAATGTCCTAAGATATTTCACAGAAGTGTTATAAAACAAAGGATGACAAGAAATTACATAATTTGATTTTGGGTCAGGTACAAGAAAAGGTTTTAATGAAAAGGTGGGTTTGAAGGAACATCTTAAAGAAAGAAACTGAGATAAATGGATGAAGAGGTATAAAGAGTAATCCAGACCTTGTAGTCTCACAATCTTCAGAACTATTGTTGTACTGGGTTTATCATGGGCAGACATCAGTCGACCGACGTTGTATGCCCCAGGTCTGGTCTAGTCTGTCAGATTGAATCCTGCAGTACAAGGGTCTCATGCATTGAAGATGGCTATCATGCTCTCTGTAACATAGCTGTCCAGGCAGGAGTGGCCAATGCAGATTCCTTGGAGGAAAAGTAGAAGTAGGAGGAGAAAGAAAAAGTGCCCTAACTACACAGAGAGAAGGCAGCCTCTGCTGCAAGGCTCAAAGCTCTCGACAATGATCAATGTCAGGATCATCAGTTTCAGATGATGTATTTGAACCCAAGAGATGGCATGTGCTGGACGTCCTTCTGCTCTGACTGCTATTGAAGCTACAGCATGGAATAGCCATGGCCTTTGCTGCCACAAGGCGTACAGATCTGTTGAGAGGTTTCATGAATCTTTCAAAGACTCTTACCACACTTCACCATTTCATCCATTCTTTATTGCTCCTCTATTAATAAAAGGAATCTTGCACATTTAGTTTGTATTTACATGATGTTTAAAAAGAAAAAAAACGTGCACAGTTACAGGAGAAGCAGATGCCAGTGATCCACTCAGCGTTTGGCCCAATGTTTTGGCCACTCCTTTTGGCTACTTCCAAGCAGAATTTCGCTTGTGGCCTCAAGCATGACAGAGGCAGCCTGCTAACTTCTCTCTGGTTGCACCTAAATACATATGAAATTGTCCTCATTATGGAGCTCACAATGATGATTGGAATACAATGCACCCTCTTACCCCACACATCACAGCTTCTATTCACCATATAACCACCCTGCCTAATCTGTCCTACTCCTGGTCATCCCACGTGGTGACCTCCAATGTTTCCTTTTCCACGATGAAACAGGGAAAAGTACTGGATCTCCATTCAGTCTGGGCCCATTTATGGGCATTCTGAGCCTGCTTGCCTTACAAAGTGAGACTATGGCACTGTTAGCCTCTACACTAACCCCAGTGGTTGCTTGGCATAAGAAGCTGCAAGTATCAGTGCTGACAGGTCCTCAACAGTTTTATGAATCTGAGGAGTTAGTAAGCGGCTTGGGAAAATGCTCGTCCTCCACGCTCAGGAATAGCATGTCCCCTCACACTTGACAGCTGCTGTGTCTGTTGGACATTGAATAACTTGTCAGCTCTGTGTACAGCTTGACAGAGTGAATAAAGCAACTGAACCTCCTCGTACATTGCAGCCAGCTCCTCCTAACCATATTCCATCTGCTCACAGCCCTCAGGTCCGCTTGATCTGGTAGAGTGGTCTTTCCCCATCAACCACCAGAAAAAGTTCTCGCTCCTCTCGCTCACTGCCTCCACAAGGGTTTCCTAATCTGCCTCACCAAAACAGGGTGCAGTCCTGTCCCGGGTAGCCATCCTTTCCCTTTCCTGCTCTATCAGTGCGAGAGTAATTGTTAATTGAAACAGCGTCCACAGCATTGGCTGCTGTGGCCAGTTTAAACTATTGAGCCTCACTTTATTTCTGTTCTAACTTTATTCCTACCAGTGTCCACTAATTCACAGCCCAACCCACCTTCAAGTCAAATCAGCTGCCAATCTAAAAGAGCTGTGACTGCTTCTCCCTCGTTACGGGATCAGGGCTCAGAAACTGTCTCAACATCTGTTTCCTGACCCTATAGGAAAATCAAGCTGAGCCTAATAAACAAATCAGCTGGTGGCTACCACTTGGGAATGTATGTCAAGACATTGATGGCATGCATGAAGTCACCATGGCCCCCTAGCAACATGAATAGGCCAGGCTTTCATTCCAAACACGCCATGTACGTTTTACAAAAAAGAGAAATTCATTAACCATCAAGCAGATTTATAGCAAGTTTAATAAATTACAGATCAATTATGAACACTGCAATCCAGTTTGAATATTTTATAAACTAAAGTAACTGCAACAGCTTCAAATACTGAACATATATGATTGAATTTATTCAATCAGAAACCATTGTAAATGGAACTTTAATCACAGGACTTACAACTGTAACATATTTCTAGTACTACAGGATGTAAAAAGGGAAGCAGGAAGTGCTGACTCAGTATCATATTCTGGTTAGTTTTAGTTACTCTGAAATAATCTGAAGGTTCATTTCAGAAAACAGGACATGGTCACAGATACATAAACACAGCCAGTGGCATATAACTACTTCCTTCTTGATTTCTTAATTTTTTTTCTAATCGTTTATACAGAACTCTAGTTGTATTTTCCAAATTGTTCCACAGTCACATGAAGAATCTTAAAGCAAGTAATACAATAATGCCAAAACATTCTGCCACAAGAGAAAGTACATTTTTCAACTCATTATTAACTGTTCTACATATAACTACAACTTAAGAAAACTGTGACAGTAATAGTTTCTGGATTCAAAAAAATGGTTCTTCATCATGGTCGGCACAGACGTGGTAGGCCAGAGGGCCTGTTTCTGTGCTGTACTGTTCTATGTTCTATGTTTAGACAGCAGCATTTGAATCATACAGACAGGCAACAGCAGCAGATCACGAGTTGAGATAAAGACAGCAGGAAACTGCAGTAGAATCAGAAAAGAAAGCATAGAACAGCTAATCTGCAGTTTGCCAGTCAGCCTGTAGGCAGCTAACCTGAAATTATATTTCTATGTCTGTCATTAGTAGCGATATTTCTGATAAAAGGATTTTTAAAAACCTTATATTGGAAGAAGTACTTTGACTTACAGTTACTGCATCTGAATTTTGCTATCAAACGTTCGAAAAAGGTCTGCCGATTTTAAGCACAATGCAGTAATGAAGATTTTATGTACACACTGACCTGTAATTGTGAAACCAAACCATCCTTTACTGTTTCACCTCGTGCAATGAGGCACAGCTCTGATGCTCATAGATAATTGAGCATACTAAGCTCTATATGCCATCCACCAGTGAAAATAGAAATTATCGACTGGTATTAAATAAATAAGCATAAATCTACAGAGCATAAAATTCTAACTGCAAATTAATGACCTAACCTGATAACTGCAAATTGCTGTTCTTAATCTGTATTTTTAGAATGCCAATAATTTTTATTTGTTTAAAGCTTCAGGTAGGGTCTCCCCTGCTAGTCAAAGTGTGGTGATGTGAGACCCCAACCCTACTAACTGCAGGCTGGAGATCCAGATCCAAATTCTCCAGATTGGCATTATTTACATAGCCATATTACAAGGTACAGCATTGGTGCCTATCCTGATCTACCACTATAAGAACAATGTGACAACCAGCCTAATGTTTCCTGAGGTTTCCAGGGTTGAAGAGAAAAGAGAAGACCTAAATTTTAGTAGTGGTTGCCCAATCTCCTGTAGGAAATTACTGTATAAATTTGGTGTAGGATTGGTATTCTCCTTTGAATATTAGATGTGGCTCAGCTGGTTGTACTCTCAGCACTCACTACTGAATATTGAGAAACGAGCTGTAATCCATAACATGTAGTAAGATCTGTGAAACTACCAGGAACCACAAAACATGACAACCCGGACACCTGACATTCAAAATGGGGTTGAGACACTTATCAGCCATGATTGAATGGCAGAGCACACTCGATGGGCTGAATGGTCTAATTTCTGCTCCTATGTCTTACGGTCTTATATCATGCTTCTTTGTTTAAAATAATGCCTCTACATACCAATATAACTTTAAATTAAATTTTCTTATATTATGTTCAAATTGAAGATTAATAATTGACTTTTACAATTAAACTGAACACGTCAAGAGTCTTTTGAAGCTTGTTTTCTCAAAAAATATCATTTACTACATTGCTTAAGCGGTAAAATGTATTTCTTCTGGGCTAAAGCAGCATGTTGTCATTGGTCTTTGGCCTGGCTGTAATTGTCCTCAAATTTTGCTTTATGCTTCTGTACCTTATGTTTCTCTTCTCTTTAAGTATTTGTCTTACTTAGTCATTTTTTCTGCTGTGCCTGTTCTGCTTGGCTTTTTGCATTTCCTATTTCCTCTTTGAAGTGTTCCAGTAAATTTTGCAGTCTGTTATTTAACTTCAGTAAATAATTTGCAGTTGTGCTATAGTGTTAACTTGCATCCATCATTCACAAATTTTTGTCTGAATTCAGCACTGTCAATTTTTCTTTTTCAAGTTCTTCTGTTTGAATTATGGGCAGTTGAGGTTTAGACCTGAGGATTGGCATATCTCTCTTGGTTCCTTCCTCTGTTAACTTTACAGCATGTAGTTAATCTTCCAAATACTCTTTTCCAGCATGGCATGTTACGTTTTGCTCAGCACTCAACCTTTAATTCACCCTTCAGTGATGTTTTCTTCATCTCCTGGCTAACTGAGAGTCAGCTGCAGCTCTTTGCAATTGCACAACATCAGTGTAGCGGGACCATCTGTTTCCGTGTTGTAGAATGTGGAGTTAATGTCATTTCCTTTGTGTATGTCTACGATTTGGGTCATCCCTAACTGTTCACTCTCAGTTCCACCATAAACTATCAGTATAATGTTACTCAGTTTCACAGCATCTTTCTTTGAGTCAGCATTTTCATTCACATTGCCAGGAAAGATCTTATGGTATAGCTTGAGTAGGATGCAGTTCCTGTGTGCTGCAGTATTAAGTTTCAACTTTAGGTTGGTGGTTGTGGATTATTCCTCATATTCTTCTTTCTCTGTGTGGACTCAAGTAGTTGTTCACAGCTCTGCCTGACTGTTGTGTATTTCTGTTTCATTACATTAACCCTGCTTCATTTTCATTGTTTTCACTAAAGACCAGCCTTTTGTATGCCTTCATCTGTCATGTCGTCAACCTGCCTCATTGTGAGTTTGCCCTTTCCAATTAGATTGTTTTATACCTCAGGGTGTGAGGTATAATCCTAAATGAATGATTAACCAGCTCTTTGTCTGGTTCCCTGGATTGAAACCATTCTTCCCACCAAAGTATATTGTTTCCCACTTTCCCACATTGTATTTCACCTGCCACTTCTTTGCCCGCTGTCTAAGACTGTCCAAGTCCTTCTGCTGTTTCCCACTTCCTCAACATCTCTTTTCCCTCCACCTTTCTTTGTGTCATCTGCAAACTTAGTGACAATGCCCTCAATTCATTCGTCCAGATTGTTAATGTATAGCATGAGTATTTGACACTGACCCCTGTGTATCTCCAATCGTCACCGGCTACTGTCCTGAAAAAGATCCCTTCATCCTGGTACTCTGCCCTCTGCAAGTCAACTCCATTTATGCCTGTATCTTGCTCCTAAGACAATGAGCTCTTATCTTATATAGCTGCACCAGCCATTTTATAGTCACACTTTGCAACTAGAGAATAGAAAATAATAATGGCCCGCAACATTCAACTTTGCCGACACTGTCCTCCCTACCACATGAACACAGCCTTACACTTTAATAATAGCCATTCTGTTCCTCTATGCTCCCACTGTGGAGGCTAAGGTGGTGGTTGCTGGCCCAATGCCCCTTTTCCCATGAACTACCATAATCTGAAATTCTGTTCCATATGATCCCCATATCCCTGGACTGCTCCTATCTCAATTTAGTTGACAAAGTGTGCAATGTATTTGTCATAAAGGCAGTTGGTACATACCGTAGCCATTAAATTGATGTTCCGGTGTGTAGTACATCAATGAATTGCCCACCTCCACAGATCTCCACTGACAAGCATTCTGTCCAGTTGTCTGTGCAAAAGTGTACAGTAATATGGCAGTAATAGCCATTGGGTCTGGCTGATATGCCAATATGCTAACAGGTTTGGCATGACATGGCAAGGCAAGGCATGGTAGCTGACAGCTGTATGCAGGCATTAAGATGGCAAACAAGCAGCTCTGAGATGCAGCCTCATGCAATCCATGAGATAGGTGTCTGTCCCTGCCTCAGCTTTTCAAACCTAGTTGCCAGTGCAGCCTGCAAAGGAAGTCTGTGCTTCCATAGCACAATGCCAGTGTATTGGAGAGGTGTCATGATAGTCATGAAGGGTTTGCAAATGATGGATGTCAATGTCCGTGGATGAATGCTGCCTGTGCTTGTGCCCATGGATCATGCCCTGTGATGCTGTTTGGTCCAAAGCAACATAGGTGTCCTTCAGAGCAAGCAGGGAGCAGAAGTTACCAGGTGCCCGCTCTGATTTCCATGTTGCCTTTTTCAGCATCTAGCTTATTTGGTGCATTTAGTTAGATAGAAAGATGAATATTAAAGAAGCAAGTTGGGCCATTGACAAGACATTTAACAAGAACTATTCCCTCTTAATTGGCAACTCACTGTTGTCGAGCAAAAAACTTGCCACTTGTTAAAAGCATAAGGCATGGAGTGAGATACTCGTGACATAGAGATGGGCCAAATCTTCTGCAAATCCTACCACTGCATACGTTGCTCAGACCCTATATGGTTACATTCCTTGTTAGGTTAATTTTATCAATCTCTCTAAGATGTTGCATGAGCATCGATTCCAGCATGTGAATTAGGAGCAGCAGTAGGCCATTCAGCTCCAGCCTGTTCTACCATTCAGTAAGATCATTGTCGATCAGATCATAACCCCCGAATTCATATTCCAGCCTACCCCGATAACCATTTACCTTCTTGCTTAGCTCTACATTAAAAATAATCAAGGACTCTGCTTTCACAATCTTTTCACAGACTTAGAATCCTCTGGGAGAAAAAAAACTAGCCTCATCTCCATTTTAATGGGTGACCCCTGAATTTTAAACTGTGACCCCAATTCTAAATTCTTCCCATAAGCAGAAGGTAGTGTTTGCTGATCCCACAACTGTGGGCAACTATGCATGTGCACTTATCCAGAAACACGCATGCGCACGATTCAAAACATTGCATCATCATGTAGTTTGCACATGTGACATCTTCCTCAACGATTGCACTGCACATGTGCATTGAAGTGTGTACTTTTGAAACAGGGTTCAGCAGTGGAGAAATAGGACATAGAAGGAGGGAATTGGGGCAGAGAGAATGGTGGAGAGAGGGAAGAGGAGGCAGGAAGAGGAAAGTTTGATTGAGCAGAGGGACCCCTCTCCTGAACACCCATCCCACATCCCAGTGGTCTCCCTCATCTTCCTGGTCCCAAACCCCCATTTTCCTGGTTCCCAGTATGCATTCCTGGAATCTCATTAAGTTTACTTGTGCAATTAAAAGCTGTATATAGTATGGACTGGTGTCAGCAAACACAGCCTAAGAGGTACCTTCCTGTCCACAGCTATCCTGTCAAGATCCCTCCCCTCAACTGCTTCCTGCCTCAGGTTTGAAATTCATATTCAAGAATCCAATAAGGAGTCTTTTTCAGGGTGGCAGCCAGTGACTAGTGGAGTTCCAAAGTGGGTCAGTGTTGGGACCTTAACTACTCACGTTATATAATAATCATCATCTGGACAAAGGAACTGAGTTTGTAGCTGACACAAAAACAGATGGAGGTAGTGTCGAGGAAATGGGGAGGCAGAAGATCGAATCACCTGATGAAGGAAAAACGCTCTGAAACCTGGTGCTTCCAATTAAACCTGTTGGACTATAACCTGGTGTTGTGTGATTTTAAACTTGGAAAATATGAGGTCACGCACTAGGGTAGGAAGGACAGAGGTATAGATTATTTTCCAAATGGTGAAAGGCTTTGTAAATCCAAATCACGAGGAGACTTAAGAGTCTTAGCTCAGAATTCTCATCAAATTAACACACAGGTTGAGTTGGCAGTTAGGAAGACAAATGTAATGTGGTACTTATTTCAAGGAGGATAGAATAAATGAGCAGCAATGTACTGAGGCTGTGAAGGGCTCTGGTCAGATTACATTGGGTATTGTGAACAGTATCTAAGGAAGGATGTGCTGGTTCAGGAGGGGCTCCAAAGGAGGTTCACAAGAATGATCCTGGGATTTAAGGACTTATCACATGAGGAGATGTTGAGGGTTCTGGTTCTGTACCAAGATGAGGGGGATCTCATTTGAAATTTAGAGAATACTGGATAGTATTGGAACAGAGGATTGGATAGAGTGGATGTGGAGAAAATGTTTCCCCTAGTAGGAGAGATTACGGTCTGACTGCATGGTCTCAGAGTCAAGGGACAACACTTTAGAACTGAGATTAAGAGATGTTTCTTTAGCCAGAGGATGAAGAATCTATGGAACTCATTGTCACTGTCGAGGCCAAATCATTGAGTGTCTTTAAGACAGAGATAGATAGGTCCTTGATTAGTAATGGGATCAAGGGTAATGGGGAGAATGTAGGTAAATGGGGTTGATAAACATATCAGCCATGATCAAATGATGGAGCAGACTTGAATGCAAATGGCATAATCTGCTCTTATATCTTATGATCTTATGCAAATTCCCCATTTCTCCATCTTTCCTGTCCTGTTGTTCTCTAAGACATGCTGTCTTCCAATGTGTTCAGGGTAGCCAAAGCAGCAGCTCGATTCTCAGTTCTCTTATATTGTTCCTTTTAGAGTTGTGTGCTTGCTTCTATAATGAGAAAAGACAGAGTGAAATAAGTGGGAATGCACTGCAGATGAAATGAGTTATTGAGGAGGATGATTGTGAGGAATGGAAGCAAGATGATGAGGATGAGTGTGGGTATTGAATGTTGAGATGCAAGTTTAAGGAGATGCCTGAAGAAAAGGGATGTCTTGATATGCAAGGTAAGAGGGATGCTTTTCAAGTGAGTACAAGAGAAGTCAAAGTGTGTCAAAGGACCATTTGAAGTTGGAGGAGGAGAAAGTGAGGACTGCAGATGCTGGAGAGTCAGAATTGAAAAGTATGGTGCTGGAAAAGCACAGCAGGTCAGGCAGCATCCGAGGAGCAGGAGATTCAACATTTTGGGCATAAGCCCTCCATCAGAAAGGCTTATGACTGAAATATCGACCTTCTCACTCCTCAGATGCTGCCTGACCTGCTGTGCTTTTCCAGGGCCACAGTTTTGGACTCACCATCTGAAGATGGTCAGGCAATTACCTTTCTGGACGTAATGACATTACTAGCCTTTTTGAGCACTGCATGCAGGTCTTGGAAAACTACATTTCTGCTGTTCACAGTGTTTTCACATTCCAGCCATATCTGCTTCATTTGCGTGGTTGGCCTCTTCCTACTATCCCGAGAGAAAAAGATTTCTTCCCTGGACCTCATTACTTTCTGTTTAACTTCAGGGAAAACAGAATAGAGAAATGCAGCTAGGCTTCCCACATACGTTTTCTGTCTTCTTGCCTTTAGTTTGACTCAGAATCAAATATTCCTGTAGCCATTGTGACCACTGTGAGGTCTCTAAACTCAGTGTATTCATTGACAGAGTGTGGGTAATCGACATGCCTGTACGACAGACTCTGTTTTAATTGTTTTGAAGAAGAGTCTCTGGAGCCGAAACTCTGATTTCTCACAGATGCTGCCAGACTTGCTGAATTTCTCAAGCAATTTCTGTTTTTGTATCAGATTTCCAGAATCCTGAGTTCTTTGATATATTTTACTGGCTCAATTGTAAATGGCTTCCTAAACCCAGTCTCCAAATTGTGTTCTGGGTCTATTTTGTTAAGATCCCCTCAAATTTTTCTGTTGCTCCAACGTTTAATTGCAGAAAAATTAGATTATCCAAGAGTAGATTTCAAACAAATGGCTTAACTACTCAGAGCCAGTAGAAAAGTGGAGCATTTGAGTTGCATATTGTTGGTGTAAATGTGGAAGTTGACTGATGTCTGCTGATAACATCTGGACCAGTATCTTGATGTGGATGAGGTGGAGCCACAATTTATTTGTAGAGGACTCATGAGGTAAGGTGATAGGAAAGAGATTGGCAGTTAGATTGATCAAATATGGAATATTGGAACAAAATGAAGGTTGTCCTTAAGATGGATAATGAAGGAGAGGTGTTGGAGGAGTTGGCATGGTCAACCATGTGAAAGACTGCGTAGAAGTTAAAGAGAGATAATACACATTAGTCACAATCAAACCTTAGTTAGGATAAATTTTTTTTCAACAATTAGATTATTTACATCAGTGTGCCTTCTAAAAGCCATCCTAATGCCATTTTGAATAATTTTGTATAACAGCTAATGAATTTTTTGGAAGTAATCTAATTTAGGTCATGGAATGGTATCAATTCTTAACAGGTGGACGGCATGCTTGCTGAGTGAAATTGACTCCAGTCAAATCTTCCTACATTGAAAGCATCTGCTCTGTTAATAATTGCCAAACTGTTGTTTTATTTGAGAAATTATTTCTTACTTTTGTAGATCCATATTAAGATAAGGGGCATTGTATTAATGCAACCTAAAGATGAAATTTAATTTCTTCAAATATAAAGCATATTTACATAAAAATGCAAACATTCTGCTTTTATAATATTTTGCACCATCAGGTTCTAAATTGAGAATTGAATTTGGAAGCATCACATTTCTACTTATTACAAAATTATTCCCTGTCCAGTTAAGTTGAATACTGAGTCATCCTTGCTCCAATTTCTATTATTGTTGGTTATTTCTCTTTCCTATGACTCGAAGGATTCATATGTAAGTCATTGCTCATCAAAATTTCATATTCATATATATTCTGATGATGAGATATTTTGCTTTCTTCTGTTATGTGTTTTGTTGTAAGGACTAAAATCTAGCCAACACTTAAGGTTAACACAGAATAATTAAACAGTTGCTATAGTAACAGAATGATATCTGGTTGAGAGTATACATGCCAGACATCTCATATCCATCAAGAGAACCTTATGTTTGTGTATAATGTTACTTCTGATTAGTTAGGAGTTAGATATTTATTTGTGATTAAACAGAATGGAATCCTGTTATATTCCAGTATCAAACTGAGAATTGAAATTATCTGAATTGCACATTTAGTTACAAAATAACTTGGAAACAAATTGAGACTTATTGAGAATTTTAAACATTTGCTTGAATGTGGTCTTAAAATTCCTCAATCTAAAGACCTAAAAGTGTGAATTCCAAACTAAGCTGACATTGACATATGGCTACCTTTCAAGTTAAATTATTTTAAGATTAGGAGCTGAAGTAGGCCACTCGGCCCATCAAGTTTGCTCCATGATATAATAAAATCAGGGCTGATCTGTGTAAAGCCGAATACACTTTCCTGCTTTTTCCCCATAACACTTGATTGCTTTACTAATTAAAAGTCTCAGCCTTGAATAGAATTAATGACCCAACCTCTACAACCCTCTGCAATAAGGAATTCCACAGATTCACTACCCCAAGGGCAGAAATTCCCAATCACCTTTCTTTTAAATGGTTTGTCCTTTACTTTGAAATTACATCCTCTGATTCTAGACACGCCCAAGAAGGTAAACAAATCTTCCTGCATATATAGTGTCAAACCTCCTAAAAGTCTTGGGTGTTTCAATAAGGTCACCTCAGACTCTTTTAAACTCTAATGAGTGAGTACAGGCCCAACATACTCACCCACCTCTCAGAATACAATTCTTCCATATCCAGAATCAACCAAGTGCCTCCAATGCCAATACATCTTTCCTTAGATAATCAAAACTGTTCACAATATTCTCGGTGTAATCTAACTAGTGCCTGATATAACTTTTGCAAGACTTCCCTATTTTAGCACTTTACTGTCTTCAAATGTAGCCAATATTCCATTTGCCTTTCCTATTATCCATTGAACTTGGATTTTGTGACTTATGCACAAGGACTCCCTGTCTGCTGTTGATTTTTGCAGACCTTTCTTTGCTTAATTAATATTCAACTCTTCTATTCTTCCTGAAAAAGTGCATAACTTCATATTTTCCCATATTATATTCCATCTACCAAATTTTGCACACTTATTTTATCTGCCACATTCCTTCCCCTTCCACGTATTTTTGTGTCATCTGCAAACGTGACTAGAGTACATTCAATTGTACATTTCCGTTATCCAAGTCATTAATATACTGTATACAATTTCTCTTTATGAAGCCACACCTATTCTGTTTGACTATTAAAGGTATGTGTAATTGCTCTGTTTTACATCCTTTATAACAGTCTTTAACATGTCACAATAACAGGTGTTAAACTAACTGGCTTATAGTGGCATATATTTTTTGTCTCTTTCCCTTCATGAACAAGGATATTATATTGACAGTTTTCCAGTTCTTGAAGTCTTTTCCAGAACTGAAAGATTATTGGAAAATTATTCCCAGTGCATATACTATCTCTGAAGCATTTACTTCCTTTAGTAACCAAAGGACCTGATGTTTTGGTTTTTAGTTTAGTTTAGTTTCTCTAATACTTTTTCTCTAATGATTGTTGTCATGTTTACTGTCAATCCCCTTTTTCACCTTTGATTATTTAGTATATTTTGGAATACCATTTGTGTCTTCTACCATAAAGTCTGATTGAACTCCTCTGCCATTTCCTGGTTCCTTAGTAATATTTCCCCAGCCTCATTCTCTAAGGGATCTTTGTTTATTTTGGTCTCTCTTTTCCTTTTTATATATTTAAAGAAGATCTTGCCATCAATATTACTTGCAAGTTTATCCTCAAGATTTATTTTCTCTCTTTTTTTGGACCATCTTTTATTGGTTTTCATTAAACTTTGCCACATTGTATCTTTTTCTTTGAATTTGATGCTATCCTTAATTTCCCTGTTAAACCATGATTGGCTTATCCCTTCCTAAAGATCTTCCTTCTCACTGGGAGATATCTTTGTTTTGAATCTGTTGTGATCGCTATCAACTAATTAGGTGTCATACTTTGCTTGAAGCATGTACTAGAGTGTTTTAAGGAAGGGGTTCCTAATAAATCCTGTAAAAGCACATATGGAATGGCCCAGGCTTTCATGTAAAGTAACAACAAGCTGTTATCGCATCTCATTAAATTATTCGAAAGTGCTTTATATATAATGCATTACTTTGAAATGTATCAACAACTCTAAAGCAGGCAAACTCAATAGTCAGGAGAAAGTGAGGACTGCAGATCAGAGCTGAAAAATGTGTTGCTGGAAAAGCGCAGCAGGTCAGGCAGCATCAAAGGAGCAGGAGAAGGGCTTATGCCCGAAACGTCGATTCTCCTGCTCCTTTGATGCTGCCTGACCTGCTGCTCTTTTCCAGCAACACGTTTTTCAAATTCAATAGTCAGTCAGCATCAGGCAAGAAACCCCAACAACACTCAAACAAATAACAATTTTTAACTTTAATTATTTTGATGGAAAGGAATGCAAGTCAGCAAAATTTCTTGATTAAATCATAAAAACTGGAGAAACTCAGCTGTGGAGAAACAGATGGAGTCTGATACGACTCATCTTCAGATCTTTCTGTGTTTAATATAAGAGTTCTAGCATCTGTGATATCTTGTTTTTATCTGATAATTTCTTGATTTCTTTTTATAGTGTCATTTGATCTTCAATATAGATGAGTCCTCAGTTTAACATCAGATCAACAACTGTAGCAGCGCAGCAGTCTCTCTGAACTATACTGGAGTGTCTAATTTATGTGTTTAAGTGGACTAGGATTTGAACCTTTTGACACAAAGGCTACTAATCCAGTCAGACTGACATCTGAATGTTGACATGAATGCATAAATTCATTGGGAAGAGAAGAATTATGCATTTGTCTCACATTAATAAAATATCTAATCATTTCCTAATATGTGTGGCTCTTTTATATTTATGTAAGTATAATATACATCTTAAAATCTGCAGCAATTCAGTTTAAGTTAGTAGATACTGATGTGATTGCACTAACAGCTTGTAACGAAGTCCCTCTCACTGTAAAGAAAGTGAAAATGCATATAATGTTCCACAGTTGAGACTTTTAAAGATGATAAAGCTCCTGATTCACAATAGTACAAAAATGCAATGGAGCTGCTGCCCTTTGGTGCTGAATGCACAATGAGCTGATCTCATAGTACAATGATTCAATTTTACAAAATGGAAGCAACAAGGCATGAAGGCAAAACAACTCCATTCTGTGACATTTCTTTGAAACTGGTAGGGAGAAGAATAGATCTTTATGAAGTACAAAAGCACTCTCTCGATAAGGGTACTGTCACAAGAGGCTGGAGGGGGTTGGTGAATAAATTAATAGAATCCTTATTTTCAACCCAGATCAATGAAAAAAATAACATACTCATTCACCTTTGAATTTTTAGGCCCAATTTCTAATGCAGAATCTTTCCTAGCAGTCACAGTACAGTAAATTGTAGAAAGAACAGCATGGGGAATTTTTGTAGAAGACACAAGCATTTTTTTTATGATACTAATTGGTGTATTTCTGACGGCGAGCAAAACATTTAAAGTCCCCAAAACCTCTGAGATGCTATGGGGGAAAGTTAAACATAGAAGTTAAGTCAGTTAGTCTTAGGTTGGCAGGTGGATAAATGGGTAGGGTGACAGGTGAGCAGAAAGGGTGGGCAGATAGGTGACGGGGTAGGTCAGGTCATAGGTAGTCTATTTAGGGAAATCTTTGGGGGATGGAGAGTAGTCACTGGTTGCAGGAATTAGTCAGGTCAGGTTGAGGGGCAAAGTATATTAATTTTCAGTGGGAGAAGAGCTATAGATTAACTGATAAAGGATGGTGCTTACATCTGTCACACACGCTTCCTTTATTACAACCGAACCCTGAAGTTTTTAAGTGAAGCTTCTGAAAGGCAGACAAAGCTCAGTCGTCACAAAAGCAAGTTGTTGGTTTGCTGACAAATTAATCATTTCAATACATTGCAATGTTCCAGTAAATTAATTTATCTATGATTAAGATGCTTGGCCCTTTAAATAGCACTTCAATAAGGCTCAGCTTGCAGTTTCACACTTGTTTTTCTTGCATAAGCAACACAGATGATGCCTGAAAGCTTGCATACAAGTCAAATTGCTGCTATCTGTAGGGAATAAGGGTATGGACCACTCACAAATAACAAAATATGCAGATACTGTTACAATGTGTAGGAAGTCAATGGGAGGAATGAAAGGTGGGATCACCAGCTGACCTTATAGATATACTGACCTGCATATATCAAATAATGGGTGTGAGTGTAAGCAATTTCCTCATTTGGACAGGCAATATAAACATGATGGACTGAATAGCCTCCTTTTGTGCAGTAAAAATCTGTGAATAGTGCTTAAATTTGGAATCCGGTTGTCACATCAGCTTATTGGGCTGTGTCCACACAGGAAGCTGCTATCAGTATCCAAAATTGCAGGGAAATGGAATAGGTATCCGTAACACCACGAGAAGAAATTATTGAAAACAGCTTTACTAATGGTTCTAAATTACCAATAATGCAATAGGTCTAATTTTTTTTTAAAAAAGAGGTCCAACAATAATATTTGGTTCACTTATTAATTTTCTCTCAGCCAATAACCACTCTAAGTACAATGCCACCAACAATGTTATTATTCAATTACATATAGTTTCAACCTGTGACTTTCCTGGGCATTGCCATCTCAAGTAATTCATTTATCCACTATGACAATAAACATATACCACTCTGGTTTATTCCAGTTTAATTACACAGCTGCTGTGAATCTCTATAATACAGAAAGCATCATTTGTACTATTGACCAGAAACTGTTCTGGACTGGTCATATAAATAATGTGGGTCAAGAGTGGGTCAGAAGCTAGAAATTTTGTGAGTAACTTATCTCCTAATTCCAAAAGTTCATCTACCACCTATAATTCACAAATCGGGAGTGTGATGGGATATTCCACACTTGACTGAATAAGTGCGATTCCAACAACACTCATGAAGTTTGACAGTATCCATATCAAAGCAGCTCAATTGATTTGCACCACATCCACAAACATTCATTCCCTCCACCTTTGATGCTCAGAAGCTGAAATGTGTATCCTATGCAAGGTGAACTGCAGAAATTCAAGACTGCACCTTAGACAGCACTTTTCAAATGCACAACCATCACCATCTAGAAGGACAATGGCAGCAGTTATATGGAAACTTCATCTTACCCACCAAGCCACTCATCACCTTGATTTAGAAATATATCATTGTTTCTTCAGTGTCACTGATTCAAAGTCCTGAAACTCTGACCCTAACAATATTGGGAGTGGACCTATTTTCAATGGAGTTCAAGAAGGCTGCTCAACACCAGCTTCTCAAGAATAACTAGGGATGAACAATAAATGCTTGCCCAACCAACAAAGCACACATCCTATAAATGAATTTAAAAATATATTTTAGGGAACTGTAAAAATTAATGTTTTGAATGCTATAAAAGATATTACATTGGTTCTAGATGCAGTTCTTAACAATCTGAATGTGTCACTGACTGAAGGCAAGGCACTATAATCTCAGCATGGCTAGATAATAGGACACCTGGCTATATAAACTTCATTGAAAGTCAATTAGCCCCAGCTGATGTGTAACTTATGTCCTATTAGCCAGTTATTGATCAATCAGTGCTTCCCAGAAGACTATCTGCCTGCTTTTCTATACCCTTTCATTTAAATGAACTGTTTTCAACATAAGTGATTTAATTTGGCAGCCCAATTTTCTTCAGGGAATTTTAATAATGTGCCTGTAAAGTTCCACAATGTTACAAGTATATCATTGGGAGCTAAGCTCACCGCCACTCAGAGGAAACCACTCCTAAAGAGAACTTTGGTAGTTCTGCTGCTGGATCATTCATTTTGTACTGTTGCCACTCTTTCCATTATATAAAACAAATTTATATTCCTTGAATTCCTTCTCTAAGAGCATTGTGGGTCAACCTATAGGACATGGACTGCACTGGTTCAAGAATCAGTTCACCCACCACCTTTTTAAGGGAAATTAGGGATGGGCCATAAGTGCTGGCCAGCCACTGATACCCACATCCCATGAATGAAGAATAAAAAAAGAATATTGGCAGAAAGTTGTTTTCTAGCCTTAATGTTGAACTCTATTTTTCCCAACTAGGAAGTATTGAGGACCAGTCTAAATATGTATATGAAACAAAGTCTGCAAATTCCCAAGTCTGAAGTGAACAATTATGATGAAAACATAAAATTTTGATGGGCTTGCTTTTGTTCAGCAATGGTGACATATCACCGCATTATTGAACATGGGTGGTGTAAGACATAGTCAAAAGAAATCAAACCTCTATTGTGAATCCATGAGGGCATCTGTGATGTAGAATTGTTTTTTGGCATATTTATATATAAATCTATGTTATTTTATATATCTGTTGCTAAGAAAACATCTAACATAGCAAACATTTATTCTATGAAAGATTATTTAAACTTCAGAGGGAGATCTGTGCTGATTTATCATGCACATACTGCAAAGACCATTGCAAGACAGAAATGTTGTCTTACTTTGGATTTTTCTGGGTAAGAGAGAAAACTTTCCTCTGACTGAGCTCAATCTCCTTTCATTATATTGTTGATCTTCTGACAGAACAAAGGAAAGTGATTCATTCTTTATTGAAATTTGTAAATTTGCTGTTTTACACGAACTCTGAGTACTTGTTCAACAAATGTTAAGTGTGGCATCATAATTTGAATTCACGCCAAAGCATTCCAAAGCCAAGTTGTATGACTTGAGAATACATCAATGGAAGAGGGTGGGTTGACTGATTCACCAGGAAGTTGTAATGAGGGATCCATCATAATTAGCTCAAGGGAAGGGTAATGTTATCAATATATGAATTAGGATCTCATCAACGTCTTTTTCTCACTTTCACCAAATAGTCTGGCAAACAGAATTTAAGCTGCTTTCAGTTCAAACTCTCCACCATTCATTTGGATACTGTGCATTTTCCATGTCCTGCAAATCTTCAGTTTGATCTTTTTGACAGGCTCAGGAAAGCTGAAATGGTGTTGATGTCACTGTTGTACTGTTTTTTGGCTGCTGCCATTTTTCTTGAAGTCATCCAGACAGAGTGTCTATTTACATACCAGAAGTGTCAGAAAGCTGTTCAGCCTTGCTAATCTCAAGACTTTGTCAGAGTGTTGCTGTATGTTGCCACACTGATATTTCTTCAGTGGAAAACTGACAGACTCTCGTATGTGCAGTTTGGTTTGACCAACAGCATCAGGAAGCCAAATATCATGGCTCAGGATGTTGCCAATATATCTATGTTTCAGCATTGAAAATGTGGCGCATGAGGTTACTGACAGTTTCACCAGTCTATTTTCCATAGTAATTTGTAATTCATCACTTGATGCTAAAGCCAACACATCAAACAAGTTTCAGCTGATATGACCAAGCTGAACACTGTGTATGTGGGATAACATCAACTGAGAGTCTACCAAGTCTGTGTACCCAAAAACCAGTGAATCATACATCTTCTCAGCGCACTGTCTTCCTCTGCAGCAAATGTGACAGACAGCACCAATTCACAGGGAACCAAAACAAGTGATGCCACCATAGCACAAACCATTACCTTATGTGATGAAAGGCTGTGATTAAAAGTCATTTCTGACAAAAAGAAAATCATGAATGCTTTTCCATTTTGCTTGGTCTCTGTCAAGTATTACTGGTGCAACTGGAGTTGATGTGTTTGGTTATTACTGATCTGTGTCTGAGGGAACATCAGAAGGAGTAATCAGTGATCCTTAGTCCTGGATTGACTCACAAGAGGGAACATTCTCTTCATGTCCATCTCATTAAAATCATTTAGGATTTTAGAAACCTCAACCAAGTCACCAGTCACTCTTCTACACTACTTCTCAGATATTCAGGAACAGTTCATTCCTTTTGCTGTAGGAGAACAAAACCAATTTCAAATTCTTAGGTTTGCACACATTTTTCTCCATTACTGCTGTTCTTTTGGTGTTGTTGGGTCAAGGTCGTGGAACTCTCTTCCCACCAGCACTATAGGCGTACCTATACTTCTTGAACTTCACTGGTTTAAGAAGGCAACTCACCACCACTTTCTCCAGAGCAATTAGGGACAGGTAATAAATGTTGACCTAGCCATGACAGACATTTCCTAGAAATGAATGAAACAAATTAGAAGTGATTAACTGTGTTGAGCCAGTCATGTATCAGACATTTTCAGAGAAAAATGTCATGAGACAATTGCCCTTCAGTCACATGGTTATGATGTATTGCCACAAAAAAAAATTCTTGCTACTAAACAATAATCTTTCGACTGTTGATATCATTTAGTGAGACCTATGATTTTCATTTGGAAGCACACTTGTTATTCCCCTTGCCCAAGCAAGGAAATTGATCAGTTCTTTGGATACTAAACCCTTTGCTTCTAGGCAGCTGGTGATCTCTTAATTGGAGGAATGATGTCAGAGCTTTCTTTAGAACTGCCTCATGCCAGTTCTGCGTGATAGAGGGGTTGGCACAAAACGCTTGATAGGAACTGTGGCTCCAGGAGTCATTCTGATACCCATGTCTACATTCTTCCTGCTTCTGTTAGCTTTAGAAAGCAAATCTATGTCTCCATAACAATTTGTTTGCAAGATCCTTATCATAAGGATTTCTGTCATTACTGAGGTGATTTGAGAGAGATGGGAATGAGATCCCACTCTTTATCTGAGATTTTAGATCTTTCATTAGAAGTTTCAATACCCTCTTTCATTGATGCATTTCTTAGTCAAACTTTAATTTCAACACTCCAAGAATCTCATGAAATTTGTAAGTCCCTGTGTAGACAAATTGCAGAGATACTGACAACCTGTCTGGTTGAAATTGCTTTCTATCAGATCTTCCTGATGCTTTCTGGTCAGAAATCTGATGTACTCTTATCTCACTAACTCAGCTAAGGTGATCTCTTGCTTCTAGACCGACCAGATGTCAGCTACATAGGCATAATAAGATGGCCTCACTTTAGTGGGTCTCGACTCTAAGGTATGGTTTATCTATTGTGGTATTGCATAGTATCATAGTTTTTGATACGTTCAGCTGTGTCTCTTCATGATTTTCTTGTATTTCCTGAAGAGAAGGCACAGTATGTAAGAAGCTGGGAAGTCCTTGAGGTATCTGGGGATATCTTGACCAGAGAGATCAATGTAAGGAGATTGCAACAGTGCCAAAATAAACTGATGATGTTATACAGGTTGCCATAGTGAGTGAATACTTCATTACATAGCTACAACTCATGCAGTAGTGACATTTATATACTGCACCTCAATCTCTCACAAATTCCAGTGTTGCTAGCCTGAATCTCTCATTTTCGGCCATCACACCTATCCAGTATTCAGCTCAGGCATGTGTATCACCAAAGCACAGTGCTATACAATGACTAATGTTCGACTCTCTAACTTGCACCACAATAGAAGGGAGTAGAAGAGAGGTCCTGACAATGCCTTCTTGCACTCAGGAACATGGTTCCACATGTCCTGGTAGTGTCTGCAACAGAGTCCATAGATCCAAGATTGCTAAGAACATTCACACTGAAACAATAGATCTTTTGTTTTTCACCCGTACCATGTCCTTTAGCCCACCCTTTTTCTCTTGTTTTCTTATAACAATGAAATGCCAACTGCCCATCCACAGCAGTCTAAGGAGAATGCCTATATCCATCCACCACATTAGAGATTCATTTCATCCATACCACAGCAACAGTGTGCCATCTACAAGATACACTGTGACATTTCACCAAGGATCCTTCTAAAACACCTTCAAAACTGGTGATCTTTACCACTTAGAAGACAGAGCAGTAGACATATGGCAACACATTACCTGTGGGTTCTCCTCTGAGCCAGACACATCCAACTTGGAACCATGTCACAATTCCTTAACTATTGCTGGATCAAAATCCTGGAACTCACTTCCTGCCAGCAGTGTAGGTATATCTGCAACACACAGACTTCAGCAGTTCAGAGAAGTAGCTTCTTCACAATTACCTGTTCAAGGTCAATTAGGGATAGACAATAAATTCTGGCGTTGTCAGAAACCTCACATCCCATGAAAAAAAACAAGAGGAATCAACATCACTTGTTCTGCCTCTCACAACCACCTGCTCAGATGCTGACACTGAATGTACTTTGAAACTTGTGCAGAGCAGCATGTTGTGAGTTAGTCTGCATAATCGGGCTGCAACCAGACTAGAAGAAAGGATAGTTAATCTCTCAGCTCACCGGAGGGCTTTGGTGCAGATAAATTCTGCTCCAGAGTGTAACCCAAGGATTTGGTAGGGCACTAGTGTCCTTGCTATTGCCTTTCAACAAATCAGCCTAGACTGATATTGTCCAAGCTGATCTGTTCCATACCAATCAAGATCACGCAAAGCAAAGTCATTTGCAGCATTTCCAGTGAGAGTCAGCAGCCATCTTACACCAACTGGGATAGCATTATGTTGAATCATCAGGGCAGGCAAAGGACCACAAATCAGGCACGAAAGGAATGCACAAGAATGAATGGTTTGCATAATTGGATGTGACTTCAGAAAAAGATATTCATGAAAATAAGTCTATTGCACTGTGCCTCAGCATCATCTACCCCCTTGCTCCTCCTCTGCCTTTATCTAAACTATAGAAAATAACCTTTCAGTTCTGAAGAAATTATACTGGGCTCAAAATGTTAATTCTGTTTCTCTCTCCACAGATGCTGCCAGATCTGTTGAGACCAATACTTACTGTGTCTGTTTCATTCTTGTGAGAGGCTTTTATGTTAAATGGTGGTAAAAGTACATTGTTTAGGATGAGTCGGATGGATATGTCAATCTCCCTGGATAGTTAATTTAAGTTTCTAGTCAATGGTAGTCCCCTGATGTTGATGGTTGTGGATTCAGCATGACAATACGGTTGAATATCAAGGGGTATTAGTTAGATTCTGCTTTCTTGGAGAGGGCCATTACGTGACACTTGCCTAACATGAACTGATCACCTGGCACTTAGCTGGCCTTCAGCAACCACAATCATTTTCCTTTGTGCTAGGTATGATTATAACTATTTTCTTATTCTCCATATAATTACTCCATCAGTTTCATTATCTTCTTTAGATTTCTTGTTGTGATTGTGGGTGAAGTACAAACTCCAATAGGTAAAGTTTGAGAAGATGCAAGCCATTATGTTTGGTCTCCACATTAATTCTGTACGAACACCATCAACTTCATCAAACTTATTAAACATTGTCTTGAGCTTAGTCTGCACACAAATATTAAATTCTCTCCTGACAGAACTGATACAGAACTTGCTCAAAGGTAGAAGATAGAGGGTGGTGGTGGAGGGCTGTTTTTCAGACTGGAGGCCTGTGACCAGTGGAGTGCCACAACGATCGGTGCTGGGCCCTCTACTTTTATTGAGTACAGGAGTTAGGAGGTCATGTTGCGGCTGTACAGGACATTGGTTCCGCCACTGTTGGAATATTGCGTGCAATTCTGGTCTCCTTCCTATCAGAAAGATGTTGTGAAACTTGAAAGGATTCAGAAAAGATTTACAAGGATGTTGCCAGGGTTGGAGGATCTGAGCTACAGGGAGAGGCTGAACAGGCTGGGGCTGTTTTCCCGGGAGCGTCGGAGGCTGAGGTGTGACCTTATAGAGATTTACAAAATTATGAGGGGCATGGATAGGATAAATAGACAAAGTCTTTTCCCTGGGGTTGGGGAGTCCAGAACTAGAGGACATAGGTTTAGGGTGAGGGGGAAAGATATAAAAGAGAACTAAGGGGCAACTTTTTCACGCATAGAGTGGTACATTTATGGAATGAGCTGCCGGTGGATGTGGTCGAGGCTGGTACAATTGCAACATTTAAGAGGCATTGGATGGGTATATGAATAGGAAGGGTTTGGAGGGATGTGGGCCAGGTGCTGGCAGGTGGGACTAGATTGGGTTGGGATATCTAGTCAGCATGGACGGGTTGGACCGAAGGGTCTGTTTCCATGCTGTACATCTCTATGACTCTAACTCCCATCTTTAACTCCTGGTAAATTTAAGCTAACCTAAATCTCTGTTACCTGTCTCCTATCCCACACCAAATGCTGTTTCCCCATACTTGTTCTTTTTGACCTATGATGATTTCAAAACTCTAAACACCTCAAATTTAATATTCTAATCTTTAAATTCTTCCCAACATTCCACCAATGCTACAGCTTCCTCCATTGTTTTTACCATCTTGTCCTTCCCACCCACCTGATCTTTGCCACACCATTGGTAGCTATACCTTCAAGTTACTTTAACTCTAAACTTTGGAACTCATTCCCTAAGCCCTTCAACATTTTTCTTTATTATTAATATGATCCCAAAAAATTATGGCAATAATATTTCATTCTTTGGTTCAGTGTCCATTTTTCTCCAGGTGCTTTTGTGAAAACCATGGGATACCTTTCTATCTTAATGTCATCATAAAAATCTCATTAATTTTGTTAAATCCCTGGTATTACCTTTTTAATTCTTTTCTCTGTCCTTGGGATTATTTTTTCCAGGATCTAAGGTCTTGATCTGTTTTCCTTCAGCTTCACCCACAAAGATGTTGTGTATTCCATCCTTTATCAGAACTATTGATAACCATGGATTAACTTCAAATAATAGAATCACATCTACTTTTGTGATTAAGTTGACATTGAAACAGCTGATGTAATTACTATCACTGTGATAGTTTAAACATGACTCTTTAAATTATCTGCTGTTCAAAATAATTGGGGACAAAATAAGTGACAGCAGTTTGCTTGTGGTTATTTAAATTGAGAAGTATTTCCAACTTAATTTTATTCAACACTCTGTTCTTTGTTGTTTTGTTCTCCTTTACATTTTTCCTTGCATCATATTTCAGCCTGAGCAATGAGGATTAAAAGTGAGCTTTTGACAGATTTGTATCAATGCTATTGTAAAGCCAACCACTAGAGTCCTGAAAATGTGCACACTTAGTGCAAGACAATCTGTAAAAGTGAAACCGCTACAGATTGAAACAAAGGCAGCTCAGAGAGGGATGATGCACTGTTTTAAGATAAATGGAAACAATTTAAAAATCCAATCCCATTCTACAAGATCAGTCAAACAGCACATTGGTGCATTCCACCCTCTGCTCCCATCACTGTTACAAACATTTTAGTAGTACATAAGCAATGCTGCTAAGACTCCTTAACATATGTTCCTGCAAAAGCTTCCAACCAGCTGAAACTCATAGTGCAACTTCCTTCTTCATAATAATATCTACATAATCTTTACGTTATCTCGACTAAACAGTAAAATGTAATTTGTAATTTTCTGATAGGAATATCACCAATCTCTGGAAGAGACGAGTACTTATTTAAGGTTTTAGTGAGACCTGTGTTGTATATAGTTGAGATTACCCTTCCTCTGTAAGCACAGAATATCATTAAACAAAAACAAATTAATGAAAAAAAAAATGAACAGCATTCTTGGTCTGTTTTAGTCTGTGCTTATATTTGGACAAGCCACTGAAATTATGTTTGCTTCAGAAGCAGCACAGGTAAAGTCACTCATTATGGCATTTGTCACTGTTCATGGCCCAATGGTAGTATACAAGGTGGAATAAGTTACGTAGGTGCAGAAGTAGCCATTCAACATCTTGAACGTGTTCAATGAGATCATGGCTGATCTTTGGCCCAACTCCATACAGTTACCTTTGGCTCATGTCCCATCATATGTTTGCTTAACAAAAGTTATCTCAGGTTTAAAATAAACAACTATTCCAGCATCCACTGCCATTTGAGGAAAAGAGTTCCAAACATCTGCCACTCTTGTGTGTAGAAGGGTTTCCTAACATTTCTCTTGTACGCAGGCCCTCATTCTGAGGATATGCCCCCTTGTCTCAGAATCCACAACCAGTGGCAATTGCTTATCTTTATCTACACTATTTTCCTGTAAACACAGCAAACATTTTATAATTAGGAGATAATGAAGACTGCAGATACTGGAGAGTCAGAGTAGATAGCACAGCAGGTCAGGCAGCATGAGAGGAACAGGAGAATCGATGTTTCGGGCAGCACCCTTCATCAGGACTTACCAGCAGCTTTCTCACTTGCACCCTCAACTGACTACTCGGACATCACAGAAATCACGATAATACATTAAACTTCCAGTATTTGAGATATATAAGTTTTGCGGGTTTATCAAGAGTGCTGGTTAAAACAAAGTTTGCTTTATCTTGAAGACCTTGATCAGATCACCCCTTAATTTTATAAATTGTAAAAAAAAAAGCCTTATTGATATATAATGGTTAATGTAGCCCCTGAAGTTCAGGTATCATTCTTGTAAAACCATGTTGTACTTCCTCCAAGGCCAATATATTCCTCCTAAGGTATTCTTCCTTATCTGCTCCCAGTACTCCAAATAGTGTCTAACCAGGCTTTTGTGTAATTGTAGCATAATTTCTACATTTGTACACTCTGGACCTCTGGATATAAAGACCAACATTTCATTAGCTTTCTTATTTTCTGTACCTGTCCATGGCATTTTAAAGTCCCATGCACCTGAACCCTCAAGTCTCTTTGGAGATTCACTGCTTTAACTTCATACCATCTAGAGAGTACTCTGCTTTATACTTTTTTGGTCCAAAAGAAGTAACCTCACATTTGCTTACATTGAATTCCAGCTGCCACAGTTTTGTCCATTCACTTTGTTTTACCAATATCACTTTTTAATTTTATGCTATAATCTACATTGTTTGTAATGCTGTCTAACTTTGAGCCACCAGCAGATTTGAATGCATGTCTTCCAAGCTATGAAGCTATATGTGTTAAAATAATTACATTTTTAATTTAAATCACTGCATTTGGCTTAGAATGTTGTGGATTTAATTCAATAGTCAAAGGACTACACCACATCATTGTGACTGATCATTCAGTGCAGTGCTGCAAAAGTGCAGTACTCATTAAGGTCTGCCTCTTGGATGAAACTTGAGATCCTGCTTAACTTTCAGATGTAGGAGTAACAAAGTAACAATTTTTGAACCAATGCAGTGAAAACCAAGTATTTGATAATCTCATTGCTAGCTATGGGATCTTGCTCCCTGCAACATAACTTGTTATTGTGCTCCTTACATTATAACAATAACCTGCTTCTAGTAAACATCTCTTCTTCATTCACAATTCTGCAATTCATTGTTCCTCCTATGGCTTGTATACCATTATAACTGATGTGTCATTACGCTATCTCGAAAGAAGGTTGCAGTTGATTTAGGAAACTAAAGTAATTATATTGTTAGTAATTAATGCATGCATTTGCTGGTGCAGGTATGTTCAAAATACCAGTGCGAAGACCACATTCAGGCTTGTAATTACAGTTTGACAGATGTTAAATGGAATAGACACAATTCAAACTCAGGCATTATTAACAAAGGAATAAAGAACAATGGATGCTAAAGCTTGTGTTACAAGATAACATATAAATATTGAAACTCTAATCAGGGGTTTATGGAATGATTGCAAATATTTGCTTTTTTATCCTGATTATACCACTGGTTTGTTGCATAACATATTAATGTATTTTTAACAAAATGAAAATATGGACTCAACCGTGGGCAGCACGGTGGTAGTGGGCAGCACGGTGGCACAGTGGTTAGCACCGCTGCCTCACAGCGCCAGAGACCCGGGTTCAATTCCCGCCTCAGGCGACTGACTGTGTGGAGTTTGCACATTCTCCCCGTGTCTGCGTGGGTTTCCTCCGGGTGCTCCGGTTTCCTCCCACAGTCCAAAGATGTGCAGGGTCAGGTGAATTGGCCATGCTAAATTGCCCATAGTGTTAGGTAAGGGGTAAATGTAGGGGTATGGGTGGGTTGCGCTTCGGCGGGGCGGTGTGGACTTGTTGGGCCGAAGGGCCTGTTTCCACACTGTAAGTAATCTAAAAGTAATCTAATCTAAAAAAAAAACCATAGCTCTTTAAATATCACTTCCATACTTTTAGAAAATTGCATCAAATTCTGATTGCCCTTCTTTAGGAAAGGTGTTGTTAAATGTGAGAGGGTGCAGAAAAGATTTACAAAGAAGTTGCCGGGACTGGAGTGTTTAAGTTATAAGGAGAGGCTGAATAGGGTGGTGCTTTTTTCTCTGCAGTGTTGGAGGGTGAAGGATGATCTTTATAGAGGTTTATAAAATCATGAGGGGCATAGATAGGGTGATTAGCCAAAGTCTTTTTCCTAGAGTAGGGGAATCCAAAACTAGAATGTAGAGTTTTAAGGTGAGAGGGGAAAGATTAAAAAGGACCTGAGGAGTAACTTTTTCACATAGAGGGTGGTGCATGTAAGGAATGGGCTGCCAGAGGAAGTGGTGGAGGCAGGTACAATTATAACATTTAAAAGGCACCTGGATGGATATATGAATAGGAAGGGTTTAAAGGGATATGGGCCAAATGTTGGCAAATGGGACTAGGTCAGATTGGGATGTCTAGTTGGCATGGATGAGTTGGTCCGAAGAGTCCGTTTCTGTGCAGTATGGCACTAAGTACCTTATTAGATCTGTAGCATTGATACTGTCTGATGTGAAAGTTATCAGGTCAATGCAATTTTTTTGTTTACATTATGGGAGAGGGGATGTATTGTTTCTCACTTGCAACAGTTGCATGTGCTTAGTAAAATAACACATGTCATGGAAAGTACAAACTTGCTACAAAGAATTAGAATGTACATAATTTGGGATTTATACATAAAAGTGACACGTTTTACCATGAATATACTAAAGACATTGAAAGTCAATGTTTGGCATATTTACGTAATTTGTTTTCATGAAATAAATAAAATCATGAATATTTTAATGAAACTTTACTGCTTTAAGAGTAATCGCATACGTGCTAATTCCTTTTATCTATCTACTTGTCAAAACAAACAGCTCCATAGATTTAAAATTTGTATTTTCTTTCGAATGCAGGTGGAAGAAAACAAGTGCAGGCTTCATAGACTTGAATAGCCCATTTCTAAGCTGAAACATCATGCTCTCAAATGTCGTCAGTTATCGTGGGGAGAAGGTCGGGAAAGCAACTCTCTAATAATTGAATGAGGAAAATAACCGGGAAAAAATAAAATTGCAGTTGTTAAAATTTGAAAGCAAACCGCTGAAAAAAAAACTGGAACAGGTAGTCAGCATGAGGAGGGTTCCATGCCCGATACATGAGTCTACTGGCGACAGGAGCGACTCCAGGATTTCAGGCGACGAAGGTTGTACGGTGTGTGTGTTGAACTTTGGACCGTACCCTGCGCCCCGGATCCGCGCTACCCGCGCCCTCACCCTCGCGGCGGCTCTGCCCTGCGGTCTTCGCTGTCTGACGCGCGGCCACGCGATGACGTGTTGGCGCGCGGTACCCGGCAGTTTGGTTTCAGTTGGAGCGCGAGCCGCTGCGGGAGTAACGGCTGCGTCGGCGCGAGCGAACGAGCTGCAGCTCGGAATCCGGGGCCGGTTCTCACCTCGATCCCTTCCCCTCCCTCCCCCCCCCCCCCCCCCCCCCAATGGCCGGCATGTCCGCGGGCAGCAGCTGCTGTGCCTTAGGTTCATGGGCACCTGTGCCGCTGAGCCTCCGGGCTTCTCTTCCCCCTGTTCCCGGTGTGACAGTGGCCGTGTGAGACACCCCCCCCCCCCCCCCCCACAACTTGCAGCATTTGTTTGGAAGGAGGAGGGGGGAATTGTATTTTTTTTCAGACATTATCATTCGGTTTGTGCCGATTGTAAACCATGATGAAGACAGAGGCTTCAGGAGAGAGATCGACCCTCCGCAGTGCCTCGCCGCACCGCAATGCTTACCGGACCGAATTCCAGGCTCTCAAAAGCACCTTCAGTAAAGGCGCCGGCAACGCGGGGGTGGCGGCGGCGGCGGCCCTCCCCGGAGGCGATGGAAAGGCGAGGGAAGGCTCCGAGAACCCGCTGCAAACCCGGGGAAGAAAATATGGCTCCAATGTTAACCGGATCAAGAACATGTTGTTTATGCAGATGGGCATGGGGCCTGGCGAGGACAACGGGGCTTCTGCCCGCAGCAAAGGGGCCCGAGGGACTTCATCGTCCCCGCACCGGAGGGTGCGAGCCCGGGATGTGGCGGAGGTTGCAGTCGGCCCCCGGGTCAAGCCGGCCGATCGGACAAGTCGCATCGACGCCAGTCGCGATGGGCCATCCACCTACTCCAAATTTTCCGAGACCCGCAAACTGTTCGAGCAGAGCAGCCGCGAATCGCTGGCCCTTTCTCACCAGTGCTCCCCCAAAAGGGAGCAGAAGGGCTCCCAGGATCAACAGCTGGACGAGCTGCAGGCGATCGATGGGCCCCGCTCCCATCGGGGTAGCACCGAGTCTCTGGACAGCACCAGCCCCAGGACAGAATCCGTGTCTCCCACCGTCAGCCAGCTCAGCGCCGTCTTTGAAAGCACCGAGCAACAAAACCAGGTGGCGGGCGAAAGCGGGCTGCACGGTTCCTCGAAAAGCACTGAACGACTGAGCGAGGAGCAACCCCCAGACTCCAAAATATCTGTCACCCAAGGTCAATACAAGAATTATTTTGTAAACCAGGATACTGGAGGTTTATCGAAGACACGTGAAAAGCAACCTAACATTGCCAGCTATGCGACATTTCCATCGGAGACGGTCAAAACAGACCTTCCTTGTAACCAGAACAGTGCAATGGATGAAAGGCAAGCTGAACCCGGAGCGCATGTTGATGTGGATCATCGTGATAATCGACAAGAACAAGGCTCCATTGCACAGGATTGTTATAACTTAGGGAAACACGCAAACATTGCTATGGACGCGAAACAAAGCAGCGTTGCTTCTGATTTTCCAAATAGCGATGCGATTGCAGATGGATCAGGTAAGCGAGGTTCAATAGCAAGCGAAAATTCCTCAGAGGAGAGTACAACTGAACATTCTGGGATTGCAGTCACAAATCGATCAGTTGACAAAAACGACGGGTTGGAATATCCCAGAACCGAATCTAAAATTCAAACTCTGGAGGCTGAAGGCTGCAGTGTGGAGTCTGGAGATGACGCTGGTTGGGAGCACACTTATGAGGACTCAGAGGAGCAAGTGGATAGCGATGAAAACAATTATGAGCCAAATGTGGAATGTACAGAAGTAAAAGGATTATCCGATGAAGATAATATTCCAGCGAAAAGGAAAGTTAAGTTCAGCACAGCTCCTATCAAGGTAAGTGTTTTGCAATGGCTGAAACATGTTCGGGTACCTTAACAAATAAAGACAAAGTACGTAAGCTTCCGAAATAATTGACGTGCTTTAAAAATACATTTTATCTATAATTACGTAAAAATATTATGTGCAGTTATTTTGAGTTAGAAATCTGAATTAAGTTAAATTTGTCACAGCTGATATAAAGACTCCAATAGATTGTTTCTGATGCAGGAATATTGAAGTGAGCATAATTTTAATTAATTCTGTCTATTTCATAGTTATAAACCAGAGATGGTCAGATCTAGGCAGAAATCATGCTACGTTTATGTTGTAGAATGTTTTAAATGACAAAGCACAACTTTACAATGCGGATAGGATACAGGAATCCTGACTATCAATGCTACAGGAAAGTGCAGCCGTTCCTCTCATGTTATGATTTACTTGTTTTATGGGTAATTATTTATGACTTGTTTGACATTCCCTGAAGTATTTTGAATGAATCCACTTGATGCATGGCTAAAAGTTTCTTGCAAATCAGGTTGCATGTTTTATTACCCCAACAAAATTTCAAGGGAAACAAAAATGGGCAATTAAATGCAGGATGTGGAACAATCAGGGTTTGCCACTTGAACTCTTCAGTCCATACAGTCCTGCGTGAGTAACTTAGCAACTGTACTTGCTGCTGCGAAAACAAACTGAAACATCGGTGTTGACATCAAATTTAAAGGCTCTGTAATTAGTGTTAGTTTATAAAATGAGGACTCTGGTAGTGCGAATGGAAATGAACCGAAAAGGAAATCCCAAATAAGCAGATGAGTAAGCATCCCTGAACTGAGACCATTATCTTCAACCCCAGGTAACATCAACATAAATTAGCAAGCATGTGTCTAAAATCTGACCTGGCTCTAAATGTTTACCTGTATTAAGTTCTGAACTATCTGCATTTTTTTTTAAAAAGTGTTTTTAAAGCTCATCTCAATGTTTCAAATTATACACAAGAACAACCTACATTATATGCCCCCTGTAACACAGATAAATGACATTCCAAGATAGAAATCAAAAGATAATTACATTTGTATTGTAGTTTTCACAACCAGAGGATGCCTCAAAATGTTTTGTAGTCAATTAGGTGCTATTTTGTAGTGCTGTCTTCTAAATAGTGCATGAAGTCTTTTTCATAAGCCTGAAAGAGCAATGAGAATTGGGGTCTCAGTTTAACATTTCATCTGAAAAATGGTACCTCCAACAATAAACCATTATTTAATCATACATGCAAGAGTCAGCCTTGATTTTCATATTCAAGTCCTATAGTGGGACTTACGTCTGCACCTATGTGACTCAGAAGTGAAAGTCCTTTCTGCTGAACCACAGGCAACAAGCTGAACGCAATACATGATTTATGGCACCTATATTATGTCCCAGGGATGTCCTAAATGGCCTTACAGTGAAGTACTTCTGAACTGTAGTTACTGTTATAATGTTGAAATGCAGCCATTTGGAAAAAGTAAACATGCCCAAAAAGCATTGTTATCAAGGCTGTTGAGCCAAAGATGACAAAAGGATTGGCCAAATACTTGGTCAAATCGTGGGTTTGAAGGAAAGTAGGTAGAGAGAGAGAGAGAAGGAGAAATTTGAGGTTTAGGGAGGGAATTTTAAACTTTGACCCTTGATGATTAGAGGTGCAGCTCAAATGGTAAGTTATGTGATGGCTGTTAGGCTGGAGAATATTGCAGACATAACGAAGGGAAGAGTGTGACAACAGTTTAATATGAAACCAATGACTTTTCATTAGAGACACTTGTACATTGAGTCAATGTATGCTTTGTGTAGAGATAAGGAATAGCAAAGTCAAGGAATCACTTGAAGAACTTAATAGGGCTCCTAACATTAACTACAATGGGATGAGGTATACAGGAAGAAATAATAGTGACTTGTGAGAAAGTTTGATTTTAATCTCCCTGTAAATTTGATGCTTAAACTCACAACATCCGGTTATAGTTCAACAGGTTTACTTGGAAGCACCAGTTTTCAGAGCGCTGCTCCTTCATCAAGTGATAGAAGCAGTGCTCCGAAATCTAGTGCTTCCAAATAAACCTGTTGTACGAGAACCTGGTGTTGTGAGTTTTAACTTTGTACACTCCAGTCCAACACTGGTATCTCCAAATCATGTAAATTTGATGCATCAGATTGGCAAAGGTAGCCTGGAAGTTCAGTTTATAGTATTTTTTGGGACACTTTCTTAAGAGTAGCAACTTCTCGAGCCAACCAGAGATCAGACTATCCTAAATCTGGCTATCTGCAATGAGACAGGATTAGATAATAACTTTAGTAAATGCGCCCTGATGTTACAGTGACCGAAACATTATTTTAATTTTGCATGTAGTTTTAGGAAGAACACAGTGGGTCTCAGTTTTATTTAAACTTAAATAAGGTTTAATAATGAAGTCATGAAGACAGCTGGCTGAAATGAACCGGGAAATTTGGTTAATGGAGAGGTTGGTAAAGATGCAGTTTTAGATTTTTGAGGAGGTGTGACTAAAGATCCTTAGACAGCACCTTCCAAAACCATGACTACTTCCACCTGGAAGGACAAGGGCAGCAGCTACTTGGGAACACCACCATCTACAAGTTCCCCTCCAAGCCGCTCACCACCCTGACTTGGAAATATACCCCGCGTTCCTTCACGGTTGTTGGGTCAAAACCCTGGAATTCCCTCCCTACTGGCATTGTGGGTCAACCCACAGCAAGTGGACTGCAGCAATTCAATAAGGCAGCTCATCACCAACTTCTCAAGGGCAAATAGGGATGGGATATCAAGTCCCACAAATGAATTTTAAAAAAACTCTCAACAGACATGCATTAAATGAGAATGAAAGATTAAGGGAAGAACTCACCATCAGTTGCCAACTAAGGAAGTTAAAATATTTTAAAATTTAATCAAGACGTGGCAATTCAGAGGATTGGACAGTTTATTAAACAAAATAGCAAATGAAGCTTGCAAAAAAGGGAGGAATTAGAGTATGAGAGAGAGTACTTGAAAAGGAAAAATAAGAAGTAAAGTCAGAACCGGTCCTCTAGTGTTCAAGTCCAGCCGGGGTATTATTAATTGGGGGATGTAGTTGCATAGAGGTAGTTTAGAGAAGATTCACCAGATTGATTCCAGAGATGAGGGTTTGTCGTATAAAGAGAGATTGAGCAGTTTAGGCCTATACAGTCTAGATTTTAGAAGAATGAGAAGAGATCTCATTGAGGTGTATAAGATTGACAAAGTTGATGTAGAAAAGATATTTCCTCATGTGGGGCCATCTAGAATGTGAGGTGAAGTTTTAGGATAAAGGGAGTAGATAGAGATGAAGGGTAGGGGAGATAATGGTTGAGTGACATTGTCACTGGTCTGTTAATCCAGCGAATTTGATAATATTTTGGGGACCCTGGTTCAAATCCCATCACAGTAGATGGTGGAATTTGAATTCAGTTAAAAAAAGTTGGGTTCAAGACATTGAGTAATGTTCTAATGTCCTGTAGGAAAGGAAACCTGTAATCCTTAACTGGTCTGGCCTACAGCTTTATAGGACTTTTGTTAGACCACATTTGGAATGTTTCGTACAGTTCTAGTTACCATGCTACCAGAAGGATGTGGATCCTGTGGAGAAGGTACAGAAAAGATTAACCAGGATGTTGCGTGGTATGGGGGTTCTTAGCTATGAAGAAAGGTTAGATGGAATGGGTTTGTTTTCACTGGAACACACGAGATTGAGGGGAGTCCTGAAAGAAGTTTATAAAATTGTGAATGGTATGGATAGAGTGGAAAGCATGAGGGTTTTTCCCAGGGTGGAGGGGTCAATTACTAGGGGACACAAGTTCAAGGTGTGGGGATGCATTTAAAAGAGATGTGCGCAGCAAATCTTTCACATAACGTTCTTGGAGCATGCTGCCAGAGGAGGTGGTGGAAGCAGACACATTGGCAGCATTCATGAAACATTTGGACGAATACACGAATAGGAAGGGAATCAAGGGATACAGATCCTGCAAGTGAAGACAGTTTTAGTATGAAAGACATACTGAAAGGCTTGGAGGGCTAAAGGGCCTGTTCCTGTGCTGTATTGTTCTTTGTTCTACATGTGATTTCAGACCCAGAGCCAATGTGGTTAACTCTTAACTCCCTCTGTGCAATTAGGGAAGAGCAATAAATCCTGCCTCAGGCAATGAGGCCTTCATCCCATGAATGAATAAAGAAAAAAATGCATTAGAAATTACTTCTCTCAAAAATTGTGAATCTGTGAAATTCACTATCCTAGAGTGTGGTGAATGTCAAGACATTGAGTAAATTTAAGGAGAAGATCAACAGATGTTTAATTAGCAATGGGTTGAATGGTTCCGGACAGCAAGCATCAAAGTGGAGTTGAAGTGAGATGAGATCAGCTATGATTGCATTAAATGGCACAGCAAATTTGAGGGGTTGAATGACTGAGTCCTCTTCCTTTGTCTTATGTTTTTAAAATAAGAAATGGGTGAAGAATTGAGTACATAGTTTGCATTGAGAGACACAAATAATGTCCTAGAAATAATAAAAAATTATGAAGTGACAGATAAAGAAGAACTTTTTTTGTAGATTAGATTACATTACAGTGTGGAAACAGGCACTTCGGCCCAACAAGTCCACACCCACCCATACCCCTACATTAACCCCTTACCTAACACTACGGGCAATTTAGCATGGCCAATTCACCTTACCTGCACATCTTTGGACTGTGGGAGGAAACCGGAGCACCTGGAGGAAACCCACGCAGACACAGGGACAACGTGCAAACTCCACACAGACTGTTGCCCGAGGCGGGAATTGAACCCAGGTCTCTGGCGCTGTGAGGCAGCAGTGCTAACCACTGTGCCACTGTGCTGCCCTAAAGTGGGCATGGGTTTCCTCTGGGTGCTCCGGTTTCCTCCCACAGTCCAAAGATGTGCAGGTCAGGTGAATTGGCCATGCTAAATTGCCCGTAGTGTTAGGTAAGGGCTAAATGTAGGGGTATGGGTGGGTTACGCTTCGGTGGGTCGGTGTGGACTTGTTGGGCCGAAGGGCCTGTTTCCACACTGTAATCTAATCTAAAAAAAAACCTTAATCACCAGTGAAAGGATGCTGAGAATTATTAGAATTAAAGGCTGACATAGCAAATAGGACTTGGGAACAGATGTAGGCCACTTGACATTTTGAACCCACTCCACTATTTAATAAGATTATAGCTGACTTGGTTATGGTCTCAGCTCCTCTTTCTTATCTGGACCCCATAATCCTTGACTTTCTTGTTTACTGAGAAATCTCTCTCAGTTTGCTGGAGTAAATGTAAAGATCCAGCGTTCACTACCTTCTGAGGAGCAGAATTTCAGAGTCTAATGGCCCTCTGAGCGAAAGCATTTCTCTTCACTTTGTTCTCAAAAGGGAGATCTTATTCTTAAACCATGATTTGAATTCCTTCTCAGAACTATTTCTAAAAAAGTTATATATTTTTCAAATAAGACGACCAAAACAGTCTACAGGAGTGTAGATAGGCTCTCAGCAATCAAATGCCCTACTTTTATATTCCATCCCTTGCAATAAATGGCAATGTTTAACTTGCCTTCCTTCTTGTTGTACCACCTTACTAACCTTTTGTGATTCATGGATCTGGGCACTTTAATCCCTTTGTACCACCATGTCCTGTATTTAGATAGCATGGGTGGTATGGTGGCTCAGTGGTTAACACTGCTGCCTCACAGTGCTAGAGAGCTTAGTTCAATTCCCGCCTCAGGTGGCTGTCTATGTGGAGTTTGCATACTCTTCCCGTGTGGGTTTCCTCCCACAATCCAAAAATGTGCAGGTCGGGTGAATTGGCCATGCTAAATTGTCCCATAGTGTTAGATGCATTAGTCAGGAGAATGAGTCTGGGTGGATTACTCTTTGGAGGGTCAGAGTGGACCTGTTTCCGTACTGTAGGTAAGATAATCTATACTGCTTTTATATTCTTCCTGTCAAAATGGACAAGTTCACAATTACCTACATTATACTCCATTCATCAAATATTTGGCCACTCACTGAACACTATGCCTACCTCTGCTTTACAACTTAGAATGACAACAAGATAGGATGGAAAGTAAAATTGTGCTACTGTTCATTTTGTCCCCTCTTCCAAATCATTGATATTACTTATAAATATTTGTGAACCCAACACTGATCTTTATCACAGTTATAGCTTGCCAACCCATCTAAGGCTCATTTATAACAAAAATAGAAATTGCCACAAGAGCTCAACAGAGCTGACAGTATCTGTGAAGAGAAAGCAGAATTAGCATTTAAAGTCCAGTGACCCTTCGTCGGATAGAGTCATAGAGATATACAGCATGGAAACAGACCCTTCAGTCCAACCCACCCATGCCGAGTAGATATCCCAACCCAACCTAGTCCCACCTGCCAGCATCCGGCCCATATCCCTCCAAACCCTTCCTATTCACATACCCATCCAAATGCCTCTTAAATGTTGCAATTGTACCAGCCGTCACCACTTCCTCTTGCAGCTCATTCCATAGACATACCACCCTCCATGTGAAAAAGTTGCCCCTTAGGTCTCTTTTATATATTTTCCCTCTCACCCTAAACCTATGCCTTGTAGTTCTGGACTCCCCGGCACCAGGGAAAAGACCTTGTCTATTTATCCTATCTATGCCTCTCATGATTTCATACACCTCTATAAGATCACCCCTCAACCTACAACGCTCCAGGGAAAACAGCCCCAGCCTGTTCAGCCTCTCCCCATAGCTCAAATCCTCCAACCCTAGGAGCATCCTTGTAAATCTTTTCTGAACCCTTTCAAACTTCACAACATTTTTCCGATAGGAAGGAGACCAGAATTGCACACAATATTCCAATAGTGGCCTAACCAATGTTCCCGTACAGCCGCAACATGACCTCCCAACTCCTGTACTCAATACTCTGACCAATAAAAGAAAGCATACCAAACGCCTTCTTCACTATCCTATCTACCTGCAACTCCACTTTCAAGGAGCTATGAACCTGCACTCCAAGGTCTCTTTGTTCAGCAACACTCCCTAGGACCTTACTATTAAGTGTATAAGTCCTGCTAAGATTTGCTTTCCCAAAATGCAGCACTTCGCATTTATCTGAATTAAACTCCATCTGCCACTTCTCAGACCATTGGCCCATCTGATCAAGATCCTGTTGTAATCTGAGGTAACCTTCTTTGCTGTCCACTACACCTCCAATTTTGGTGTCATCTGCAAACTTACTAACCGTACCTCTTATGCTCGCATCCAAATCATTTATGTAAATGACAAAATGTAAAGGGCCCAGCAACGATCGTTGTGGCACTCCACTGGTCACACACCTCCAGTCTGAAAAACAACCCTCCGCCACCACCCTCTGTCTTCTACCTTTGAGCAAGTTCTGTATTCAAATGGCTAGTTTCCCTGTAATCCATGAGATCTAACCTTGCTAACCAGTCTCTCTGGGGAACCTTGTCGAATGCCTTACTGAAGTCCACATAGATCACATCTACCGCGTTGCCCTCATCAATCCTCTTTGTTACTTCTTCAAAAAACTCAAATCAAGTTCATGAGACATGATTTCCCATGCACAAAGCCATGTTGACTATCCCTAATCAGTCCTTGCCATTCCAAACACATGTACATCCTGTCCCTCAGGATTCCCTCCAACAACTTGCCCATTACCAACGTCAGGCTCACTGGTCTATAATTCCCTGGCTTGTCCTTACCACTCTTCTTAAACAGTGGCACCACGTTAGCCAGTCTTTTGGCATCTCACCTGTGACTATCGATGATACAAATATCTCAGCAAGAGACGCAGCAATCACTTCTCTTGATTCCCACGGTGTTCTTAGGTACACCTGATCAGGTCCTGGGGATCTTATCCACCTTTAACTGTTTCAAGACATCCAGCACTTCCTCCTCTGTAATATGGACATTTTGCAAGGTGTCACCATCTATTTCCCTACATTCTTTATCTTCCATATCCTTTTCCACAGTAAATACTGAAGCAAAATACTCATTTAGTATCTCCCCCATGTTCTGCGGCTCCACACAAAGGCCGCCTTGCTGATCTTTGAGGGGCCTTATTCTCTCCCTAGTTACCCTTTTGTCCTTAATGTATTTGTAAAAACCCTTTGGATTCTCCTTAATTCTATTTGCCAAAGCTATTTGATATCCTCATTTTGCCCTCCTGATTTCTCTTTTAAGTATACTCCTACTGCCTTTATACTCTTCTAAGGATTCACTCGATCTGTCCTGTCTGTACCTGACATCTGCTTCCTTCTTTTTCTTAACCAAACCCTCAATTTCTTTAGTCATGCAGCATTCCGACACCTACCAGCCTTTCCTTTAACCCAACAGGAATATACTTTCTCTGGAATCTCGTTATCTCATTCCTGAAGGCCTCCCATTTTCCAGCTGTCCTTTTACCTGCCCCTAATCAGCTTTTGAAAGCTCTTGCCTAACACAGACAAAATTGGCCTTTCTCCAATTTAGAACTTCAACGTTTGGTCTATCCTTTTCCATTGGTCTATGTTGGTCTATCCTTTTCCATTGTTATTTTAAATCTAATGGAATTATGGTCGCTGGCCCCAAAGTGCTCCCCCACTGACACCTCAGTCACCTGCCCTGCCTTATTTCCCAAGAGTAGGCCAAGTTTTGCACCTTCTCTAGTAGGTACATGCACATACTCGATAGAAAATTTTCTTGTACACACTTAACAATTCCTCTCCATCTGAATCCTTAACACTATGGCAGTCCCAGTCTATGTTTAGAAAGTTAAAGTCCCCAACCATAACTACCCTAGTATTCTTACAGATAGCTGAGACCTCCTTACAGGTTTGTTTTGCAATTTCCCCCTGACTGTTAGGGGGTCTATAATACAATTCCAATAAGGTGATCATCGCTTTCTTATTTCTCAGTTCCACCCAAATAACTTCCCTGGTTGTATTTCTGGGAATATCCTCCCTCAGCACAGCTGTAATGCTATCCCTTATAAAAAATGCCTCTCCCCCTCCTCTCCTGCCTCTCTTTCTGTCCTGCCTGTAACATTTGTATCCTGGAACATTAAGCTGCCAGTCCAGCCCTTCCCTGAGCCATGTTTCTGTAATTGCTATGATATCCCAGTCCCATGTTCCTAATCATGCCCTGAATTCATCTGCCTTCCCCGTTAGGCCCCTTGTATTGAAATAAATGCAGTTTAATTTATTACTCCTACCTTGTTCCTGCCTGCCCTGACTGTTTGACTCACTTCTGTTCTCAAGTGTACCAGTCTCAGATTGATCTCTTTCCTCATATCTCCCTGGGTCCTCCTAAATCCTCCCAATCTGCTCTAGCAAATCTTCCTGCTAATGTATTAGTCCCCTTCCAATTTAGGTTCAATCCGTCCTTCTTGTACAGGTCGCTTCTACCCCAAAAGAGATTCCAATGATCCAAAAATGTGAATCCTTCTCCCATACACCAGCTCCTCAGCCATGCATTCATCTGCTCTGTCCTCCTATTCCTGCCCTCTCTAGCTCGTGGCACCGGGAGTGTTCCAGATATTACTCCTTTTTAAATTCTTGCCTAACTCTCTCTAATCATTCTTCAGAATCTCATCCTTTTCCCTTCCTATGTTGTTGGTTCCAATGATCTCTTGCAGGCCCCTCTCCCACTTGAGAACATTCCGCACCTTCTCTGAGACATCCTTGATTCTGGCACCAGGGAAGCAATACACAATTCTGATTTTTCGCTGCCGGCCACAGAAACATCTGTCTGTACCTCGGACTAGAGAATCCCCGACACAATTGATCTCTTGGAACCCGACGTAACCCTCGTTGCATTAGAGCTAGTCTCAATACCAGAAACTTGGCTGCTCATGCTACGTTCCCCTGAGAATCCATCACCCCCCTACATTTTTCAAAACAGCATACTTGTTTGAAATGGTTATAGCCGCAGAATGCACCTGCACTAGGTGCCTATATCACTTAATTTTCCTGGAGTTAACCCATCTATGTGACTGTATCTGAGACTTTCCCCCCTTCCTATAACTGCCATCCATCACGTACTGTTGCTTTTGCAAATTCCTCACTGTTTCTGACTGTCTCTCCAACCGATCCATTTGATCTGATGAGATTCACAACCAACAGCATTTATTGCAGATATAATCCGCAGTAACTCTTAAACTCTCTTTAAACTCCCACATATGGCAAGGAGCACATATCACTCTACTAAAGGCCATTTTTGCTCCTTCACATCCTACAGACCCAGAAAATAATACTTGTCTTACTCCTCTACAAAACACTGCCCCAGGTTAGATTAATAGTTACAGCTTATATTTTAAGTTTAATCAAGTGACCTATCTCAAAAAACATATAATCAAGAAAGAACCCACTCTACTCACTACTGCAGACTTTCTGTAGGCCACTTAAAACAGTTAACTTATCTGATGCTATGCTGTGAACTTGGCCCACACAGTTCCTCCAAGATCAGTTGTGAATTTCACTGTTTGTTAATTTTCCAAGACCCACTCTGATGTCCAATGATACATGATTTCACACAGCAAAGGCAGTACTGTGCAGTCCACTCTGGAGTCAGTTTCTTTCTCTCTCTTGCACTGACCTCACCATGTGCTTCCTTTGTCTGTACTTCTCCCTTTTAAAACTGTTGTTGTTTTAACATTTTATTCCAAAGTTCGAAAACAATGCAACAGCATATAATACAGTAATTGCTGCTCCTGGAATTCGAGGAAATCGCCTGCAGCACCTAAAATACCTCAAAAAAGGAGCAGTTGTTGCAGCCAGACATTTTTCCCGTCCTCCATCTTGGATTGCCCAGGGCAGATCTGCTAAACGTTCTCCAGCAATTTCTGTTTTTGTTTCAGATTGTCAGTGTCTGTAGTTATTTGTATTCTTCATTATCTCTACTCTCTGCTTTCTGCTAATTAACCAATCTTTTATCCGTGTTGCTCCCTATATTGTTTGCTGTTACTTTGTTTAGTAACCTTTGATGTGGTCAAATGCTAGCCATGGCCTGGTGGCTGTCAAGTCTCAGGGAAGTTGAAAGCTTCTCCTTGATTATGTTATATGCTGTGACATTATAACATAAATGGTCTAGTCAGGAAGTAGTCCCTTGAACTGGGAATTTTTAAAAAGATGCAGCAAGATTATAGATGTGTGAACAGGTGTAGAGAGGATTTGAAAAAAGCAGCAGTGTCCGTAATGTAATGCAGCAAACAAGATTGAATATAAGGATACAGATGATCAGAGCGTACCATGCGAAATGAGCAAAAGAAATAGTGAGATTAGAGGAGCATATTGATTTTTTGGTATTCAGTGGACACAGTTTTGTTTATAGTAAGCTTGGATTTTAATTGTGTCCCTCTTAATGATCGTGGGACCCATGTCGGTAAGGTTCCATGGTCCAAAAGTGTGGACCAGCTATAAATTCTTTTAAAATCCTTTTTGGTTTGCTGCTGTAGAGACAGTTGCAAGGACTAAGGACAACTATTTTTGTACATAAATGTTACCCAGTTCACATCATGACAAATAAAAGCATGCCAGATTTTGTTAGAAAAGCTTGTTTAAAATATTTTAGCAAGAAAACCAGATTCAGCTGTGTATGATGCCTTTGATAAATGTAAGAATGACAACTTAAATTGCACCAGTTCTGGAGTGTGTAGGAATGTCTGAGGTACTGTGCCTGTCGAAATATCTGATGTCCCTGGAGGGTTCTGATTAATTAAGACAGGTGTTGTTACGTATGTTGATACTCGTTGGAATTGTGTGAAATAGTGTATTGCCATCTGCCTAATCTACTGAGCCTTTCTATAATGTTTGATGCCTTCATTCTTCTGACAGTTCTCTTTGCAACTTTAGGGCTCGTGGGAAATTCTGGTTCCTCTGCAGAGTTTTGTAAATGTAACAGTGTTGAGACCTATCTGTTGAGATTTTGCTTTAATTGTTTTACTTTTATTGTCCATCGAATGTGATTTACTGAGCGTATCTGTCTTTAACTGTTTAGTATCCTTTTTCTTGTGTTACCTCTTATGTCTTTTACTATATGTAAATTCATTCACTTTGTGGTCTATACCTGTTGTAATTGTTACCTATAGAAGCTTCCAGTGATAATACTTGATTTATTTTTCATATTGTTATATTTTGACAGGAACATGACTTCTAGGATTAATTATTATTTTACGCGGCTGTCACACTTCTTTTTTGAGATACTTCTTTTGTTCAGGCAGTTTTGTGATAACTTGGAATATGTCTAGATCTCAGTAAAATAAAGAAATGACTGCTTAATTGCTTACTTTAGGTCAGTGGTCCTGGGAGAGCACAGCAATTCAGGCAGCATCCGAAGATGATTTTGCCTGTCTTCGGATGCTGCCTGAATTGCTGTGCTCTCCCAGCACCACTGATCCAGAATCTGGTTTCCAGCATCTGCAGTCATTGTTTTTACCCTGCTTACTTTAGGTGTTTGGTGAATGAGAAAGCCAGTATCTTTAGGGTTTAACCATACAGATTTTAAATACTCCTGCCAAGCAGATGCATGGGATGGACAGAAATGAATCAGCAGAAGAGCACAAGAGTCAAAGTTACCATTTTACCCTAGTTTGAGAAGATTGAAATTGTTAGAATTGCAATGATGTACACTGCTTTTGAATTCCAGGTACACATTTAAACGTATCCTGAATTTGCCCATAAATCAGCTGCTCATGAAGTTGAAATGACAACTGTTGTAAGGACATAATTTATCCTGTTACAGCTTAACACCATCCAATGCGCTCTGTTACTGATTCACCCAAATTAATACTCACTGAAACCTATGATACATGTACTCAGTGGTCGGATTAATAAATATATCAATTTTTATAATTCTTAGTTGATTTTATTTATTATCTGTTGACTAGGCCTGAGTAGTTAATAGGGCATTGATTCATTTCACTTGGGGAGTTTTCAGGCAGGCATTGTTCAAGGTTGGAACAGTCTGATCTGTCTCATAAGACTGATAAATACAATGTGACATTTTTGTGCGATCAAGGTGCCTGTTTATGTAGCGTTTCATACGTTGAAGCTCACGTTCTGGATACTTAAAAGAATGGTATTCTTAATTTTGAGAATGCATGGTCATAATTAGAATCTACTATTGTGTGCATAACTTTTCTTATTGACATCAGTGGAATCTATGGATTTCTTTTTACAAAGTCGTTGATCCATTTTTAGAATACTTCAAACTAACACTTCTATTTCAGACTGAATCGATTATTTCAAGTGTCCCCATGTCTCTCCAGGAAAACTGTGTAATAAATTATTATACATTATTGTGATCTCAACTTTGAATAAAGATGGCTTAATTTGCTGAAGCAAAGCTTGTAAACAGGTTCCCTTCAGGAATATTTGTGTATTGTGAATTGAGGAAGGGAATGATTTGTAGATACCAGTGTTGGACAGGGGTGTACAAAGTTAAAAATCACACGACACCAGGTTATAATCCAACAGGTTTCATTGGAAGCACTAGCTTTCGGAGCGCTGCTCCTTCAGGTGGTTGTGGAGTATAAGATTGTAAGACACAGAATTTATAGCCAAAGTTTGCAGTATGTTGCAACTGAAATTATACATTGAAAAAAGACCTGGATTGTTTGTTGGATTGACCATGTCAATTTCAGTTCTTTCATATGTAAATCACGAAACTTTTTAAAAAATTACATTCTCAAGTGAACTTTAACAATTGGTGTCATATTGGCCCAGATAATATATTGAAGGTATGAGCTTCCCTTTGTGAGACTGTGCCACAATGGTCAGACTAATTCTAATCTAAAAAACGGGTTTACAGAATCTTACATGGATTCACCCAGCTTTTGAGCAAAGTAAAATGTAATTCTGTTCAATGTAATGGTACATTGGCGAGACCAAGCAGAGGCTACGGCAACAGATGAATGGGCACCGCACAACAATCAACAGACAGGAGTGTTCCCTCCCAGTTGGAGAACACTTCAGCAGTCCGAGACATTTGACCTTGGACCTTTGGGTGACTGTCCTCTAAGGCAGGCTTCGGGACAGGCAACAACGAGAAATGGCTGAGCAGAGGCTGATAGCCAAGTTCGGTACCCACAAGGATGACCTCAACTGGGACCTTGGGTTCATGTCACACTATCGGTGACCCCATTGCACTGTACACACACTTCTACACACACACACACTTCTACACACACTCACTCAAGCAGACCTTCTCTCATACGCTCACATACACTCCCACACGCACGCTCTCAGACTTATACTCTTTTACACTCACACTCATACACATACACATACACACACACACTCTCTCACAGACACCCATAACACCACCCCCCTCTCTCACTCACACACCCACACACATAAGTTTGTGGGATGAATCTGTACTTGCAGAATTACACTTTACTTTGATCAAGAACTGCATGAATCCATGTAAGATTCTATAAATCTATTTTTTAGATTAGAATCAGTCTGACCATTGTGGCACAGGCAGTCTCACACAAGGAAGCTGACACCTCCAATACATTATCTGGGCCGATATGACACCAATTGTTAAAGTTCACTTGAGAATGTAACTTTTAAAAAAAGTTTTGCGATTTTCATATGAAAGAACTGAAACCAACATGATCATTCTAACAGATGAGAGACGTAGCAAACAATCCAGGGGAATCGAGCTTAAGAGCTGCGAGGTTTTGCTACAGCTCTACAAGTCACTGGTAAGTCCACACTTGGAATATTGTGTTTAGTTCTGGTCACCCTATATAGGAAAGATACAGAGGCTTTGGAGGAGAGTGCAAAGAAGGTTTGCCAGGATGCTGCCTGGACTGGAGGGCTTCCCTTATGAAGAAAGGTTGAATAAGCTCGCACATTTCTCTCTGGAGAGAAGGAGAAAGAGTGGAGGCCTGATCGAGGTATACAAGATAATGAGAGGAATCGATAGTCAATAGCCAGAGACTTTTCCCCAGGGCAGGATTGACTGAGGGGTCATAGTTTTAAGATGTTAGGAGAAAGGTATAGAGAAGACGTCAGAGGTAGACTTTTTACGTAGAGAGTTGTGAATGCATGGAATGCGTTGCCAGCGGTGGTGGTGGAAGCAGAGTCATTAGAGACATTTAAGCGACTGCTGGACATGCATATGGATAGCAGTGACTTGAGAGGTGCGTAGGCTAAGTTATTATATTTTACACTAGGATTAAACCTCAGCATAACATCATGCGCCTAAGGGCTTGTTCTGTGCTGTACTTTTCTAAGCAGATCTTTTTCAATGTATAATTTCAGTTAACTTAATTTCAGTAAACTTTTGCTATAAATTCTGTGTCTTACAATTGTGTACTCCACAACTACCTGATTAAGGAGCAGCACTCTGAAAGCTAGTTCTTCCAATTAAGTCTGTTGGACTATAACTTGGTGTCGTCTGATTTTTGACGAGGAAAGTAAGGTTTCTTGAATAATTTAGCGTAAGATTTGTGCTGGAAGATAAAAATTTATTTGTACCAAAGATTTTTGGTTTTATTATTTTTAATAATACTTATTTGCCTTATTTATCATCTAGTTATTTAGATTAAAATTATGATTCTTTTTGCCAGCGTCTGTCAGCATTGAAAATAATTCGAATGGATAAGTATGAGAAACTTAATGGCAGTGTTAAAAGTTGAGCTTTATTGTGGTAGAATGCTTTAATGTATTTGAAATATGTTTAAATGCTTAGAGTAGTGATGTTTGGATTAGAATTTGATACAAATCAGAATTGTCTTTTAAAAAATTGTAAGAGCTTCCTTGGATTCAAATCAAGGAATTAAACATAGTGCAGTATATAATGTTAGCACTGGCTGAAGAGAGGTGTACCAGCTCTCTTCTTGATATTCTTTTTACCTCATGTCTCTATATTTCTCCAGTTAAAATGTAATTAACTATTTTCACCAAAACATTAAGCCGCCACTGACACTGATATCTTGAGTGAGAGAGCACTTTTTATATCTGATAACATCAAGAAAAGCAATATAAACATGATGTCAAGTGTTCAATTTCTGAGTTCACATACACTACACATATTCATACACAGATATAAAGTTAAAAAAGTAGTGTCCAGCACAATGAGGGTAAAGGAATATTTAGTTTAAAGTCCTTACAATGTTGTTAAGTCATAAGGATTTACTTGAGACCTTGGTTGTTTAGTTGGTGTCTTGGAGCATCAGAAGTAGTGAATTTTGAAGTTACCTTTGACGAGTTCTTGAAGTACTGATGTTTGTTTTTAATCAATATTGTCAGAGTGAGAACCTTTTCTAGTCTGTTTCAGTTCTGCAGTCCAAAATCCATATTTTCATGCTCTGCTGAAAGCAACTCAAAGAAATAGCAGCTGATTGTATGTCCCAATTGCTAGAATTAGTTTTGTTTTCCAGGTTTCATAATTATAGGTCGTCTTTTATTTTTAACATGTGAAGCGTGTCATGATGGCAGATACTAGATTAGCGATGCATATGTTGAAACACAGATAATAGGGGATGGAGTAGGCCATTTTCCTTATGAGCCTGATTCACCATTCAGTGCTCATGACTGATCATTCAACTCAGTACCCTATTCCTACTTTCTCACCATATGCTTTGATTTCTTTAGCTCAAAGGACTGTCTAACTCATTCTTGGATACGTTCAATGTTTTGTCTTCAACCATTTTCTGTGACAGAGATTTTCGCAGGCTTACTACTCTCTGGGCGAATAAATTTCTCTTTTCATGTCTTCTGGTCAAAACAGGAGTTGATTGCTTTAATTGCCTTTGTATACAATGTTAATTTTAGTTCAGTTGACTCATGTTTAATCTCTTGATTTACTGAAATTTGGTCACTTGTGTGGTCAGGTGAAGCCTCTAGTCATTTTAAATTTATTTGGACCCTTTTTAAAATTATTTGAGATCATGAAGATTCTAACTGTTAAATTGATAATAGAATTCAAAATTCAATGAATATAGCTTATATCATTCTAACAATAGTAATTTGAAAGCTTGCACTATGATGTTATTTCCAAGAACAAAATTTTAACAGGAATTTATTTGGCTCTTTTTAAATTCTGTAAAGACCATCTCCACATCCTATCAGCTCTATTTATGTCGTTAACTTGGGCCTTATTTGCTTTTTATGTCTTTGTTTTGTGCTGGTTTCAGTTTGGTTCGCTGACATCAGTAGGTAGTGGGTTCAAGCAGAATATTCTTAGCTAAGTGGAAATGGGATTTGGTGTGTGTAAGGGCGGAAATTTGCTGAACTTGATGTAGGATTGTGCTTACTTTTCCCCACTTATCCCACTTAATCGGTCCCTTCCTCCTTTTCCTTAGTAGAAAGAGTGTACCTTGGGATGCCAGAACTTGACATCGGTACTGGTGGACCATTACTCATCAGGCTTAAGGCATTCAGCTGGGAGTGTTGATTAATCCCAACTGCTTCATGATTGCTGGCTGGTGATATCTCTTTTAGTGGCTGTGGTGCCCCTCTTTGCTGGAGGCTGCCAACTCTGGAGTTCATGGGACACTACTAGGTGAGGCTGATCCTCTTGGTTGGCTGAAGGTCCTTGACCCTGCTGGCTGCAGAGTATCCTCATGGCTTACATTCTATCATGGCTTTAATATTTGACTTATAGCTAAAGAGACAGTGCAGGGGGGCTGAGTAATGGAGGTCCCTGTTGTAGTCAAGACAGGTGGCCGGCAGTTTGGAGCTTTGCAGGTCTTAGCTGTCTTGTGAAATGTCAGGCAGCATTGTGGTTCTGGGAGAGACCGTAAGTTGCTGGAGTGTCACATCAAAATGTCATCAATCAAGTCAAGTACATCACTGGTGTTAATTCGGGTTTGTGGCACTCAATGAGAATTTGAGCACCAATAACGTACAGGGATTAAAGCAAAACCATGAAGGATGGGGCACCACTTTGTGTACATTCATGAGTTAAACATTGGGTCATCCTCAATTTAATTAAGTAGCTATATTATATAGTCCTTGATTTTCTGGATAGCTAACTACTATAATTACAATGAGTCAGGTGGGTTTTTCTTGCTAAAAGGTTTTAGGACTTTGACAGTAAACACCTGGGCTCAGAAACATAAGGTTTTTATTTTGCAGTCTCTTATGTATGCTAAGATTCCATGTTAAGAATTTCATTGTGTGGTATAGTTGAGTGCAGCCAAATTTGGCAGATTTATGTTTTACAGTCATATTCACAACATTTAAACTAACTTTTCCAAAAGTAAAATATTACAAATTTTGTAAATGTGAAATAATTAATATTTGTCAGACCAGACTGTTTCTGTGGGCAGGGAAACTGAGTTAATGTTTCAGACCAGTGATTTGTTTTTCAGAATGACTTATTTTCACAGTTATGCTACTGTGATGAACTGTGCATACAGAGATAAGAATTGTTATTTGGTCATTTGTATCTGTGCTAGTTATTCATGTTGTTAATGTAGTCATGCATTTAATGCAGTATAATTTAGATTTTCCAAAAATATTAATCTCCATTCTGTGTGGTGCAAATAAAATATATAATGAATAGATTAGATTAGATTAGATTCCCTACAGTGTGGAAACAGGCCCTTCGGCCCAACCAGTCCACACCGACCCTCCAAAGCGTAACCCATTTCCCTCTGACGAATGCACCTAACACTATGGGCAATTAATACTCTTAGGTTATTATTTCTTTCACATTGTGTTTGGGGAATTTGGAAGATTTAATGTCCCCTAGTAATAACTGTTGACATGTGGGTTATTGTTTTAAGCTTTTTCTTCAATAATTGACTGATTTGAAATATTCGTCAGGTATCTATGGCTTGTCATACACACTTGGGAGGCAGGACATTGTTAATGTACTAATATAGTTTTAGTTGCAAGACAGCAAATTACTTAACAAGCATTTTCATGAAAATACTCAATTTGAGGTAAAGGGTTTGTTAATGTGTCAAGTAGAGTTGTGTCCAGAACTAATGATATTTCAGGAACCCATCATTTCAATTTGATAAATTGTGAGATCATCAAGAGACAAATTCATTACCTCTATCTCAGATTGATATTCAGTGGGCACAATATTTATGTGGCTAGGCGCGGCTCACCCAGCTTTAAAGTTCATGTTTGGAGACTGAAGGCTCCATGATTGCACTTAATTAAGATCTAGTAATAAAGTGAAATATGCCACATTGATTTTTCCACTTTTCTACTTTCAAGAACTGACTGTGTTTACAGCTGAACTTTAGATACAATGGTGTTCTGTTAATTGAAGACTGAATTTTTCATGACGATGTATTGTGCTTGGGATTGTGTGCATGTACTTTCCAGATTAATACTCATAAAATGTTGACCACAGTTATAGATATTAGCAGAACTGTCTTAGTGTTTGATAAAATGCAAAAATGATTTCATTCTTGAGACCATCTTGAGACTAGTTTGAAATATAAGAGGTGTTTCTTCCCTGAGATTTGTGCACCGTTGTTATTTGAATTTAAAGTGCTTTTAACTAAACTCCTACAAAAGGGAAGATTTAATTCTTCAAGAATCAAATGGTACTCTATAACCAGTGAACATCCAATAAATATCCTTCCATTATATGATGGTACCCAGCTGTTGTCTAATATGTGACATTGCTGTGCTTTGTAACAGGACATTTGGAGCATTGTGTATACTTTGTTCTTTTGTCTCTTGATCATTGGCCTGAGTACATAATCAATACTGACTCTTCAGTGCATCATTAGGTCAACACTGTTTGTCTCATTCATGCTGTTTGGGAAAAGAAACATTTTGCAGCAATCGTGTACTGGTGATTTAAACTAAAATCATATGCTTATTTGTAATATGTTCTGTTAAGACCTTTTGTTGCATTCTAGTTTTTATGTGCAGTGAAGAGATATTTTTTCTTCTTGGTTAATAATTTCTGGGCAAATTCAGTGCTACAGTAAGCCCTCAGACATTTGTATTTATCTATAAATGTGAGATTCATGTAGGAATGAACAAAAACAAGAATAAAAAAATCCTTATCAGGATTAAAAATTTGAAATGTTTTCAACATTTGGCAAGCATTTATACCTGCAGTGTGTGACCATATTAGACCTGGAAAAGTAGCATATCAGTGTATAATTTTCATTAGCTGTAGAATTATGGTCAACAATTTAATCCCTAATTTCGTTAAGCCACTTCGGTTGTTTCCAAAGTACACTTGTACAGGTGGTCATTGCCATTTGATACTTCATCCAAATCTCCATTCTTAATGTCTATGACAAGGCAACCTTCAATCTTGTTGCCATAATAGACTTGCTTTACAGTTTTATTTCTTCCCTTTGTCACTGAGGCACCGAGCATAATTATTGGGCTGTAATCAGCTGATGTAGCACAGATGAGAGATTAAACTTGAGATCTTTTGCTCAAACAGTTTAATATTTGCATTTAGACATTAGGAATGTTTACTAAACAATTGAATCGTTGCAAACTTTTTTTTGTACATCTGCAACTGCAATTGTTGTTAAGATCTGAGTTTTGAGTAACCATAATGGTTCAGTTGGTGATGTGCTGCTTTGAATGTTACTGAGTGACACAGACCAAAAAAGCAGTGTGTTTCGAAATTAGTGAGCATTGAGTAGGCTGAATTGACTAGATTGCTTGACAAGGCTAGTTTGATCCAGGCCAGAGTAGTAATTGAGATATTATTGTATTTGTTCTCAAAGTAGCAAACTGGCTTCTGCCTTTTGCTGACTGCAGCAGGTATTTAAAAGGATTTACTTACCAATTCCGTGTGTTTAACTGATCAAAAAAAAGCCTCAATGCTGGAGAGATTCAAATAAACACAGAGTCATAGGAGTGTACAGCACGAAACAGACACTTTGACTCAACTCATCTATGCTGACCAGGCTTTCTAAACTGAACTAGTCCAATTCGCCTGCATTTGTCCCATAATCCTTCCTATCCATGTACCAGTCCAAATTTATTTCAAATGTTTTAATTGTACCCACCACTACCATTTCCACTGGTAGCTTGTTCCAATAAATGCAGAACTTTCTGTGTGAAAAAGTTGCCCCTCAGGTCTCTTTTAAATCTTTCCCTTCTCACCTCAAGCTTTTGCCATCGAGTTTTGGACTCCCCGACTATAGGGAAAATACCTTGGCAATTCACCTTATCTATTGCCCCTTCTGATTTTATAAACCTCTATCAGGCCACTCCATTGCCTCCTATACTCCAGAGAACAAAGTCCCAGTCTATCCAGCCTCTCCTTATAACTCAAACCTTTCAGTCTCAGTAACATCTGATAAATCTATTTCGCACCTTTTCCACACATCCATATAAGTTGCAAGTTTAGAGAGCGGGTTAAATTGTTTGAGTTCCAAAAGAAAATCACTCGTTTCTGGAGTCTGTAGATCAATGATTTGGAAGATCATTTTCCTCTGAAGTTGGCAGAAGAGTTGAATCTGGGGAAGACACAAGCAATCTCCCAGATGTAATAGTGGCTGAAGGACCTAGGGTAATGGATGAACTGAAGGGAATTTATATTAGGCAGGAAATGGTGTTGGATAGACTGATAGCCTGAAGGCTGGTACAATTACCACATTTAGAAGACATCTGGATAGGTATATGAATAAAGAAGGGTTTTAGAGGGATATGGGCCAAATCCTGGTAAATGGGACTAAATTTATCTAGGATATTTGGTTAGCATGGACAAGTTGGGCTGAAGGAACTGTTACCATGCTGTACAGCTGTATGACTTTATAATTGGAAAGCTGCTAATTTGACACTCCCTGTTCAAAAAGGGATGGAGGTGAAAATGTGGGTAACTATAGACTGAATAACCTAACATGTATGTGGAAAAGTGTTGAAATCTATTATTATGGAAGCAATAGCAGAACATTGGGAAAATCCCCCCCCCCCCCCACCTTGTCTCAGCCGAATCCCTCCAGCCCAGCACCGCCTTCCTGACCTGCAGTCTTCTTCTTGACCTCTCCGCCTCCATCCTACTCCGACCTATCACCCTCACCTTGACCTCTTTCCACCTATCACATTTCCAACGCCCCTCCTCCAAGTCCCTCCTCCCTACCTTTTATCTTCTCCTGCTGAACACTCTCTGCTCATTCCTGAAGAAGGGCCTGTGCCCGAAACGTCGAATCTCCTGTTCCCTGGATGCTGCCTGACCTGCTGTGCTGTTCCAGCAATAAAGTTTCAACCAAAATCATAATCTAATCAAGCAAAGTCAGCATGGCTTCATGAAAGATAAATCGTGAATAATTTATTAGAGTTTTTCGGAAGCTTTAGCCACAGTGGGTAGGGGGAAGCAGTGGATCTGTTGGATTTGAATTTCAAAAAACATTTGACAAAGTACCTCATACCAAGTTAAGTTACAAGATAAGGGCCCATAGTGTTGGAGTTAATACATTGGCATAGACAGAGAATTGGTCGATGTGCAGGAAACAGTAAGCGAAGCTAGGGGGTTCTTTGTCAGGCTGACAATCTGTGACCAGTGTGGTTCCACAGGGATCAGTGCTGGGACTGCAATTGTTTACAATATATATTAAGGACTTGGAGATATGCAGTAAATGTACTTCAGCCATATTTGCAGATGATTCAAAAATAAGTGAAAAGGCAGGATATGAGAGGGCTATGAACAGTTTTCCTCGAGATATTGATAGGTTAAGTAAGTAGGCAGAGAGTTTGCAAATGGAGTGTAATATGGGAAAATGTGAAATTGTTAATTTTAGAAGGGAGAAAGAATAGAATATTGTTTCAGTGGAGAAAAACTGCAGAAAGCTGAACCATAGAATCCTTACAGTGTGGAAGCAGGCCAGTCGAGTCCACACTGACTCTCTGAAGAACCTTACCCAGATCCACCCAGCTACTCTATCCCTGTAACTCTGCTTTTCCCATGGCTAATCCACCTAGCCAGCACTTCTGTGTACATCATGGGCAATTTAGCATGGTCAGTCCACCTAACCTGCACATCTTTGGACTGTGGGAGGAAACCAAAGCGCCAGGAGAAAACCCATGCAGACATGGGGAAAATATGCAAACTCCACATAGACAGTTGCCTGAGGGTAGAATTGAATCTGGGTCCCTGGCGCTGTGAGGCAGCAATGCTAACCACTGAGAAAGACAAAGGAATTTGGGGGGGGGTTGCTATTTTGGGGGTACTTGTACATGAAACACAGAAAGCTAGAACACAGGTACAGCAGGAAGGCGAGTGGAACATCAGCTTTTATTTCAAGGGAGTTAGAGTCTAAGGGATGTCTTACTGCAAGTGGTGGTGAGACCACATCTAAAATACTGTGAGCAGTATTGGTCCCCTTATCTGAGGAAAGGTGTTATTTTATTGAAGGCAGTTCAGAGAAGGCTCATAGGCTGATCCCCTTCTATGGAGAGATTGTCTTGTGAATAAAGGCTAAACAGGTTAGGACTCTATTCACTAAAATTTTGAATAAGAAGTGGTCTCATTGAAGCATATAGGATTCTTAAGGGGGCTTGACAGGGTGAATGCTGAGAGGATGTTTGCCCTTAAGGTAGAATGCAGGACCAGAGGGCATATTCTCAGAATAAAGGGATGCCAATTTAAGACTGTGATGAGGAGGAATTTCTTCTCTGAGCATTGAAAGTCTTTGGAGCTCCTTACCACAGAGAGCTGTGGGGCCGTGTCCTCTTGTGTATATATAAGGCTAAGGTAGATAAATTCTTGATCAGTACGAGAATCAAGGGTTAAAGGAAAAATGCAAGAAAGTAAATATGAGGAATATCAGATCAGCCATGACCCTCTTGAATAGTGCAGCAGTCTTAAGGGGCTAAATGCCATTCTCCTGTTCCTCTTTTTTTCTAGTTATGGAATTTCTTCACTTAGAGAATGGTGAATCTTTTGAATTCTGTACCCCAGAGAACACTGGAGGCTCTGTCTTTGAGAATACGAAGACGGAAATTCAGAGGTTTCCATATACTAAAGATATGAAGGGAAATGGCTATACTGTGGTATAGTGGTATTGAGGTTGAAGATTAACTATGATCTAGTTGAATGACTGATCAGGCTTATGGGCTGAATGACCTATTCTTTATTCTGTATTTTCTCATATATTTTATGAAGTAATCTTTGACATGACATTTTATCAAATGCTTTCTGGAAATCCAAATACATAATCTCTATAACTTTAGTGTCTTTATTTGTTGCTCATTGAGTTGGTCGAATTTAGCAAAGCATGATTTCACTTTCACAAAATCATTTTGCCTCTTAGCTGATTATGTAATGATTTTCTGGCTGTACTGCAATTATCTCCTTTAGTAGTCAATTCTAGCATTTTCCCCATATTGAACAAAAAGGCCGATAGTTTCATGCTTTCTGGTTTTCTCTTTCATGAATAGTAGTGTTGTATTTGGGATTATCCGATCCATTGGGAAAATTAAAAAAAAAACGGAATTTTGGAAAAGGACAACCAATGTACCTATTGTCTTTGCAACCACTTCATTTAAAACTCTGGGATGCAGGCCTTTAGGCCAACTACACTTGTCAACTTTTAATTCCAGTAGTTTTCCAAGTACCCTAGTGATTTTAATTATTTTAGTTTCTTTTCAGTTATTCTTGTAATCTTTGTAGTATCTTGCACAGTGAAGACATCTGCCATTTGTTTGTTTCCCATTATAGTCCCTCAATCGCATTCTCCCAGGGATCTATGCTCACTTTATTTGTACTTTTCTTTTTTTAAATACTTTTAGAAGATTTATATATTATTTATTTCTAGCTAGATTTTGCTCATATTCTCCTCCATTATTTTTCAGTCACTTTGCTGGTTTCAAAATCTATCCACACTTCTAAACTACCACTAGACTTGGCAATATTGTACATTGGTTCTTGATACTATCCTTAACTTCCTCAATGAGCCATGGGTTTGCTTCCTTCTCAATGAGTATACTGTTGCTGAGATTTAGAAAACATTTCCATATGTCTCTGCCATTACTCTTCTTCTGTCCTACTTTGGGAACTCATTTTCCCAGTTTATGTTTTTGAATTCTATCTTCTTAGTATTGTGATTCATTTTAAGTTTAAGTAACTTATTGTCTTAGACCTATACTTATCACCCTCAAACTGCCACAGACATGTCATGATCATTGTTGCCTAGAGGCTATTTTTACTGAAGTCATTAAGTATTAGTAATTCATTGCACATCGCCACGCCAAAAATGGTTTGCTCCCTGGCTGAAGCTAGAATGGACTGCTGTAAGAATTAGTCCTGAATGTACTCTTTGGACATATCTTTTGGCTTACCTTTGCTAATCTTATTTGTCCAAAATATATGAAGATTAAAATCACACAAAAATTATTTCAGTGCAGTGCATTGCTGTAAACCATTTTAGCTGCCATTTTATAAAAAGAAAAGTTGTGGAGATCTGCCAAAAGGATGGCAGATTTTCCTTGCTACAGTATATTTATGATTAATGAGACCAGTTTTTATATACAGGTTGACTAATTGAATTTGAATTCCACCAGCTGCCATAGTAGGATTTGATCATATGCCTCCTGAGAAGATGAGCCTGGTGTCAGAACTCATTGGGGTAGCATGCTGGAAATCAAATCCTGCTATTCTGAGCGATGTCACAAAAGTTAAAGATTTCATCAAAGTACCCAAAATTTCCAGCATACCTGTCTTTTAGATCAGGTTGACAAAGGATGATTCTGTACTTAACATTGATTACAAATAGGGAAATTCTGACTATGGATGAATAATTATGAATTATAACATATAAAGTTTAAACTCTTAGCATCATATAAAACTCTATATACATATTCAGACAGACACACACCAAAAAAGAGTTATGCACAATTGTGGGCAAATCACATCAAGCTGTCTTTAATTCAGCTACTTACCAAGAAATGTCACATACAAGCAAGTACTGAAATAATGATTTAAACTTTTTTGCACATAACAGCCAAACTGAGACCCCGAAAGCAAGTTAAGCCTCAAAGTCAATTTGGCTACTACCCGATTAATGGTGGAATTTAGCTACAATTTCAACCAACAGTGTCTATCTCCAATGTTCAGTGTTTGATCCCTCCGCAATATTGCTCTTTGAAGTTTTGCCACTGAGGACTTCTGGTGTTGGAATCCTTGAGTGTGCAGCTTGCTTCCTTATCGGAAGTAACTCCTCTGTACCTTGATACATTTGGCCTTAACTGTCTGTTTGAAGAAACAGTTTTCTTGCGATTGATTCTTTCAATTCATGAACAGTTATTAAAGTTCTGAGTTTACACTATCACAGGGCAGAAGGAAACATTTGAAAAAAAAAACAGATCAGTGGTTCTTGTGCTGGTCAGAATGCTGCTCCACAGTCATCCTTTTGCAGATGCTTCTACTGATTTGCAAGACTGCAGAAATTCACCAAGACTTCTAAAACAGCACTTTTCAAACCCAGAAACACAACCAACTAGAGAAGGCAGCAAATATATTGGAATGCCCCTATTTGACCGTTCCCCTCCAAGCCACTGGTCTTCGAGACTTGGAAATGTTTTGCAATTCCTTCAGTGGGTCATTGTCCTGGATTTCCTTCCTAATGGCATCATGAGTATACTTGAAATAAATACTGGCCCAGCTAGTGCTGCCTACATCTTCTGAGTGAATACACCAAAAGACAGCTGTTTCATTTATAAAATGTCTCTGACTTATCAGTTATAAATTACAGCTTACAGCAACTGCTAAAGGGAGATTAAACCAGTTTTTGTTAGGTTTAAAGCAGCTTACTGCAGAGAATAGAGAGGGAGTTCCCAGCTGGTGGAAACCTGATGGTTTCTCTATAACTTGTTCCCAGCTTCAAGTTATTCAGTCCACAAACCAATCATCTGCTTATTGTCTACCACATTTCCATCTGAACATAATCCCATGGTTCAAGTTCATCTGCTGTAACCAAGAGTTGTATAAACAGTGTTCAAATAAGTATCAAATTACTTTCTTTCAAACTGTGCTACATACCTTGGCTTTTTAAACAATATTTCCTCATTTCAAACCACAATTAGAAAACACACAAGAATATAAAGATGCAGTCTTTACACTGGGCCTCTGGTTTCTTAATCCATTCACATTACCTCTATATTACCATCTCCATATTTTTAGGCAATGGACATCAACAAGAGAAGATCACATTCACAGATACCAACCTTTTCCAAACTACAATCAGTTGTGAAGAAGTCACTGGACCTGAAAAGTTAGCCATGCTTTCTTTTCACAGATGCTGCCAGACCTGCTGATTTTTTTCCAGCAATTTCTGATTTTGTTTTGGATTTCATCATTTACATTGACATTCAACGACATTACCTTCCCTGAATCATCATCAACAATCTAGGTCTTGTCTTTGGCTAGAGACTTCATTGGACCAGCTGTATACGTACTGAACATCAGCAAGTGGCAAGCTGGGAATTCTGCAACAAATAACTTACATCATTTTTCCCAAAATCTATACATCAGCTAAAAGGTGCTTGTCAGAAGCCGAATAGAATTCTTTCTTGCTTGCCTGAACAAAGGAAATAACCTGGAGGCTTGAAATCTGAAGCAAACACAATGAATGGATTACCCATTTCCATCTTTGCTCCTTACTGTCCAAGGCCCCAAACACACCTTCCAGGTGCACTTATATTTCTTTCAATCTAGTCTACTACATTTGCTGCTCACAATGTGGTTTCTTTTACATTGGTGGGACTAAATGTAGACTAGGTGATGGCTTTGCAGAACATTTCTGCTCTGTCCTTAGGAATGACCCTGACCTCCTAGTTGTTTGCTATTTAATAAACTGTCTTCCTTCATGCTGACAGTTCTGTCCTGGGCTGCGACAATATTCCACTGAAGGACATGCATGCTCAGGTTTGCAAAGTTGGTGTTAGATCCCACATTTTCCAATGAGAGTCCAAGTCCCGTGGTAGATTCAAGTACAGCTTTATTTTGGTACAACTTTATTATAGCTTCAGATTTTCGTGTCAGTAAGGCACACAAAAACTTCAAATTGTATAAGTTAAAAACTTAGAGTACGAATGCCCCCCTTTTGATACTATTAGTCAGTAGCGCTAACATGTCCCTCTATAATTGGGTCTCTCATACAGTATCTTAAAGAGCTGGTGGTCCAGCCCCAGTGATGATGTTTTCACAGACTTTCTTATCTTTCTCCTTGAAGCTTTTCACAATGGATAACATTCGCCAGCTGCACATTCTATCTCATTTAAGTCAGACCTGCTATTGTTCTAGGTAAAACCAATTACCGTAGATGCTGGAAACCAGAGTCTAGATTAGAATGGTGCTGGAAAAGCACAGCAGTTCAGGCAGCATCTGAGGAGCAGTAAAATCGACGTTTCGGGCAAAAGCCCTTCATCAGGAAGGGCTTTTGCCCGAAACGTCGATTTTACTGCTTCTCGGATGCTGCCTGAACTGCTGTGCTTTTCCAGCACCATTCTAATCTAGACTCTGCTATTGTTAGAACATAGAACATAGAACAATACAGCACAGAACAGGCCCTTTGGCCCACGATGTTGTGCTGAACATTTGTCCTAGCTTAAGCACCCATGCATGTACCTATCCAATTGCTGCTTAAAGGTCACCAATGATTCTGACTCTGCCACTCCCACAGGCAGCGCATTCCATGCCCCCTCCTCTCTCTGCGTAAAGAACCTACCTCTGACATCCCCCCTATACCTTCCACCCTTCACCTTAAATTTATGTCCCCTTGTAACACTCTGATGTACTCGGGGAAAAAGTCTCTGACTGTCTACTCTATCTATTCCCCTGATCATCTTATAAACCTCTATTGAGTCACCCCTCATTCTTTGCCGTTCCAATGAGAAAAGGCCTAGCACTCTCAACCTATCCTCGTACAACCTATTCTCCACTCCAGGCAACATCCTGGTAAATCTCCTCTGCACCCTCTCCAAAGCTTCCACATCTTTCCTAAAGTGAGGCGACCAGAACTGCACACAGTACTCAAAATGTGGCCTTACCAAGGTCCTGTACAGATGCAACATCACTTCACGACTCTTGAATTCAATCCCTCTGCTAATGAACGCTAATACACCATAGGCCTTCTTACAAGCTCTATCCACCTGAGTGGTAACTTTCAAAGAGCTATGTACATAGCCCCCAAGATCCCTCTGCTCCTCCACCTTACTAAGAACCCTACCATTAACCCTGTATTCCGCATTCTTATTTGTCCTTCCAAAATGGACAACCTCACACTTGACAGGGTTGAACTCCATCTGCCACTCCTCAGCCCAGCTCTGCATCATATCTAAGTCCCTTTGCAGCCGACAACAGCCCTCCTCACTATCCACAACTCCACTAATCTTCGTATCATCTGCAAATTTACTGACCCACCCTTTGACTCCCTCTTCCAAGTCATTAATAAAAATTACAAACAGCAGAGGACCCAGAACTGATCCCTGCGGAACTCCACTTGTAACTGGGCTCCTTGCTGAATATTCAACATCTACCACCACTCTCTGACTTTGACCGGTTAGCCAGTTCTCTATCCAACTGGCCAAATTTCCCACTATCCCATGCCTCCTGACTTTCCGCATAAGCCTACCATTTGGAACTTATCAAATGCCTTACAAAAATCCATGTACACTACTCCACTGCTCTACCCTCATCCACATGCTTGGTCACCTCCTCAAAGAATTCAATAAGACTTGTAAGGCAAGACCTACCCCTCACAAATCCGTGCTGGCTGTCCCTAATCAAGCAGTGTCTTTCCAGATACTCATAAATCCTATCCCTCAGTACCCTTTCCATTACTTTGCCTACCACTGAAGTAAGACTAACTGGCCTGTAATTCCTGGGGTTATCCCTATTCCCTTTTTTGAACAGGGGCACAACATTCGCCACTCTCCAGTCCCCTGGTACCACCCCCGTTGACAGTGAAGACAAAAAGATCATAGCCAACGGCTCTGTAATTTCCTCTCTTGCTTCCCACATAATCCTAGAATATATCCCATCAGGCCCGGGGGACTTGTCTATCCTCAAGTTTTTCAAAATGCCCAACACATCTTCCTTCCTAACAAGTATCTCCTCTAGCTTACCAGTCCGTTTCATACTCTCCTCTTCAACAATACGGTCCCTCTCATTTGTAAATACTGAAGAAAAGTACTCATTCAAGACCTCTCCTATCTCTTCCGACTCAATACACAGTCTCCCACTACTGTCCTTGATCGGACCTACTCTCGTTCTCGTCATTCTCATGTTTCTCACATACGCATAAGGCCTTGGGGTTATCCTTGATCCTACCCACCAAGGATTTTTCATGCCGTCTCTTAGCTCTCCTAATCCCTTTCTTCAGCTCCCTCCTGGCTATCCTGTATCCCTCCAATGCTCTGTCTGAACCTTGTTTCCTCAGCCTTATGTTAGCCTCCTTCTTCCTCTTTACTAGACATTCAACCTCCCTTGTCAACCAAGGTTCCCTCACACGACCATCTCTTTCCTGCCTGACAGGTACATACATATCAAGGACACGTCGTATCTGTTCCTTGAAAAAGTTCCACATTTCAATAAATCCTTCCCTGACAGCCTATGCTCCCAACTTATGCTCTTCAGATCCTGTCTTGCAGCATCGTATTTACCCTTCCCCCAATTGTAAAACCTACCCTGTTACACGCACCTATCTCTCTCCATAACCAAGGTGAAAGTCACAGAATTGTGGTCACCATCATCAAAATGCTCACTCACTAACAAGCCCATCACTTGTCCTGGTTCGTTACCGAGTACCAAATCCAATATGGCTTCCCCTCTGGTCGGACAATCTACACACTGAGTTAGAAAAGCTTCCTGGACACACTGCACAAACACCGCCCCGTCCAATCTACTTGATCTAAAGAGCTTCCAATCAATATTTGGGAAGTTGAAATCGCCCATGACTACTACCCTGTGGCTTCTGCACCTTTCCAAAATCTGTTTCCCAATCTGTTTCTCCACATCTCTGCTGCTTTCGGGGGGCCTATAGTAAACACCCAACAAGGTGACTGCTCCTTTCCTATTTCTGACTTCAGCCCATACTACCTCTAAAGGCAGATCCCCCTCGAACTGCCTTTCTGCAGCCGTTATACCATTTCTAATTAGCAACGCCACACCCCGTCCTTTTTTACCACCCTCCCTAATCTTACTGAAGCATCTGTAACCAGGAACCTCCAACAGCCATTCCTGTCCCTCTTCTATCCAATTTCCGTGATGGCCACAATATCGTAGTCCCAAGTACCAATCCACGCCTTAGGTTCACCCATCTTCTTTCTGATACTCCTTGCGTTGAAGTATACACACTTGAGCCCATCTCTGTGTCCGCAAGTATTCCGTGTCAGTGCTACCTTCTCCACAGCCTCCCTACATTCTTGGACATCTTGAAAAACAGCTAATCTACTTGCTGGACTACAAGTCCGGATCCCATCCCCCTGCCAAATTAGTTTAAACCCCCCCGAAGAGTGCTAGCAAAACTACCTCCCAGTGTATTGGTGCCCTTCTGGTTCAGGTGCAACCCGTTCTGCTTGTACAGGTCCCATCTTCCCCAGAATGCAGTCCAATTGTCCAAATACCTGAAGCCCTCCCTCCTACACCATCCTTGCAGCCACGTGTTCAACTGCAATCTCTCCCTATTCCTTGCCTCACTGTCACATGGCACCGGCAACAACCCAGAGATGACGACTCTGTCCTTCCTAGCTTTTAGCTTCCCGCCTAACTCCCTGAGCTCCTGAATGACCTTCCCACCCCTCTTCCTACCTATGTCGTTGGTGCCAATGTGCACCACAACTTCTGGCTGCACACCCTCCCCCTTAAGGATTCTGAAGACACGGTCCGAGACGTCTCGGACTTTGGCACCTGGGAGGCAACAAACCAACCGAGAGTCTCGCCCATGTCCACAGAACCGCCTGTCTGTCCCTCTTAACTTTAGAGTCTCCTATAACTAGCAGTCTCCTCCTCTCCCCCTTTCCCTTCTGAGCCTCAGTGCCGGACCTCGTGCCAGAGACCCGGTCACTGCAGCTTACCCCTGCTAGGCCGTCTCCCCGAACAGTATCCAAAGCGGTATACTTATTGTTGAGGGGAGCGACCACTGGGGATCCCTGCACTGCCTGCTTCCTCTCCTTCCCACCTCTAACTGTTACCCAGCTACCTCTGTTCTCTGGCGTAACTATGTCCCTGTAACTTCTATCTATCAGCCTCTCAAATAATTCTCAGTTCATCCAACTCCAGCTCCAGTTCCCTAACCTGGTCTGTGAGGAGCTGGAGCTGGCTGCACTTCTGCAGATGAAGTCAGCAGGAGCATCGGTGGTCACCCCTACCTCAAACATCCTGCAGGAGGAACATTCCACTGCCTGCGCTGCCATAACTCTACACTTAGTCTCCAAAACAAGAACACTAAGTAGCTTACCTTTTTTTTTAGGTTAGAGGAGGAGGGTTCGTTCTCCACTCAAATAACAATCACTTACCTTCCCGACCGGCTTTGCGCTCCGACTTCACTTCCGCCCAGCTCCCGCCACTCTCTGCTGCAAAAAGACCGTTGGTGTCGAGGTAAGTTCTCAAGTAACAATCACTTACCTTCCCGACTGGCTTTGCGCTCCGACTTCCCTTCTGCCCAGCTCCCACCGCTCTCTGCTGCAAAAAGGAGTTCTACTTGTGGAGACTATATTTAGCAAGTATTTTCCCTCATGCTGTAACTACTGTAGTCATGGCCAGCTGTCAGCCATTTTGTGCCACCCAGTCATGGGCAGCCGTAACAATCTCCTCCTTTGATTCCCTCTTGAGCAAATCACAAAGCACGCAAGTATATGAGATAGGCTTTCTACGCAGGAATGATTGCCTCATGGTTGCTTATCTTTCAGGAGCCTAACCTGCAGGACTGTGGCAGAAGCACCTGTTGGCAACAACATATGATTAACAAAAGCAAACAATATAAAATGATGATTACTATAATGAATAACAGTATATTCTGCTAGGGAGGTTCCCAAGGATCCCAACCAGTCCTTTGCCCAACTCCACAGAGTGGAGCATGGAGTTTGTTTAGTGTGCATGTACAAAAAGGTATTTATATGGAATTCTCTTTTCCTTCATCGCCCTGCTGGTGCAGGGGCTGGCAAGTTCCTAGTAACCATACAGTCCAAATGTATGCAGTTAGTAATGTAATTAATTTACCCATTTTGGGCTAAATATAACAGTTCTTAAATCTTTGTGATTCTTTTTATGTGTGATTTGTGGATCCAGGTTTTCTTCCCTTGGATGTTTACTGCTGCTGGACTGGGCAGCAGCACTTCGTAGGGTCCTTCCCAACTGACTTCCAGTGGTTCTTTATGGATTTCCTTTACATAGATCCATGTTCCCAGGATGATATCCTTCAGGACGGTCACCCAAGCAGCCGATACCTGTTGGAAAGCAGACCTGACAAGATTGCTTAGGCCTTGACAATACTTCAACTGTGTAACATTCATTAAGTGGCAATTGGCTTTCCATAAATCAATTGATCCTGGCAGTGACATAGGTGATGATTTCAAAAGAGCTTAGTTCTGTTGTCTGATTGGGTGTTGCCCGAATGTTGCATAGTACTATTGATAGGGCTTGTAGCCAGGGCACTCCTCTTTGGGGATGCTTAGTGAGCCTTTGTTTTATATGCTGGTTTGTTCATCTTGCCCTGATGACTAGGGGTGTTGAGATCAGTGGAGATCCCATTTAAAATTTAGCAATCTGCAAACTTCCTGGCAGATATCACCTGTGAAATGTATCTATTGGTTAGAGTCTATGCTGGTCAGGGTTCCCCACCGAGGAATGTAAACCTTACAAAAAACTTTAGTTGTATGATTGGCTGAGGCACATGGGGTTGAAGAGACTTCTACCCATCTGGAAAATTTGTCAATGATAACCAGATAATTGTATGGCTTCAAGTAGACTTTGGACTTTTGTTCCCATTTTGAATGGGGATACCTGCAACTGTAAGGAATTCCTTCTTTTGCCACAGTGGCCCAAAATTGTGGGCTACTCCAAATGCATTGTGGGAATAACCTTGACGGGGGGAGGGATATGTAATTGACGCGTAAGTGTTGGAACAGTCCTGCAGGGGCAGGGGTCTCACTTGGGGCATTACTGTGATGGGTGCGAAGTTGTTGCTCTGGCAGGTTATGGAACAATCTGCTACCACCTGGGCATGCTTTTTAAATCCCTGACTGCACCAACTATTCTGGAATCATGCCATCATTTGTTGCAGAGCCAAATGTACCCATGAGTGGACCTGTTGCACCAAAAAGGGCATTAGTGCCTGCAGGGCGATGAGTTTTTCCCATCACTTTTTGTCTGCAGATACCATCATTGCACAGTTTGATTCCTTCTTCAGTCCAGGTCTATTTATCCTGTCAGGAGAATTGATGCTGCATATCCTTTAGGGCTTGTGTCAAAGTCCTGAGAGTGTTTAATTTACACATTAAGGTAGGTTCTATCGGAGGCTCTTCCTGTGAGGCGGCTTCTCTGGCTGCTTGGCCAGCCAGAGCATTTCCTTGGATTTCTGTGGTGTTTTCTTTTGTGTGGGTCTTACTTTTCAGGATAGAGACTTCTTGGCTTCAAGTAGATTTTGGACTTTGTTCCCATTTTGAATGGGGATAGCTGTAAGGAATTCCCTCTTTTGCGACAGTGACCTGAAATTGTGGGCTACTCCAAATGCATTGTGGGAATCCATGTGGATATTAGTTGTCTGTTTCTCTGCTGTCTTGTATACGAGCGATAGAGCACGCAGCCTGACCTGTTGGGCTGATGTTCAGGCAGGTAGACTGCCTTTTGCTACAACTTCATGTAGACTGGTGACTGCCCGTCCCATGTTTCTGATCCCATTTTCAATGAAAGAGGATCTGTCTGTAAAAAGAGGTCTAGGTTCTGCAGAGGCTCCATTGCTGCTAGTGCTGCCTTGCGTATCTGTTTTAAAATTTCCATGCAGTCATGTTTTTCTTTATACACGTCTCCTCCATCTTATTGCTCTCTGGATACTGGGAGCATAGTTGCGGTGTTAACTGCGCTGACCCAGACAATGTGGAGACGGGGGGCCTTCTAAGATTGCTGTCCAGTGTATCCATCTGGCTGCCATTACTTGCGATACCATATTCATTGACAGTATGGCATGTCCTGTATGGGGACACTTGACAGTTAGTTTTTGTACATTGGTTGTCCTTTTCCATGGGTCTCCAGAAGCTTTCCCATCCGAGAACTACTGTGTCCCGTTTTGCTGAGTAGTATCCAATATCGCTTTGTAAATCCCCATGTTCTTCCATCAGTGTCCTTCCTTTTCATTTACAAAAAGAGTAAATGACTTCCCAGTGTCAGGAATTCCCAAAGCTGGTGCTGAAAATAAGACCTTTTTTTAGATTCCTAAAAGCCTGTTGGTGCTCTTCTGTTATTGACCCGTTCCCCCTTCAGTCGAAGCAAAATGCTCTGAGACACAGTAGTTTTACCTTCCTTTATTCCTGGCCCTAGAGAGAGAGAGAAAATGATCGCCCATGTGCGCAAGGACATGGGTTTCCGGTTTTCTCTCAAAGAACAGTTTCTCAATGAACTACATCGTCATTTTACAGGGAGGAGCATCCAGATAAGGCAACATACATATTAATTGGGTGGCCGTTACAATCAACGAGTATCAATAGCAGAGACCAAGCCCTTTACTGTTATACAATGAATGTTCTTAACCTTGTTAACTGGATTCATAGAATGGATACTTTGCCCCTTGTTAGCTGACCTTGCATACCCAATGCTTCCAATATTGTTAAATGGGTCTACATAATGACTGCTTTTCTACCTTGTTAACCCATTATCCTTGCCTCCAGCACCCCATTGTTAACTGTAAGTTCTTATCTGATCTGAGTCACGCTCAACTGAACCTCTTGTTTCACAAAACTCAGAACTTAACTCTTTCCCTGCCTGCTATACCCTATACACATGATGGTAACCCTCTCTGATGTTCTCTTGCCCTTTAAGAAGTCATTTAGTGAGTGTGCCAGTTGTGTGCAGGAGTTGATCCAGTTCCTGTTAAAATTAGACAGTCCTAAAAAACATCTGAGTTCCTGAACAATAATGGATTCTTGGCCTTACAAATTGCTGCGGTTCTGTCCTGGATAAGGAATTTTTTTTATTCCTCTGAAATCTTTGCCCCAAATACACAACCTCTTCCTGTAACACTTGAGCCTTGTTAAAATTGGCTTTACATTTTCGGAAGTACAAGTGGTCCAACAGGATTTGCAGATCTTGTTCATACTGTTCCTCTGTATTAGAGGGCATTAGAATGTTGTCCACATACTAAATAACTGTAGAAGTCACAGTTGGTAATTCTTGCAAGTGATTTTGCAGAGACATGTGAAATACAGTAGGACTGCTATGGAAGCCCTTGTGGTAGCCGGGTCCAGGTGTGTCATTGTTGTTGGATGGTGAAGGCAAGCCACTGTTGGACTTCAAGTGCCAAGATACTGTTGGCCATATCTATCACCAAGAAGTACTTGTGTTCTGGTGTGCGGGCATTAAATATGGTGGTGGGATCCATGATCAAAGGAGCTTTCTGGTCAATACATTGTTTGGCCTTTCTATAGTCGGCAGTCAGGTGCCAAGTCACATTGGGTTTTCACACCCGCCATACAGGGCTGTTGGAGGAGCTTTGTGCTCTTTCAGTTGTTGGATGACGGGCAAGATTCTTGCGATTGAGGCTGGGCCAATGGGCTATTGTTTGATGCATGGAGGGTTGACTCTGGTGAATGATGCTGGTTCCATCTGGAGCAAGATGCAATCGTTCTTATCCTTTGCTTAAATTGGGTAGTCTCTTGATTCTTCTTCCTCTTTCATGCGTCTTATGGACCAAGTCACTTTACCATCCTCAAAGTGCAAGGATGGGTCAGAATGTCTATTACCAAGACAGCTTCTTCATCAGTCCTACCCAAAACAAGGTCATTAATTCATGCAGGCCCAATTCAATGAACACCAGACATGTTCTTTAAATAGTGAGACTTTCGCCTCCCACTTCCACATTGCTGTGGTTCTGTCCTATTGTTTGCGTTTTCCTGACCAAGGGTATCAGTTTTCCATTATATTGAGGTAAACAGGTTAACTCTGCTCCATTATCAAAGACAGTCTATTTCCAGGTTGCACACCTGATAGGGATGTAAATTCCATCCCCTCATTGTAGTACTAGAGCCATCAGGGATACGGCAAGGGAAAGAGTGGGCTTCTCTTTTTTTTATAATTGCTCTTCTGCTGCTTGACTGACATATTCTTGATATAGTCTATTAATAGCTGCTCAGGGGAGGGGTTGGCCCTGGGTCAAGGCCCAGTATCCCTGTTTCCCGCAAAAGTAACATTTGCCAGGTTTTTTTTTCCCCTTTTGCCATGTATCCTTATCCAGTGACTTGCATTGTCCTCATCTTTGCTCCCAAGTCTCTTTTCAGAGGATTGCACTATTCCACCAGTTCTCCATACATAATTGCCATCTGGTTTTATTACCTTCAACATTTTGGCTAGTTTGGACTTTGTTCCCACCACAAAAGTGACATTTAGGGGGCCTAAATGGCTCTGGTGTACGTCTTCAGGGCCCCTGTTGATTAACCCGAATACTTCTAGCCAGACCGTCTTAAATGGCTTATCGTATTCTAACACATGCTCAGTTTTTTTTTGTTGACAGGCAGTTATCTTTCCTCAGTTGAAACTGGACTAAACTCTCTGAGCCAGTTTTGGGTGGCCTCTTCTAACCTTTGTCTATCTTCCCCTCAGGGATCCCTGACTTTTCTAGCAAGCTGTCAGCCTGCACTACCAGGGACCATAATGTTTAGTATCTGCACTCCATCCAATGGTGCAAACGATAGATTGTCTCCAGCCTGTTCCCAGGTCTTTAAGCCTAGCCTTTTGGGATGGGTAGGGGTGGTATGAAGGGCTACTGCTCGAAACATTGATTTTCCTGCTCCTCAGATGCTGCCTGACCTGCTGTGCATTTCCTGCACCACTCCATTATTGACTCTAATCTCCAGCATCTGCAGTCCTCACTTTTGCCTGGGGTAGTTCTTTGGATCATCCACCATCTTTGGTGGTATGGGGTTGTATCCGTGCCAGTTGACCCATTCATATTTGTCTTCGAAACTTCTCCTCCTTCAGTTTTTTTACTGCAACCAGGTTTTGCATTGTTTGGTCCGTAAGGGGGCTAAATAGGGCCCCTTGTCGTCGCTGAAGTCAGTGAAGGATTTAGCTCTCTCTCTCTCTCTTTTGCATTTCGCTTTCCAATTGGCTTAACGAGGGGGAGAGTGGTCTTCTACCAGGCTGTGGTATAGTAGGGTTAGGAGGGTTTGGTTGGGATCAAGGTTTGTTCCTGAAGAAGGGCTCATGCCTGAAACGTCGATTCTTCTGCTCCTTGGATGCTGCCTGACCTGCTGTTCTTTTCCAGCAACACGTTTTCAGATCAGGGTTCTTTTGTCAGGAGGTTTCTTTTTGGTGCATTTCAATTCCTCACAGACAGCTGTTAGTTGGCTTTTCAGCTCTATTTTTCTCTTGTCATGACTTCACTTGTGTATTATCTCCTTCTGTTGTCGGATCTGTCCCATTAGAATGAGAGACGCGTTCTTTCTCTTTCGTGTATGTGGTCTTTTCCCAGATTCTTTTAATATCATCCAAGGACCATTATCCCTTAGAGGTATCATACTTTTGCTTGATTTCCATAGAGGTTTTAGATATGTTGAATTGCTGTTCTATATATTCCAAGTCCTGTAAAATTTCATCTTCCAATATATCAGGTGGGGCCTGCACACCCTTAGTTGTTGTGGGGAGTTCTTGTTTATTTCCACCTACCATTATTCCTTACGGCTATCAGTTTCAATGGGTCTCGAGGCTAATCATTTAGCTGGGAGCGGTGGTAGGGCTGTTGGGGAGGGGGGCGGTGAGATGCAGAGCTATTATTTTCTCTGCCAAGTTAGATGTCTATTAGGGGACCTTGAGCTGTATACCACTTGGAGAATTTCAAAATCGCGTGGAGGATAGACTGAATTTAAACAAATCATTGAGAAATTTTAAAAGAAGGAGTCCTTGTCCCCAGGAGCCGGTATAGGTCTGTTGTCCGAGATTTAGTTCTTTATTCCTTCAGTGATCCTGCTCGCAGCATAAAATTGTTGGATCTCATATTTTTCAATGAGAACCCGAGTCCAATGGCAGATTCAGGTACAATTTTATTTCGGTACAACTTTGTTATAACTTCAGATGTTCTTCACAGTAAGACACACAAAAACTTCAAATTGTATATAGTTTAAAGCCCCCTTTTGATACTATTGGTCAGCGGCACTGAGGTGTCCCTCTGTAATTGGGTCTCTCGTACAGCATCTTAAAGAGATGGACAGGCTGGTGGTCCAGCCCCAGTGATGATGTTTTCACAGACTTTCTTATCTTTTTCCTTGAAGCTTTCTACAATGGATAACATTTGCCAGCTGCACATTCTATCTCACTTGCGGAGAATATATTAAGCAAGTATTTCCCCATATGCTGTAACTATGTCGCCATGGGCAGCTGTTAGCCTTTTTGTGCCATCCAGTCATTGGCAGCACTAACAGTTGGCTTGAAAGTAAGTTCATAAGTGTATTTGAAGCAATACCTTAGAATAGTATATTCCAGAGACAATCTGAGAACAGACTATGCTAGTATTGAGCAATGTGACAGGATTAATCAATAGCCTTATTGCAAAGGAAATTCTTGGTGACAGTGATCATGACATGGTACAATTTCACGTTCAGTTGAAGGTAAATTATGTTTTTAAGACTAATTTTTAAGGCCAGAATAAGGCTAACTATGAGGTTATGAACACAGAGCCAACTGAAGAGTAAGACAGTCAAGATGTAGGGGCAGACTTTTACAGATATATAATAACTGATGTAAGGTATATGATTTATATATACAATCAGTTCTTCTATAATATAGTGGTTGCATTCCTGTGCAACCCCACTTTATAGAAAAATCATGCTTTAGAAACAGCGCTTAAAGTTTTGGCACTGTAATCGCATTACAATCAGCACACATTTTAAAAGTTCGCGCTGTAGAAACACCATTCCCAATTCATCAGTCATGTTATCGCGAATTTGTGTTGACCAAACACGTGTTATAACAGAATGACCTATATTTTATTCTAATTTAGAATTTAGAGTTTAGACTTGAACCTAGTGGCATGTGAGCTTTGGTCTGTGCATGTATGATTAACTTGTCAGTATTTCTGGAGTGTTTTTTTTAAGCCAATTTGCGGGATGTGCTTGATGTGCTACTGGGAATTTGTTTACATTTGTTTACAAGTGGACAGTAAACTTTGAAGAACACTGCTTTCAGTTAGAAGGATAAGGGAATGTTTTTATTTTATTTAAGGCAAACAGTCATAACTTGGAAAGGTTTTGACTTCACTTTGCAAACATCGTGGTTAACGTTGTAGTTATAAGGATTATAAAATGTAGCAACAGAGGTAAGGCATTGAGCCATCATATCTGCTCCGCCATTCAGTGAGATTGTGGCTGATACGATATACTTCAACTCTACCTTTCCTGTCTTATTTCTGTAACCTTTGATTCCTTCACTGATTAAAACTATGTGTATCTCAGCCTTGAATATATTTAATAACCCAGCAATACAGCCCTCTATGGTAAAGAATTCCATAGATTGACTGCTCTCTGAGAGAAAAATATCCTTCTCATCTCTGCGTTAAATGTGCGATCTTTTACTCTGAGATTATGCCCTCTGGTCCTAGATTGTCACACAGGAGAAGCAGCCTCTACCCTGTGATGCCCCCTAAAAAAAGTTACATTTTTAGTAAGGTCTCCTTTCATTATTCTAAACTCCAGTGAGTACCCAACCTACTCAACCTCTCCTCATAAGGAAATTCTCCTTTACCCGAACCAAACGAGTGATTCTTCTCTGGATTGCCTTAACACCATAAGACCATAGACATAGGACCAGAATTTAGGCCATTCAGCCCATCGTGTCTGCTCTGCCACTCAATCATGGCTGATAAGCTTCTCAACTCCATTTTCCCGCTTTCTCCCCGTAACCCTTGATCTCCTTGAGAATTGAGAACTTATCCATCAATGATCTGGTTTCCACAGTCTTCTTAGATTCATCACTTTCTGGCTAAAGAAGCTTATCCTTACCTCTATTCTAAAAGGTCTTCACTTTGCTCTGCGTCTGTACCCTTCGGCCCTAGTCTCTCCTACCAATGGAAATATCTTCCCAAAATCCACTTTGTTCAGGCCATTCAGTGTTCTGTAAATTTAAATTAGATCACCCCTCATCCTTCTAAACTCCATCGAGAATAGACCCAGAGTCCTAAAATGTTTCTTATATGTCAAGCTTTTCATTCCTGGGACCATTCTTGTGAACCGCCTCTGAACAAGTTCCAGGCCAGTACATCCTTCCTGAGGTATAGATCCCAAAACTGCACACAATACTCCAAATATGGTCTGACTAGAGCCTCAGAAGTATATCCCGACTTTTATATTCAAGTCCTCTCAAAATAAATGCCATCATTGCATTTGCATTTCTAACTAATGACTCAACCTGCAAGTTTACCTTGAGAGAATCCTGGACTGGAACTCCCATGTCTCTCTGCATTTCAGACTTCTGATATTTCTCCCCATTTAGAAAACAGTCCATGCTTCTATTCTTCCTAGCAAAGTGCATGACCTCACACTTTCCCATGTTGTACTCCATCTGTCACTTCTTTGCTCTAACCTGTCCAAATTTTTCTGCAGACTCCCTGCCTCCTCAGTGCTATCTGTCCCTCTACCTATCTTTGTATCATCAGCACACTTAGCCAGACTGCTCTCAGTTCCTTCATCTAGATCATTAATGTAGAAAGTGAAAAGTTATGGTCCCAACACTGAGCCTTGCAAAACACCACTTGTCACCAGCTGCCATCCTGAGAAAGACCCTTTTATCCCCACTCTCTGCTTTCTGCCAGACAGCCGATCTTCTATCCATGTCTTGCCTCTGACACCTTGGGCTCTTGTCTTACTCAGTTGCTCCTGTGTGGCACCTTGTCAAAGGCCTTCTTGAAGTCCAGGTGGATAACATCCATTGGCTCTCCTTGGTCTAAACTGCTTGTTACTTCCTCAAGGAATTCTAGCAGATTTGTCAGGCATGACCTCCCCTTGTTGAAACCATGCTGACTTTGCCCTATATTACCATACACTTCCAAGTATTCAGAAATCTCATTCCTCACAATAAATTTCAAAATCTTAGCCACGACCGAGGTTAGGTAATTTTCCGTCTTTTGCCTTATACCCTTTTTAAACAGAGGTGTCATGTTAGCAATTTTCCAGTCTTCTGAGACCCTCCCTTATTCTAGCAATTCCTGAAGGAACACCACTAACGCCTCCACTATCTCTTCAGCTATCTCCCTTAGAACACTTGGGTGTAGTCCATCTGGTCCAGGTAATTTATCCACCTTCAGGCCATTCAGATTTTCTAGCCCCTTCTCCTTGGTGATGACTGCCATACTCAGCTGTGCCCCTGACTCTCTTGAACACTTGAGATTTTACTTGTCTTCTACTGTGAAGACTGACACGGAGTAATTATTCAATTTCTCAGCCATTTCCTTGTTTCCCACTACTATGTCTCCAGCGTCATTTTCCATCTGTCTAATGTCCACTTTTGCCTTTCTGAAGAAACTCTTACAGCTTTCCTTAAATTACTGACGAGCTTTCCCTCATATTTAATCTACTCCCTCCTTATTTCTATTTTTGTTGCCCACTGTTGGTCTTTGTAAGCTTCCCAATCGTCTGGTTTCCCACTGCCCTTCACCAAATTTTTGCTTTGTCTTTTGCTTTTATGCTACCCTGGACTTCACCAGTCAGCCATGGTTGCCTAATGCTCCCTGTACCATATTTCTTTTTCCCAAAGATGAATGTTTGCTGTATCTGCTGAATTATTCCCAGAAACTCCTGCCATTGTTGTGACACTGTTTTTCCTGCTAGGCTCCTCTCCCAGTCAATTCTGCCCAGCTCCTTCCTGTGTCATTGCCTTTATTCAGCTGTACTACCATTACCTCTGATTCTATCTTCTCCCTCTCAAATTCATATTTTGATCACTGCCTCCTAAGGGTTCCTTCACTTTAAGCTCCCCTATCAAGCCTGCCTCATTGCACAATACTTAGTCCAGTATTGCCTGTTCACTAGTGGGCACCACCACAAGCTGCTCCAAAAAGCCGCCTTGTAGACATTCCACAAATTCGTTTTCTTGCAATCACTACCAACCTGATTTTCCCATATTGAAATCCCTCATGGTCACTGTAACTTTGCCTTTCTTAAACACTTTTTCTATTTCCAGATGAATTTTGTGCCGCAGGTTCTGACTACTGTTTGGATGCCTGTACGTAACTCCAACTTTTTTTTAACCGTTGCAGTTTCTCAATTCTACCCACACAGATTCTATACCATCTGATCTACTTCATTTCTTACTTTGATTTAATTTCATTTCTTACTAATAAGTCAACCCCACCCCCTCTGCCCATCTACCTTTTCACTAGAATCTATATCATTGGATATTCAGCTCTCAATCCTGATCCCCTCGTAGCCATGTCTCTGTGATGCCCATCACATCATACTTGCGAATTGTGATCCACGCCACAAGCTCATTTATCTTATTCTTTATACTGCGTGCATTTAGATATAACAACTTCAGTCCTGTATTAACCGTCCCTCTTCTGATTGTCATTTGTTTGTCCAGTGTGTTTGAAGTTTGATTGTTAACCTTTTCCAAACACACTGTCCTATTTGTGGCTGTGCTAGAGACTTTAATAACCTCTCCTGAATTCTCCTTCCCTGTTATTTCTTTCATATTTTTCCACCAATTGAATCCACCCCTAAAGATGTTAATCTGATGTTTTGTTTCCCATTGGGGGAAGTTTTACCCTTCTCTTCCTCCCCTCTTCCTAGTTTAAAGTCCTTTGAACAACCTATTTAGCCTTTTCACTACAGCATTGGTCCCAGCTCAGTTGAGGTGGAGACCGTCCTTGTACCAATACTGATGACAGTGCCGCCTCCCCACACTACTCTTTTAGCCACGTGTTTACTTTCCTTATTCTTGTGTCCTTGTGCCTTCTTTAGATTGCCTCCAATGTCAGTGTATCTTTGCTGAGATAAGTGGATTAAAATTATTCATAGTGTTCTTAGTGATGTCTGACTAAAACCATGCAGAGTTTGAGCAAGACCTCCCAGGTTTTACATACCATTCGCTTTGAAATGCAGGCAAACTATCCATTTGCCTTTTCTGATATCTGCTAACTTTGATCCTAACATTTAGTGAATCACACATGAGGAACCCCAAATCTCTCTTCGGCAGTTCTCTATATTCTTTTCTTTAAAATAATATACAGCTCTTCTATTCTTCCTGCCAAAGTCAATAACTTCATGTTCTAACAAAAATATTCCATCTAGCAAAGTTTTATCCACTCTTATAACCTGTCCTTATCATTCTGTAGACTCTTCATGTTATCCTCATGACTTTCCAACTATATATGTATTGTAAGTAATTGTGCACATAATACTAATCTCTTTGCATTCCTGTAACTACAAGTTTCCAACCTGAAAATGCCCCCTATAGGTCCTGGTGAGACCGCACCTGGAGTGCAGTTTTGGTCTCCAAATTTGAGGAAGGACATTCTGGCTATTGAGGGAGTGCATCGCAGGTTCATAAGGTCAATTCCTGCAATGGCGGGACTGTCATATGTTGAAAAATTGGAGTGACTGGGCTTGCATACACTTGAGTTTAGAAGGATGAGAGGGGATCTAATTGAGATGTATAAAATTATCAAAGGATTGGACACTCTGGAGGCAGGACGCATGTTTTCGCTGATGGATGAGTCCAGAACCAGTGGACACAATTTAAAAATAAGGGGTAGGCCGTTCAGAACAGAGTTGAGGAGAAACGTCTTCACCCAAAGAGTGGTGGATGTATGGAATGCTCTGCCCCAAAAGGCAGTGGAGGCCAAGTCTCTGGATACTTTCAGGAAAGAGATTTTTAGAGCTCTTAAAGATAGTGGAATCAAGGGTTATGGGGATAAGGCAAAAACAGGATACTGATTGTGGATGATCATAATGAATGGTGGTGCTGGCTTGAAGGGCCGAATGGCCTACTCCTGCACCTATTGTCTATTGTCTATTATCCATGCTAATTTACTTCCCCTAATACCATGGTCTCTTATTTTATTAACGAGCTTTACGTATAGTACCTTATCGAATGGCTTTTCATAATCTGGATATATCTCACCTTTATATCTTATCATTCCCCTTTATCTGTCTTGCTTGTAGAATCATAGAGTCATGCAGCTTGGAAACAGAAGCTTCAGTCCAACTAGTCCACGCTGATCATGTTCCAAACTAAATGAGCACTTGCCTCTGCTTGGTCCATATCCCTCAAACCTTTCGCTATTCATGAACTTACTAAATTGTCTTTTAAAAATTGTAACTGTACCTGCATTGACCACTTTCTCTGACAGTTCATTCCACACATGAAACACTCACTGTAAAAAACAAATTGGCCCTCGAGTCCTTTTTAAATCTTTCTCCTCTCCCCTTAAAAATATATCGCCTAATTTTGAACTCCCCCCACCCTCAGGAAATGACTCATGTCATTTACCTTATCTATGCCTCTCATTCTTTTAGAAACCTCAATAAGGTCACCCCTCAAACTCATACTCTCCAGTGGAAAAACGTCCAGGCTATCTTATTTATTTATATATCTCAAGCCCTCCATTCTTGGCAACATTCTGGTAAATCTTGAACCCTCTACAGTTTAATAATATCGTTCCAAAAACAGGGTAACTAGGACTGCGCACAGTACTCCAGAAGAGGCCTCACCAACATCCTGTATAATGTCAACATTACATCCCAACTCCTATACTCAAAGGTCTGAGCAATGAAGGCAAGCATACTGTATGCCTGCTTAATCATCGTGTCTACCCGTGACACAAGTTTCAAAAAATTATGTACCTGACCCCTACTGTTCTACAACACAACCTGGGGTCCAACCACTGATTATATAAGTCCTATCCTTGTTTGTATGACGAAAATGCACTACCTCATACTTATCCAAACTATACTCCATCTGCAATTATGCATGAGTTGACACTATTGACCTCCACAGTTATCTCCTACAGTATTCAACAGGTTTTGACTAGGGACATCAAAAACACCTCACTTAGCACACCTGTCCAAATCAGGAGCCCCTGTCAAACTACTGTGTTTGAGTAATCTTTAATGATACCATTTGGATTGCATTCCTCAGTCTGTTGTTTTACATCCTATAGGAACAACACATAAGTTCCTTGCTCAGTTAACGTCTTGCCTCTCAACTCAACCACTTTAGGATCCTGATTTTCAGAAAGAATAATGATTTCACCAGAAACTTGGACAAATTTCCAAATCTGTCAGAAATATTGTTACATTTTCAGTTGCACTTGGGGTTGCACGGTGGCTCAGTAGTCAGCATTAATAACTCACAGCGCTAGGGACCCTGATTCGATACCATCCTCGGGTGACTGTCGGCGTAGAGTTTGCACATTCTTCTCCTGCCTGAGCGGGTTTCCTTCAGGTGCTGTGGATTGGCCGTGGGAAATGCAGGGACAGGGTGGGGAAGGTTGAAGAGGGATAGGTCTGGGTGAGATGCTCTTTGGAAGGTTGGTGGGACTTGATGGGTCGAATGGCCTGCCTCCACACTGTAAGGATTCTATGAACATCTATGGAGTATCCTTCTCCGCTTTGGTTGCACCATGAAGTTCGTCACCGGCTCTATGACAACATGGAAGTTATGGTAATAACAAATGACCTCACCACCAATCCATTCCCTGTTTGGACTGATGTCAAGCAGGACTGCGTCATTCTCCAAACACTGTTCTCAATTGACCTAACTTCAATGCTTCACCTCCCACTGACAAGTTCACTGCTGGAGTGGAGCTAACTTATAGAACCTACTGGAAATTATTCAACCTCTGCCACCTTAATCCAAAACCGAAATCAGCCCTATCACTGTCATCAAGCTGCAGATGATGCTTGCGTGTGTGCAGTCTCAGAGCATTGTCAACACCTTTACAGAGGCATACGAGAGCATGGGCCTCACCCTGAACATCCGCAAGATGAAGATGCTTCACAAATCTGGCTTGGTATTGTGGTGTGAACTCCCAATCATCAAGGTCCACGGAGAGGCCTTAGAGAGTGTCTGCAGTGTTCCATTTCAGCCTTTGGCAGCCTGAAGAGAAAGGTGTTCGAGGACAACATCAGATCCAACACCAAGATCATGGTTTACAGAGCTGCGTGGTTCTCGACCTCCTATATGACTCCGAGACATGGACTTTCTGCAGCAGACATCTCAAGGCACTGGAGCAGTACCATCAATACTGCCTGTGCAAGATCCTGTGAATCCATTGGGAAGAAAGACACATCAACACCAGCATCCTTGATCAGATCAACATCCCCTGCATCAGCTATGATGGGTTAGGCACATCGTCAGCATGACTGACACAAGACTCCCCACCTAGGTGCTGTACTCTCAGTTCCAAAATGGCAGGCAAGGCCCAGATGTAAAGAGAAAACACTTCAGTGATACCCTCAAGGCCTTGCTGGTGAAATGCAGCATTCCCATGGACACTGGGGATCACTGGCCCAAGACTGGCCAAAATGGAGTAGGAGTATCAGAGAAGGCATTGAGCACCTTGAGTCTTGCTGTTGGGAAAAAGCAGAAACTAGGTGGAAATAGTGAAAGGAGCACGCTGTCCCATCAACGTCCAACCAACCCTTTCCCTTGACCACCTTCCATTCCAATGTAACATAGCCTGTAATAGCTGCATCGGTCTGTACTGCCGTCTATGGACTCACCATGCGGGTGGAAGAGTGTCATCCTCATTTGTGAGGGTCTGGTGATGATGATGATCACTTGATCGTTTGTGCTCAGTTTATTTTCTCTCTCTTTATTATACTTTCCTCATCTTTTGTTTACAAATTTCCCAATCCTTTGAGTTAGCACTAATCTTTGTCACATTTTGTTTTTTTTCTTTCAGTTTGCTACTATCCTTAATTTGTTTGTTTAACCATGATCAGTTTATCTCTTCGTAGAGTCCACCTTCTTCACTAGGATATACCTGTTGTGAGTCATGAACCATTTTCTGAAGTCTGCAATTATTCGTCAACCAACTCTACTGCTAAACATGTTTCAAGTCCATTCTAACCTATTCAGCCATTATCCTTTGTGATTACTGTTATTTACGTTTAGCACAGTTACTTCCAATCTACCTATCAAAACTGAATATTAAATTCTACCATGTCATTGGTCACAGTTCCCTCGGGGGTATCTTACTCTGTGATTGTGTCTTAAACCTACTTCGTTATACATTAAGAGATCGAAAAGAACCTCATGCTTGTTCAAAGAAACCTTTCTTAATACACTCTATATGAAGATTAAAGACATCCATGATTAATCTAATGTCTTTTTATACATGCCCTCATTATCTCCTGATTTATTCTCTGTTTTACAAAACAATTTCCTGGAGCGGTCCTGTAGATACTTCCACCAGTGTTTTTTCCTTTTATAGTTTCATACCTTCACACATCCAATCCTACATCATTTCTTAGTATCATAATTATTTCATCTCAAGCTAACAAAGCTACCACACCACTCTTCCCTTTCTGTCAGTCCTTTTTGAAAAGTCACACACCTCTGCATACTTAGTTCCCAATTTTAGTCTCCTTGTAACCATTTAGAGTCATGGAGATGTACAGCATGGAACAGACCCTTCAGTCCAACTTGTCCATGCCGACCAGATATCCCAACCCAATCTAGTCCCACCTGCCAGCACCCAGCCCATATCCCTCCAAACCCTTCCTATTCTTATACCCATCCAAATGCCTTCTAAATGTTGCAATTGTACCAGCCTCCACCACATCCTCTGGCAGCTCATGCCATACACGAACCATCCTCTGCGTGAAAAAGCTGTCCCTTAGGTCTCTTTTATATTTTTCCCCTCTCACCCTAAACCTATGCCCTCTCGTTCTGGACTCCCCAACCCCAGAGAAAAGACTTTATCTATTTATCCTATCCATGCCCCTCATAATTTTGTAAACCTCTATTAGGTCACCCCTCAGCCTCCGACACTCCAGGGAAAACAGACCCAGCCTGTTCAGCCTTTCCCTATAGCTCAAATCCTCTAACCCTGGCAACATCCTTGTAAATCTTTTCTGAACCCTTTCAAGTTTTACAACATCTTTCCGACAGGACGGAGACTAGAATTGCATGCAATATTCCAACAGTGGCTTAACCAATGTCCTGTACAGCTGCAACATAACCTCACAACTCCTGTACTCAATACTCTGACCAATAAAGGAAAGCATACCAAACACCTTCTTCACTATCCTATCTACCTGTGTCTCCACTTTCAAGGAGCTGTCTATTTGTTCAGCAACACTCCCTAGGACCTTACCATAAAGTGTATACGTCCTGCTAAGATTTGCTTTCCCAAAATGCAGAACCTCGCATTTACCTGAATTAAACTCCATCTGTCACTTCTCAGACCATTGGCCCATCTGGTCAAGATCCTGTTGTAATCTGAGGTAACCCTCTTCGCTGTCCACTAAACCTCCAAATTTGGTGTCATCTGCAAACTTACTAACTGTACCTCTTATGCTCGCATCCAAATCATTTATGTAAATGACAAAACGTAGAGGCCCAGCACCCATCCTTGTGGCACTCCACTGGTCACAGGCCTCCAGTCTGAAAAACCCTCTGTCTTCTACCTTTGAGCCAGTTCTGTATCCAAATGGCTAGTTCTCCATGTATTCCATGAGATCTAACCTTGCTAATCAGTCTCCCATGGGGAACCTTGTCGAATGCTTACTGAAGTCCATATAGATCACATCTACCGTTCTGCCCTCATCAATCCTATTTTTTACTTCCTCAGAAAACTCAATCAAGTTTGTGAGACATGATTTCCCACGCAAAGCCATGTTGACGATCCCTAATCAGTCCTTGCCTTTCCAAATACATTTACACCCTGTCCCTCAGGATTCTCTCCAACAACTTGCTCACTACCGACGTCAATCTCACTAGTCTGTAATTCCCTGGCTTGTCCTTACCACCCTTCTTAAACAGTGGCACCACGTTAGGCAACCTCCAGTCTTCTGGCACCTCATCTGTGACTATCGATGATATAAATATCTCAGCAAGAGGCCTAGCAATTTCTTTTCTAGCTTCCCACAGAGTTCTTGGGTACACCTGATCAGGTCCTGGGGATTTATCCACCTTTATGCGTTTCAAGATGTCCAGCACTTCCTCCTCTGTAATATGGACATTTTGCTAGATGTCACCATCTATTTCCCTACAGTCTATATCCTTTTCCATATCCTTTTCCACAGTAAATACTGATGCAAAATGCTCATTTAGTATCTCCCCCATGTTCTGCGGCTCCACACAAAGGCTGCTTTGAAGATCTTTGAGGGATGCTATTCTCTCCCTAGTTACCCTTTTGTCCTTAATGTATTTGTAAAAACTCTTTGGATTCTTTGGATTCTCCTTAATTCTATTTGCCAAAGCTATCTCATGTCCCCTTTCTGCCCTCCTGATTTCCCTCTTAAGTATACTCCTACTTCCTTTATACTCTTCTAAGGACTCACTCGATCTGTCCTGTCTGTACCTGACATATGCTTCCTTCTTTTTCTTAACCAAACCCTCAATTTCTTTAGTCATCCAGCATTCCCTATACCTGCCTTTCCTTTCACTCTAACAGGAATATACTTTCTCTGGATTCTCGTTATCTCATTTCTGAAGGCTTCCCATTTTCCAGCCATCCCTTTACCTGGAAACACTTGCCCCAATCAGCTTTACCGTCAAAATTAGCCTTTCTCCAATTTAGAATTTCAACTTTTAGATCTAGTCTATCCTTTTTCATCACTATTATAAATCTAATAGAATTATGGTCGCTGGCTTCAAAGTGCTCCCCCATTGACACTTCAGTCACCTGCCCTGCCTTATTTCCCAAGATTTGCACCTTCTCTGGTAGGTACATCAACATACTGAATCAGAAAACTTTCTTATGCACACTTAACAAATTCCTCTCCATCTCAACCCTTAACACTATGGCAATCCCAGTCTATGTTTGGAAAGTTAAAATCCTCTACTATAACCACCCTAGTATTCTTACAGATGGCTGAGATCTCCTTACAGGTTTGTTTCTCAATTTCCCTCAGACTATTAGGGGGTGTATAATACAATCCCAATAAGGTGATCATCCCTTTCTTATTTCTCAGTTTCACCCAAATAACTTCTCTGGCTTATTTCTAGGAATATCCTCCCTCAGCACAGCTGTAATGCTATCCCTTATCAAAATTTCCACTCCCCCTCCTCTCTTGCCTCCCTTTCTGTCCTTCCTGTAGCATTTGTATGCTGGAATATTAAGCTGCCAGTCCTGCCCATCCCTGAGCCATGTTTCTGCAATTGCTATGATATCCCAGTCCCATGTTCCTAATCATGCCCTGAGTTCATCTCCCTTCCCTGTTTGGACCCTTACATTGAAATAAGTGCAGTTTAATTTATTAGTCCTACCTTGTCCCTACCTGGTCTGACTGTTTGACTCACTTCTGCTCTCAAGTGTACCAATCTCAGATTGATCTCTTTCCTCACTATCTCCCTGGGTCCCACTCCCCCCCCCCCCACCTCCCGATCTGCTAGTATATTAGTCCCCTTCCAATTTAGGTGCAATCCGTCCTTCTTGTACAGGTCACTTCTACCTCAAAAGAGATTCCAATGATCCAAAAATGTGAATCCTTCTCTCATACACCAGCTCCTTAGCCATGCATTCATCTGCTCTATCCTCCTATTCCTGCCCTCACTAGCTCGTAGCACTGGGAGTATTCCAGATATTACTACTCTCGAGGACCTCCTTTTAAAATTTCTGTCTAACTCCCTGTAATTTCCCTTCAGAATCTCAACCTTTTCCCTTCTTTTGTCATTGGTTCCAATATGGACAATGACCTCTTGCTGGCCCCTCTCCTCCTTGAAAGCATTCCACACCCTCTCTGAGACATCCTTGTTCCTGGCACCAGGGAAGCAACACATCATTCTGATTTTTCACTGCTGGCCACAGAAATGTCTGTCTGCACCTCTGACTACAGAATCCCCTAACACAATTGATCTCTTGCAACCTGCTGTACCCCTCGTTGCATTAGAGCCAGTCTCAATACCAGAAACTTGGCTGTTCGTGCTAAGTTCCCTGAGAATCCATCACCCCCTACATTTTCCAAAACAGCATACCTGTTTGAAATGGGTATATCCACAAAAGTCTCCTGCACTAGCTGCCTGCCTCTCTTACCTTTCCTGGAGTTAACCCATCCATGTGACTGTATCAGAGACTTTCCCCACTTCCTATAACTGCCATCCATCACATACTGTTGCTGTTGCAAATTCCTCATTGCTTCTAACTGTCTCTCCAACTGATCCATTCGATCTGATAAGATTCGCAGCCAACTGCATTTATGGCAGATATAATCTGCAGTAACCCTTAAGCTCTCTTTAAATTCCCACATTTGACAAGAAGTGCATATCACTCTATTAAAGGCCATTTTTGCTCCTTCACAATGTACAGACCCAGAAATTAACACCATCTTATTCCTCTACAAACACTGCCCCAAGTTAAATTAATAGTTATGGTTTATATTTTAAGTTTACTCAAGAGACATATCTCCAAAAACATATAATCAAGAAAGAACCCACCCTACTCATTACTGCAGATTCTCTGTAGGCCACACATAAAACAAGATTAACTTATCTGATTCCGTGCTGTGAACTTTGCCCAACAGTTCCTCCAAGATCAGTTGTGAATTTCACTGTTTGTTAATTTTCCCAGATGCACTCTGATGTCCAATGATTCATGAATTCAAACAGCAAAGGCAGTAACTGTGCAGGTTCATTCTCTCTCTCTCCTGCAATGCCTCACCATGTATGTTTTATTCTTTTTAATTATCGTGTTCAGATGTATTTTGAATTACCTCTGGACCAGGTGGGACTTGAACCTGGGCTCTTGGGCCAGCATAGCGAAACTACTACTGCACCAGACAAACCCTCATAGCTTGTCATAGAGATTTTCTCATCAGTCTGCTCAGCAATGTTATTAATAGCTCTGGAGCAGGTGTGACTTGAACCTAGGCCTCCTGTCTCAGAGGTAGGGACATTACCACTGTATCACAAAAATTCTTCATATGTTTAGATGAACTGAGTCTGTCTATCACATTCGTCTTTTGATTACCTTGTTGTTCCTTACCAGTAAACTAGAAGGTTCTATTATGTATCCTGCTCGTAATGGAGACTTTAGTACTCTGATCTCAGTTTAAAATTAGTTACATAATAAAATGCCAAATTTACTCCTGCCAGCATAGTTTTTTCTGGAGCTTAAAATGGCATCATTTTTCCCTGCAAGTAGTGGTGTAAACTCATACTGACATTGTCCATAAATTTATTTATCATGGAACTTTTTTTGTGTTTTTGAAATAGTATTGGAACTTTTGCCTCTTGTCACAGGCAAGAACTAGAAGTGAATTTTATTGCTTTTACTGACATCCTTTCGGCAGTTAAATGGGTTTATTTTTAATGTTCTTATTTGCATTGCATTTTCTTCTTAAAAATAAGGCAGTGGTGTGTTTCCTCAAACCAAGCATATGGAGTCAAATTAAACATCACCTATGACAAATTCTTCTGGGTTAAAACAAAGTATGGATTATTACTACATTGAAACTTTGGAGAATAGGAAAGAAGTTACAAAGTATTTAAAATCAAAAGTGGCAGAATTTGTTCATGTGAGTTAGAAAGCCCAGTAGGTCAGTGTCCATTTCAAACTCACTTAGTTGCTCTTGTACAGATGTGTCACTTTCACAGATGCAGTCAAATTGCTGCCGAAGGTATGGTAGATGCAAGTTGGAAAGTGGTATACTTTGTAGATATAGAATGGTTTCTTTCTATAAATCAAATTTTTGAAAGTTATTGATCAGATGCAGATGCTTAGCAATGCCTGTAACTGAATACTATGATATGTTCTGTCTGGAGTCAAGGGCAGGCTATCAAACAGAAGTCAATGCTGTATAGTTAAGAGGATTCAAACAAACCAATTGCGGTTCTGTGACTGGATGTTATGTTGAGATACTTAGGTTGTTGTTCCCATGTCAGAAACCAGTGTATTATATATAATATAGCTGGAGTAATTTCATCAAGTCATTTCAAGTCAAGCTCCAATGGTCTCCTTTATTCAGAACTGGTTGAAGTTCACATTTTCTTATGAGATCTTTGTTTTGGCTTGGCTGGAATGTTCAAACGGTGCTTGGAGAGTAACATTCCAGGAGGTGAGTTTCCTTTTGTGCTGGTAATTGCTGGAAATTTCAGAAGTAGTCATCTTTGTCATTTTGTGTTTATGGCAACCATTTAAAGTCCATTCATCAAAAAAAAATTAAACAAAATATAGTTTAAAGAAAGTTTGTATCTTTCTCTTCCGTCTGTCTGAGCATTACACTCCTGAAATGCAGCCGAATGATCGTTAATCTTGATTTGATGCCAATGTACAAATATCACAGAGTAACAAAATATTTCAAATTGACTTCAAAAAGTAAATATGCAAAAGTAAGTTTGACCTCTACCTTTGTATATGCAATGCTGAACATTATTAATTTGAGGGAGCAATTTTATCTAATACCTGGCTTTGCTAATGTCTTTGTGATTCAGCAATGCAAATCTACTTTATTACTGACTCCTAAATTCATCACAGAGATTAACTTTACAAAGTTGATCTCAACATTGATCTTGCAAAATATTGATTTTCTTATTATTACCACAACCTCCCAATACCCTTCCAATCTATTGTGCTTGAACTATTTTCCTGTTTGACCCAATTTCTGTGGCATTATACAGAATAATGCGTGTAACCTTGAAAATCGCCATTAGAAAGCATGCTACCCCGAGGAGTAGTGCTTCTTTCTAAAAACATTACATCTATTTTTGGCCCTCCCATTTTCCAGGTGACCTGCTGTCAGGTCAGTGTAATCTTGTACTGGGCCAGTTCATACTTCAGTAATTTGGGTAACTCACTATATAAGAAAGTAACTTAACCTTTATTTGAACAAAAAATTGAAAACATTCCCTAGGATGTTCTTATTAAGAAGCTTGCAGGAATGTATTTTAATTTTGTAATCTTAGCTTTTTTGTATTTAACTAATAGGTGTGTTTGCCACTTGCACAACATAAGAATAATGAATATTGTACTTGGGCATCCAGTGTTTCTTTTATGATCTTACAAATTTAAATCTAAGGCTTTGGTTTTAAAATAAATGTACATGTTAAAAAAGAAAATGTTCAGTCATCCAGTGAGATTTTTCATTGAGCATGTGATTCATAAATTCTGAAACATTCAGGTGTTCAACTTTGGATTTTCGCATGTGTTCAGTTTTGATCCTGATTTCAATAATATAGCCACTGCCATGTAAGATATGAACAAAAACGAGTCAGTAAGGATGAATGACAGACCTTTATGTTTGATTTGTAACCCATTTGTGAACTTAAAACCTGGCTGACAATTTGGCAAGTCACTTATTACCAATTCATGCAGTGGAATACAAATTTCCAAACTAACTCTTGTATTTAGTTTATCGAGTGAAATAAATAAATAATTATAATGTTAATATGTCACTAGAAATTGTGACCCCAATTTTCGATCAAATCACCTTGTGGCAGAGTTTACGTTGCAGACTCAATTGAAATTAAAACCAGTCTTAGTAATGATGACTCTGAAACCATCATCACATGTTATATAAAAAAATCATTTGGTTCAGTAATATTCTTTAGTGGTGAAGAATAAAGGCAACATGATGGCTCATTGTTTAGCACTGCTGCCTCACAGCTCCAGGGACCTGGGTTCAATTCCAGCCTTGGTTAACTGTCTGTGTGGAGTTTGTACATTCTCCCCGTATCTCCTCTGGGTGCTCCGGTTTCCTCCCACAGTCCAAAGATGTGCAGGTTAAGTGAATTGGCCATGCTAAATTGTCCATAGTGTTCAGAGGTGTATAGGTTCGGTGCATTAGTTAGGGGAATGGGTTAGTCTTCAAATGGTCGGTGTAGACTTGTTGGGTCAAATGGCCTGTTTCTACACCTTAGGGATTCTGTGGTGATTCTATAATCTGGGTGGGATGCGGTTCAGAGGGTTGGTGTGGACAGGGTAGACCGTGCCTGCTTCCACACTATATAGATTCCATGGATTCTATGAATATTTACTGTCCTTATCCCATTCAGCTTATATGTGACTGTTGACTTACAGTAATGTTGTTGATTCTTAACTGCCCTGAAGTGGCTGAGCATGCCACTCAGTTTGAGGGTAGTTAAGGATGGGAAACAAATAGTGGTACTGCTGTATGATGCCCAAATCCCATGAAAGAATAAGGAAAAGCAAACTTTAGTGATACAAGTGCATTTACAAATACTAATAAATTACCTGAGTTTTGGAAAATGAAAGATCAAAATATTTGCCAACCATTTCACTTATTTGTTTCCCCCTGACATCATGCTTGATATATTTCAGAATATTCTGGAGTCACGACTGTACTGACTGCCTGTTTTGGGGTCTTCCTCTCACCCACTCCTATTATAGTTGTTAGATCAAAATCTGTGGAATTTCTATGCTGTTTCTTTGTAATGGTGTTGTGGAAATAGTTTGTCTGGAAGGCAGTTAATGATGAGCAACAGATGCTGGGTTTGCCTTCCATGGTTATTAAGAATATGGCAGTACAATCTTAATTAAAGTATTATTTTCTATCAGCGGGCATAAGTCACTGTTGTTCTATGAAATTGCATTTTGATGTTTTTAGCATACTTAGATCCTGTTAAGGTTTGATCAGGAGTCATTAATTCCCTTTGGGTGCATAAACATAACTGTAAGAAGTGAAAGTATGCCATTTGGCCATTTACCCCTGCTTTGCCATTTAATGACAGCATGCATGTTCTATTTGTTTTCTGAATCCCTCATTCCAATCTACCCTGATGACCTTTGACTCATTTACATAACAAGGATCTATCTATCTTTGCCTTAAAAATACTCAGTCACCTCATCTCCACCATTTACTGAGGCAAAGAGTTCCAAAATTGTACAACCCTCCGTAAAAAAAGATCCCTAATTTTGTCCTGAAGCAGTGACCCATGATTTTAAGAAAATGTAGTCTCGTTCTGAAATTACCCACAAAGTAAACATAATTTTCACATCTATCTTGTCAAGAGCATTCAGGATCTGATATACTTCAGTCAATTGCTCCTCTGAACTCCAGCGAAAACAGGTCAGATTATCCAATCTTTCCTCATAAAACAACCTACTCATTGAAAGTATCTATGTAGTAAACCTTCTCTGAATTATTTACAACACACCACAACTCCAACCTTAAATAAGGAGACCAAAGCCTCATATGATTTTTGAGATGTGATCTCACCAATTCTCACTTATAATGGAAGCTTATCATCCATTGCTTTATGTTTAGTTTCTGTCATGACAAAGGATAGCAAGCTATTAGTGGCATTAATACGTGTTATGTCTGCATACTCCCTTCTTGTGACTCATGAACAATAACCTCTAACTCCCTCTGCATGTCAGAATTAAATTTAAATCCTCTTAAATAACACTCCTTTTTATTCTTCCTGCCAAAATGAATAGCTTCATACTCACCTGCCATATTTTTCCCATTCACTCAACCTATTTGTATTATATCATTTTCACAACATACTTACCTATTTTTGTTTAATCTACGATGTTATTCACCATGCCTTTGATTCCATCATTGCCAGGAATTGTCAAAGGTTGAGGGCCCAGGAGGAGCCCACATGTTATATCCTGCCAATATAGAGAAGATCCATTTATATATTCTGTCTGTTTTCTACCAGCCAGCTAATCTTCCATTCATGCTAGTATGTTAACCCCTACACCATGAGCTACTATATTTTGCAGTGACATTTCATAGAGTTATAAATAGAATCATCGTCATACAACACGAAAACAGACCCTTGGGTCCATTTTCTCAATGCCAACCAAGTTTACCAAGCTAAACAGGTCTCATTTGCCTGCATATGGCTCAATTCCCTCTAAACATTTCTTATTCTTGTACCTATTCAAATCTTTTTTCAAATGTTGATCTGTACCTGCATCTACCACTTCCTCTGACATTTCATTCCACATATGCACCATTATCTATGTGAAACAATTGCCCCTTGGGTCCTTTTAAATCTTTCTCCTCTCACCTTAAAAATATGGCCTCTCATTTTGAACTCCCCTATCCTAGGGATAAGACCTTTGCTATTCATCTTATCTATGCCCTTCATGATTTTATAAACCTTGACAAGTTACCCCTCAACCACCCAAGTGCCAGTGAAAAAAGCCTCTTCTTATAACTCAAACCCTCCAGTCCCTGTAGTGTCCTTGTAAATTTTACTGAGTTCTCTCCAACTTAATAATATCCTTCCAAAGCATGGCGATCAGGACTGCACACCAGCAACCTATTCAAAAATGACCTCACCAGCATCCTGTACAACCACATCATGATGTACCAAGTTCTATAGTCAATAGTTTGAAAAATGAAGACAAGCATGCCAAATGCCTTCTTCACCACCATGTCTACCTGTTATGCAACATTCAAAAACTTATGTACCTTACTGAACCCCTAGTTTGCTCTGTTTAACAACACTCCCCATCACCCTACCGTTAACTCTATAATATCTGCCCTTGTTTGTCTCACCAAAATGCAACATCTCAGATTTATGCAAATTAAATTCCATCTGCATCTCCTTGGCCCATTGACTCAGTTAATCAAGATCCCTTTGTAATTTTAGATAACCTTCTTCACTGTCAACAACACCATCAATTTTGGTGTCATCCACAAACATACTAATCATGGCTTCTAAGTTCTCATCCAAATCATTTATGTAAATTACAAACAAATGTGGACCCAGGACCAATACCTTTGGAACACCGCTGGTCACAGGCCTGCAGTCTGAAAAATAACCTTCCACACACCCTCTGCCTCATACCGTCAAGCCAATTTTGTGTCTAATTGGCAAGCTCTCCCTGAATTCCATGTTTACTAACCAGTCTACCATGTGAAACCTTGTTAAGGGCTTCACTAATGTCCACCTAGACAATGTCTACCATTCTGCCTCATCCATCCTCTTGGTCACATCCTCAAAACACTCAATTAAAGTTTGTAAAGGAAGCATGGTTAGTAAGTTAGCAGAACGTATACAGTTAGTTGTAGGGCCCTGGGGAGAATTGTCAAACAGAGAGACCTGGGGGTTTGCGTCCAGAGTTCTTTGAAAGTTGCTTCACAGGTAGACAGGGTGGAAAAAGAAGGCATTTGGCAGGTTGCCTTCATTGCTCAAACCATTGAGTATAGGAGTTGGGATGTCATTTTGCGGTTGAACAAGGATGTTGGTGAAGCCACTTTTGGAGTATTGTGTACAGTTCTGGTTGTCCTGCTAGATATAGAATATTATTAAATTGAAAGGGGTTCAGAAAAGAGGTACAAGGATGTAACGGGACTGGCGGGTTTGAGTTATAAAGATAGGCTGGGACTTTTTTTACTTGGAGTATAGGAAGTTGAGGGATGAACTTATGGAGGCTAGATAAATGAATAGCCTCCCCTCCCATAGGGTTGGGGAGTTCACACTAGAGGGCCTATTTTTAAGGTGAGAGGAGAAAGATTTAAAAGGGACCAAGGGGCAACATTTTCACACAAAGGGTGGTTTGTCTGTGGAATGAACGGCCAGAGGAAATGGTAGGTGCGCACACAGATACTACATTTTAAAGATATTTGGACAGGCACATGAATAGGAAAGATTAAGAGGAATATGGGCCAACCGCAGGCAAATGGGCCTAGTTTAAATTGGGAAAACTGGTTTGCAGGGATGAGTTGGACCAAAGTGGGCGGCACGGTGGCACAGTGGTTAGCACTGCTGCCTCACAGCGCCAGAGACCCGGGTTCAATTCCCGCCTCAGGCGACTGATTGTGTGGAGTTTGCACGTTCTCCCCGTGTCTGCGTGGGTTTCCTCCGGGTGCTCCGGTTTCCTCCCACAGTCCAAAGATGTGCAGGTCAGGTGAATTGGCCATGCTAAATTGCCCCTAGTGTTAGGTAAAGGGTAAATGTAGGGATATGGGTGGGTTGCGCTTTGGTGGGTCGGTGTGGACTTGGTGGGCCGAAGGGCCTGTTTCCACACTGTAATGTAATCTAATCTAATCTAAAGGGTCTTTTTCTGTACTGTATGACTTTATGACTCTATTTGTGACTGTATGAAATGTTACTGTCCCTTGACTGTCTGGGGACTATAGTACAAACCCTCTAGTGCAAGGTGATGATGCCCTTCTTATTTCTGATATCCACTCATATGACTTCATTGGACAACTCCCCAGGAATATCCTGTCTGAGTACAGCAGTAATGTTTTCCCTAATCAAAAATACCACTTACCTTCCTCTCTTGCCTCCCTTTTTATCCTTCCTATAGCATCTAAACCTGGAAAATTGAGCTGTTAGTCCTGTATCCCCCTCAGCCATGCTTCTGTAATAGCTATGATATCCCAGTCCTGTGTTTACATCCTGCCGACTAAGTATCCTCACCTTGCAGATCTTAAATGACTTCCTGCTGTGTGAGTTATTGCTCAAACTTCAGGAAACCTGTTTCAGCAAACCTACAGGATGGCTTGGTGGTTTGGTGGTTAGCCCTGCTGCCTCACAGCGCCAGGGACTTGGGTTCAGTTGCAGCCTTGGGTGACTGTCTGTGTGGAGTTTGCACATTTTCCCCCTTGTCTGCGTGGGTTTCCTCCGGGTGCTCTGGTTTCCTCTCACCATCCAAAGATGTGCAGCTTAGGTGAATTAGCTACACTAAATTGTCCATAGTGTTCAGGGATGTGCGGATTAAATGCATTAGTCAGGGGTAAATGTAGAACGGTAGGGGAATGTGTGTGGGTGGGTTACTCTTTGGAGTTTGGTGTGGACTTGTTGGGGAGAAAGTGAGGTCTGCAGATGCTGGAGATCAGAGCTGAAAATGTGTTGCTGGAAAAGCGCAGCAGGTCAGGCAGCATCCAGGGAACAGGAGAATTGACGTTTCGGGCATAAGCCCTTCTTCAGGAATGAGGAAAGTTTGTCCAGCAGGCTAAGATAAAAGGTAGGGAGGAGGGACTTGGGGGAGGGGCGTTGGAAATGCGATAGGTGGAAAGAGGTCAAGGTGAGGGTGATAGGTCAGACTGGGGTGGGGGCGGAGAGGTCAGGAAGAAGATTGCAGGTTAGGAAGGCGGTGCTGAGTTCGATGGATTTGACTGAGACAAGTTGGGGGGAGGGGAAATGAGGAAACTGGTGAAATCCGAGTTCATCCCTTGTGGCTGGAGGGTTCCGAGGCGGAAGATGAGGCGCTCTTCCTCCAACCGTCGTGTTGTTGTGGTCTAGCGATGGAGGAGTCCAAAGACCTGCATATCCTTGGTGGAGTGGGAGGGGGAGTTGAAGTGTTGAGCCACAGGGTGGTTGGGTTGGTTGGTCCGGGTGTCCCAGAGGTGTTCTCTGAAATGCTCTGCAAGTAGGCAGCCTGTCTCCCCAATATAGAGGAGGCCACATCGGGTGCAGAGGATGCAATAGATGATGTGTGTGGAGGTGCAGGTGAATCTGTTGCAGATATGGAAGTTTCCTTTGGGGCCTTGGAGGGAGGTGAGGGGGGAGGTGTGGGCACAAGTCTTGCACCTCCTGCGGTTGCAGGGGAAGGTGCCGGGAGTGGAGGTTGGGTTGGTGGGGGGTGTGGATCTGACGAAGGAGCCACAGAGGGAGTGGTCTTTACGGAATGCTGATAGGGGAGTGGAGGGAAATATATCCTTGGTGGTGGGGTCCGTTTGGAGGTGGCGGAAATGACGGCGGATGATGCGCTGTACATGGAGATTGGTGGGGTGGTAGGTGAGGACCAGTGGGGTTCTATCCTGGTGGCGGTTGGAGGTGCGGGGCTCAAGGGCGGAGGAGCGGGAAGTGGAAGAGATGCGGTGGAGGGCATCGTCGACCACGTCGGGGGGGAAATTGCGGTCCTTGAAGAAGGAGGCCATCTGGGTTGTACGTTTTTGGAACTGGTCCTCCTGGGAGCAGATGCGGCGGAGACGAAGGAATTGGGAGAATGGGATGGCGTTTTTACAGGGGGCAGGGTGGGAGGAGGTGTGTCCAGGTAGCTGTGGGAGTCGGTTGGTTTGTAGTAGATGTCCGTGTTGATTTGGTCGCCTGAGATAGAAATAGAAAGGTCGAGGAAGGGGAGGGAGGAATCTGAGACTGTCCAGGTGAATTTGAGGTCGGGGTGGAAGTGTTGGTGAAGTGGATGAACTGTTCAACCTCCTCGTGGGAGCACGAGGCGGCGCCGATACAGTCATCGATGTAGCGGAGGAAAAGGTGGGGGGTGGGGTCAGTGTAGTTGCGGAAGATGGACTGTTCCACATATCCTACGAAGAGGCAGGCATAGCTGGGGCCCATGCGGGTGCCCATGGCTACTCCTTTCTTTTGGAGGAAGTGGGAGGATTGGAAAGAGAAGTTGTTCAGGGTGAGGACCAGTTCAGTCAGTCGAAGAAGGGCCAAATGGCCTGTTTCCTCATTGTAGGAATTCCATAAAAATATGCCCTTTATTTCTCCGCCTGTCAATTTCATGTGGAACTTTATAAAATCCCTTCTGGAAATCCAAATGCAGTACATCGCTTTACCCACAGCACATGTTATTCCTTCAAACAATTCCAATCCATTGGTTGAACGTGATTTCCTTTTGACAAAACTATGTTAAATCTTCCTGTTGACCTTGAATTTTTCCAAGGACCTAGTTACAATCTCTTCAGTGACTGATGCCAAAAACTTCTTCACATCAAGCTAACTGATGGAACCTTGCCAGAATCTAATAAACTTTGGAAATTTAACACTAAAACACCCATTACCTTATTAAACATCTATTTTATGACCCTAGACTGAGACCTTTCAACTAGCATTTCTGTTACTTTGCCCAGTATGCTCTCATGATTATAATTTCATGACGTTCCTTTCTTGCTTCAGTCACCTGAGTTACAGGATTTTGTTATGTCCTCTATTGTGAAGATGAAAGCAAACTATTTATTTGTTTAATCCACTTTTTAAAAATTATCTACAATTTACATTCTAGGTAACAAATACTAACTTTACTGACCCTTCTTTTAAAAAACCTGTATAAACTCTTATTATCTATTTTCACATTTCTAGCTAGCTTCCTCTCATGTTCTAATTTCTTTGTTCTGATTACACGTTTAGTCATTCTCTGCCATTCTTTGTGCTTTGACTTGACATTTGACTGTTCATCTATGCACAATTAATACGTTTTGTTTAAGTTTGCAGCTTTCCTTAACTACTTCAGTTAACTACAAATTATGGTTCTCCCTTTTAGAATTCCTCTTTATTGTAGGGGTACATTTTGATTATTATAAAATATCCCCTTAATATCGGCCTGTGCTTAGCCACTGATCTTTATCTTCACCCAATATCTGATTTCACTTCAGCTAGTTCAGCTTTAATGTCCACATGGTTGCCCTTACTTAAATTTAAAGTATTAGTCTTTGATCCATTGTTTTATCTCATGAACTAGATGGAAAATTCATCATAATATGATCACTGCTACTTAGAGGTGCCTTTACTCTGTACTGTCACATTATACAATAGCAAGTCTAATACAGCCTGCTCTCTGGTCGATTCCAGAATGTGCTGCTCTAAGAAACCATCTCAAAAGCATTCTGTGAACTCTTCTTCAAGACTACTATTACCAATCTGATTTTTTTGTTTTAAATTTAGATTGAAGTCTCTCAAGATTATTGTTATCCCTTTATCACAAGCACCCAATATTTCTTTTTGCATTCTTCATCTGCCTTGCTGGCCACTGTGTTTTGGGCTTGTAGATCCACTCTCACTCATGATTTCTTTATTTTGCTATTCCTCATCTCCACGGAAACTGATTCTAAATTTTGATTTTATTAAAATCAGGGTTTTCTGTAAAAATTGCATCAATACAATCTTTGACTGTTACCTCTCCACTTTTACCTGGCTTCCTATTTTTCCTGGATGTCATTTACTCTTTAATGTTCAGAATTCAGAACCTTATCATCCTGCAGCCATGTTTTTGTAATGCTATCAGATCATATTTATTCACTTCAATTAATTTACTTTGTTATAAATGTTATACTCATTCAGGGTCTTTTCTTTTTTATTTTTGTAATATCCTTTCTTGAGTACTCATATTTTTGTTTTTTTTTCTCTCTGTCCCTTCCTGCGCATCTTTGACTATAATTTTGTTCTCCTTCCTTAACCCTATCCGTTGATTTATTACATTTACCCAACTTAGATCACTCACCTCCCTTGTTTATTTTAAGGCCTTCTATTCTTGTAAAATTATGCACCTCGCAAGATCATTCAAGCAGGATTCAGGTGTAGATCATCCCAACAGTACAGATCTTATTTTCCCAATACCTTTGGCAGTGCTTCATGATTCAGAATCCACTTCTCCCACACCAATCTTACAGCCATGCATTAAAGAACTGAATCTTATTTATCCACTGCCAATTTGTACATGTCGTCCAGGGATTGTGACCTTTGAGGCTTTTTAAAAAATGTAACTTTTCATACCTCTTTCTACAAAACCTCTTTCTACATTTTGCCTGTGTTGTAGGTACCAACACTACTTCCAGTGCAAGCTCTTCTCCAGATCAGTCAACGACCATATCAAGCAGGAGAGAATCTGTCTATTGTCTGTTAATTTTCAATGACATTACCAAAGCTGAATCACCCACTATCAACATTCTGAAAGTTATCATTAACCATAAGATGAACTGGACTAGCCATATAAATTCTATGGTTACAAGAGTAGAACAGAGGCTGGGATTTCTGCACCAATTAATGCACAACCTATCACCTCAATACCTGTCTACCATCTACAAGGCAAAGGTCAGGAGTGGGATAAAATATTCTTCACTTGCCTGGATGAATATGACTTTATCACCATTTAAAAAGCTTGCCAACATGCAGGGCAAAGCAACCCCCTTAATTGGCACCCCATCCACCATCGTGAATATTCACTTTTTCACAACTGTTGCATGTGGCAACAGTGTGTGCCTTCTACAATTCGGAGTGACTCACCAGTAACTCTGACATGACTGCCTAAACCTGTAACCGTGACCATCCAAATAGGCAAGGGTAGCAGATACATGGGAACAACACCACCTATAACTTCCAGTTCAAGTCATACACCATTCTGACTTGGAATTATATTGCCATTCTTTCAATGTCACTGGGTCAAAATCCTCAAACTCACTTCCAGATAGTACTATGGGCATCCCTTTGCTTAGGGTCTGTAGCGGTACCAGAAAACAACTCACTGCTACCTTCTTTGGACAATTATAGATTGTCAACATATGCTGGCCTAGTCAATGGTGCTCATATCCCATGAATGAATGATAAAAAAAGTTTCAGTTGATAATAAAGTACTTTAGTTGATAATGTTATTGGGACATCATAATCAGTGTTAACAGAATCTTCAACTGACTTTCTAAAAATTATCACTAGTAGATTGCTGTTATCAGAATGGGAAGGTTGGATTATTGAAAATGTGATACTTGCAGAACAATGACATTGATCATTTGTTAGTGTATGATATTCTTGGTATTCTCTGATGATGAGGTCAGCATGTTGGAGTAAGTCTTGTGGCATTTCTCCATCTGTAGGTTGTAATGTAGGCAGAAGGACTGACACAATAAAATTGTTACAATCTCAACTATGCATCTTTTAAAATATCTGCTTTTTATTATGACTGCCTACACACAATTGCACTTTTTGAAAAAATATATTGTTGAATCCAGAGAATTTTGTTACAACAAGTTCATAAATTGTGTTTCATAATTCATTCATTGAATGCTTGTGCAGCTACAAGCAAATTATAGAATTGAAAAATAAATTAAAAATCACATGGTGCTTTAAAAGAGACGATCAGCATAATTTTATTGAATTTTAAATTTATGCAAGTGACTATCAGAATACAATTTACATATTATGTTTTATTGTACTTTTCTGCTGCTCAGTTAACCTATTGAATTGATGGCATATACCCAATGACTTCTGTTCCAGAAGTAAAGAATAACATGCATTAATCAAATAAATATTTTAATATAAATTTCAAAAGGACTGACCTTGTTATAGCTGCTAGAGTAAGACAAAGCCAAGTCAATTTAAAGGAGAAATGAAAGATATATATCGTACGTTATCAATAGAATACGGTAAAATCTGCATCTGTACTGTGCTTTTAACATCATATGGCCCGGGGCACTTCAAAGGTAACTTATAATAATTTTTCAAATATTGGTTGTTGTTGAGATCACATTTGGAGTATTCTGTAGAATTTTGGTTCCCCTATTTGAAAAGGATTTAATTGAATTATAAACAGTTTCGAGAAAGTGTACTCAATTCATTCCTTGAGATGATAGGCTTATCTTTTGAAGAAAAATTGAACATGTTGGGCCTTGAACAGTGGAGTTTTGAAGAATGAGAAGTAATCTTATTGACGTGCAAAATTCTGAATATTCGGAGGATGCTTTCAATTATCGGGAACAATTTAACAAAAGCACACAATTTAATGAAACAATTCAGCTTCGGAGAATTGTTTTCTCCTCTGAGGATCATTAACCTGTCGAATTGTCTTCTCCAGAAGATAATAGAGGCTGGGTCATTGAATTTACTCAGGCCTGAACTAGATAGATTTTTGATTGTCAAGAGAGCTAAAGGTTATGGGGTTGTTGACAGAAAAGGGGACTTGAGACCACAAACAGATCAGCCATGACCTTATTGAATAGTGGAGCAGGCTGCAAGAGTCAAATAGCTAACTTCTCTGCAGTTCATTGTTCCTGTATTCGAAAATAAGTTCTTTAAAGGGCATAATTAGCACTATTTATTAATCCCAAAAATGTGCACAGAGATCATAGTGATGGATGAATTTGAACTGTTCTTTTTGATACAAGCAGCAGGCCAACTTTGTGCTGCTTGCTCATCACTGTAATTTTAGAGTGCAACTAACCCATAACCTGCTATATTGATTGGCATCATACCTCAGCAATAGCCTGAAAATCGTAAGAGGCTCACAGCAGTTGAAGTTGGTTGCTGTATGTAAAAAGTAAGCTTGCAACATTTAAAAAGAACATTAAGTGTAGCTGGGTAAAGGCTAGAAGTAATTTTATATCTAACTCTGTAACCTGTGAAACACTCAGTAACAGAGCAACATAGGATAGAATGACCTCCAAGATTTTTCAGTGCTGTACTGGTGACCTTCGTGGAGGCAGTCCAGAGTTGGAAAGATGACTTTTCGTTTCAAGAAAATCAGGAAACCCTCCAGAGAAAGCAGAAGACTGTGATAATAGATGACCATAACAGTCATCTACTCTCACATTAAAACATAAGAAATAAGAACAGGAGAACAGGCCCTTGAGCATCCTCTTCAATTCAGTGCAAGTATAACTGATTTTTTTGTCTCAACTCCCTGCTACTCACATGCCTTGAATTAATGAGGCCAAAGATTAGTATATAACTATTTCTTCCCAGCCTTAACACACAAAATATAATTTAAATTTAAAATAAATAATTAACAGTAACAATAAAGAATTGCTGATCACTCGGATGTAGTTTTGCAGTAATCTGGATGTAGATTTCAGGTGTAAAAGGACTCTGTGGGAGGCTTGTGTCCTTCATAGAATCATATTTCCTTGGCCTGGTCTAAAATATGATTCAGCTGATTCTTAACTGTTATATAAATAGTCCAGCAAGCCACTCCAGTTTTATGGAAATCTAAGCAATTGATATCATGATCAGCACAGACATGGTCAGCTGGAAGACCTGTTCCTGTGCCATGCTGCTCAATGTTATACGTATATATATTTAATTCTTCGGGTAGGAGAGTCCCTGGACTATGAAAACTGATGGGGGTGGGGAGGGGGAGTGGGGGTGGTGACTTGAAAAGGAAATAAGGAAAGATAGTGCATGATAAAGCATTGACAGGTGGAATAAAGGGAAACCTGAATGGAGTTTTTTTTAATGGCATATAGGACAACAGAATAATGAGAGAAAGAGCTGCCCATGAGGGAGGAGAGGTAATCTGTGTGGGATTTAGAAAAGATCCAATGAATACTTGCCATCAATCTTCACAATGGAAAAGGACTACACAGGTATAGACATCAGGATGGAGAATTGTGAAATATTAGAAGACATTAACAGAGAAATAGAGAGAGAGAATAAGAGAGGGAGGGAGGTTCTAGCAGGTTTAGCAACCTTAGTAGCCTTATTGAATCTGCTGCAGACAGATATAGGCTTTTAAGGGAGGCAAGGAAGGAGATATCAGGGGCCCAGGCAGTAATTTTCAAATCCTCTCTGGTGACTGCTGAGGTGCCAGAGAACTAGAATACTGTTAACCCTGACTACTCTTTGAATAAAAGGAGGAAGGAATAGACTTAGAAATTACAGTTCAGTCAGTTTAACCATGGTGGTGGAGGAGTTATTACATTTTGAAGGACAGATTATATCTGTACTTGGAGAGACACTGATTAGTCAGGGATAGTCAGCATTGATAAATTTGATCCAGGATGTAAACAGCGTGCTATTGAGGAGAATGCATTTGGTGTGGTCTTCAAGAACCTGAACAAGGCTTTTGATAAGGTGCCTCATTGCAGGCTGGTTTAGTTGGATCAAAATTGGCTGAAGGACAAAGAGCAGAGGATATTGGTAGAGAGATGTTTCTGTAAATGAAGGTCTGTTTCCAGTGGGTTTCCATGGGTCTCTGGCTGGGGCCCTTGCTGTTTGTGGTGTACATTAATGATTTGGGCTTAATGGTGGAGTGATCAAGAGATAGGGGAGGATAGCTGTAAACTGCAAGTGGGTATGAATGGACTGGGAGCTGGACAAAGCAGTGGTAAGCGGAATTCAATCTGGATTGGTGTGACAATACTGTTGCTTTAAGAGGTGTATTTTGTCTTTTTTTAATGAAGAAAGGTTGAGACAGAGGTGAGACCAGTCTGCTCAAAGCCAATAGAGTTAACGGCTTGTGAAGCCTTCGAACTTTAAAAAAAAAAAATTAAAGCAATAGAAGCAGCCTGAATGGGTGGGGTCAGACTCCTGTAGAAGCAAAATTTTCAATTTTAGCTTTCTGCAGTTGCTGCGGTCTTGAAGCTAGATGTGGAAGCTCTTATTCCTCTCTACGTTACAGCTAAAAACTGGGATTCTCTTCCTGCTGTTAGAATTGCATATGAAACACTCTATTTTACTGAACATGCCTTTGTGGAGGGTGTGTTTATGATTGGAGAAGTTAATTAGTAGTAGTTGATGTATTTGTTATTGTATTAAGCATTTCAGTAGAGTTATAGTTAAGCCAATTCTTTCATTTTTATTTTGTCTGTATTTTAACTGTAGTGTAAAAATAAAGTGTGTTTTACTTAATGTCGAGTAGTTTAACAAATCGAATTATATCTGGAGTGCAACACCTTATACTTAATGTTATAATCAGAGAAAGTTAGAGTCTGGGCTATCTTCTTAATGTATATTTTGAGGGGGTTTGGTCTGGTCCATAACAAAGGTGAGAGGTTGGAAAGGGCTGACGAGCTGAAAATGTGTTGCTGGAACAGCGCAGCAGGTCAGGCAGCATCCAGGGAACAAGAGAATTGACGTTTCGGGCATAAGGCCTTCTTCAGGAAGGGCTGACGAGGCAAGCGATCACACTGAATAGTCGGATTCTGGAATGTACTTAAAATTAGAGGGACCTCGGTTTGCACAACAACAGAGACCTGAAGGTAGCAGGATACTAGTGGTTAAAGAAAGCACGTGAGATATTCGCCTTTATTAGCCGAGGAGTGAAATATAAGAGCAAGGAGGCTGTGCTGTTAGTGTACAAAACACTGATTAGGGCACAGTTGGAATGCCATGTGCAGTTCTGGTCACCACATTATAGGAAGAATATAATTGTACAAGAGAGGGTACAGAGAAATTTATGAGGAGGCTGCCCAGGCTGGAGGTCTGTGCTATGAGGAATGATTGGATAGGCTAGGTTTTTATTTTGTTAAGTAAAGGTTTAGAGTGGACACGATAGAGATGTATAAGAATATCTGGGGTATAGGTGGACTGGAGGGTAGTTTTTCAATTAGTACAGGAGTCAATAATTGAGGCCATAGATTTAAGGCAACATGTAGAAGGGTAAGATGAAGAGCTTAGGAGAATTATTTTCATTCAGAGGGTGGTGAAAGAGTGGAATTCATTGCCCAAAAGCATGGTTGAGTCAGAAACTCTTATAAAATTTAAACAGTATTTAGATATTCCCTTGCATTGCTGCGGTCTTCAGGGCTATGAGCCAAGAACTGGAAAATGGAATTAGTGCAGTCAGATATTTGTTGACCTGTGTAGTCATGATGACCTGACTGGCCTCCTTCTGTATTTTCACTGCCTGATTCGAGAATTTAAAGATCATCAACCTTTTGAATGAAGACATTTCTCTTCCTATCTGTCCTAAATGATTTGCTGTTTATCCTGAAATTGTACACTTGTGTTCTAGATTCCTTAAACCAGGGGAAACAACCTCTGTGTCTATCCTATCAATTCACAATCTCCTTTGTTTCAATGAGATAATCACCATTCTTCTAAGTTCAGATGTAAAGGTAAAGTTTACGCTCAGTCTGATTATTGGACGTCTTTTTCATCTCAGGAACTAATTTAGTAAACTTTCACTGTGCTGCCTCCAAAGTAAGTGAAGCCTTCTTTGAATATTCTGTGCAGTTTTAATCATCATATTTAAAGTATAATTTCAATAAAGTATAATTGTAACAAGATTGGATTCAATTCTGGAAAGCGTTCATGCATATGAGTAGTCAAAGTCCATGAATGTGTCATTAAACATCATATGTCACTAACAGCACCACTAGGCTCTCACATCACTCAATGCACAACATTCGCGCCACTCTTCAAGCAGCAATGTCTCTCAATCAGAATTCATACCTGATAGTTTTGGCTTCATCTTATAGAGTCATAGAGATGTAGAGCATAGAAACAGACCCTTAGGTCCAACCCATCCATGCCAACCAGATATCCCAACCCAATCTAGTCCCACCTGCCAGCACCCGGACCACATCCTTCCAAACCCTTCCTATTCATATACCCATCCAAATGCCTCTTAAATGTTGCAATTGTACCAGCCTCCACCACATCCTCTGGCAGCTCATGCCATACACGAACCATCCTCTGCGTGAAAAAGCTGTCCCTTAGGTCTCTTTTATATCTTTCCCCTCTCACCCTAAACCTATGCCCTCTAGTTCTGGACTCCCCGACCCCAGGGAAAAGACTTTGTCTATTTATCCTATCTATGTCACTCATAATTTTGTAAACCTCTATAAGGTCACACCTCAGCCTCTGACGCTCCAGGGAAAACAGCCCCAATCTGTTCAGCCTCTCCCTGTAGCTCAGATCCTCCAACCCTGGCAACATCCTTGTAAATCTTTCCTGAACTCTTTCAAGTTTCACAACATCTTTCCGATAGGAAGGAGACCAGAGTTCCACGCAGTATTCCAACAGTGGCCTAACCAATGTCCTGTACAGCTGCAACATGACCTTCCAACTCCTGTACTTAATACTCTGACCAATAAAGGAAAGCATACCAAACGCCTTCTTCACTGTCCAATCTACCTGCGACTCTACTTTCAAGGAGCTATGAACCTGCACTCCAAGATCTCTTTGTTCAGCAACACTTCCTAGGACCTTACCATTAAGTATATAAGTCCTGCTAAGATTTGCTTTCCCAAAATGCAGCACCTCGCATTTATCTGAATTAAACTCCATCTGCCACTTCTCAGACCATTGGCCCATCTGGTTCAGATCCTGTTGTAATCTGAGGTAACTCTCTTCGCTGTCCACTACACCTCCAAATTTGGTGTCATCTGCAAACTTACTAACTGTACCTCTTATGCTCGCATCCAAATCATTTATGTAAATGACAAAAAGTAGAGAACCCACACCGATCCTTGTGGCACTCCACTGATCACAGGCCTCAAGTCTGAAAAACAACCCTCCACCACCACCCTCTGTCTTCTACCTTTGAGCCAGTTCTGTGTCCAAATGGCTAGTTCTCCCTGTATTCCATGAGGTCTAACCTTGCTAATCAGTCTCCCATGGGGAACCTTGTCGAACTCCTTACTGAAGTCCATATAGATCACATCTATAGTTCTGCCCTCGTCAATCTTCTTTGTTACTTCTTCAAAAAACTCAATCAAGTTTGTGAGACATGATTTCCCACGCACAAAGCCATGTTGACTATCCCTAATCAGACCTTGCCTATCCAAATACATGTACATCCTGTCCCTCAGGATTCCCTCCAAGAACTTGCCCAACACTGAGGTCAGGCTCACCGGTCTATAGTTCCCTGGCTTGTCTTTACCACCCTTCTTAAACAGTGGCACCACGTTTGCCAACCTCCAGTCGTCCAGTACCTCACCTGTGACTATCAATGATACAAATATCTCAGCAAGAGACCTAGCAATCACTTTTCTCGCTTTCCACAGAGTTCTTGGGTACACCTGATCAAGTCCTGGGGATTTATCCACCTTTAACCGTTTCAAGACATCCAGCACTTCCTCCTCTGTAATCTGGACATTTTGCAAGATGTCACCATCTATTTCCCTACAGTCTATATCTTCCATATCCTTTTCCACAGTAAATACTGATGCAAAATATTCATTTAGTATCTCCCCCATGTTCTGTGGCTCCACACAAAGGCCGCCTTGCTGATCTTTGAGGGGCCCTATTCTCTCCCTAGTTACCCATTTGTCCTTAATATATTTGTGAAAACCCTTTGGTTTCTCCTTAATTCTAATTGCCAAAGCTATCTCATGTCTCCTTTTTGCCCTCCTGATTTCCCTCTTAAGTATACTCTTACTTCCTTTATACTCTTCTAAGGATTCACTCGATCTCTCCTGTCTATACCTGACATATGCTTCCTTCTTTTTCTTAACCAAATCCTCAATTTCTTTAAAAGCGCAGCAGGTCAGGCAGCATCCAGGGAACAGGAGAATCGACGTTTCGGGCATAAGCCCTTCTTCAGGATTCCTGAAGAAGGGCTTATGCCCGAAACGTCGATTCTCCTGTTCCCTGGATGCTGCCTGACTTGCTGCGCTTTTCCAGCAACACATTTTCAGCTCTGATCTCCAGCATCTGCAGTCCTCACTTTCTCCTCAATTTCTTTAGTCATCCAGCATTCCCTATACCTACCAGCCTTCCCTTTCACTCTGACAGGAATATACTTTCTCTGGATTCTTGTTATCTCATTTCTGGAGGCTTCCCATTTTCCAGGTGTCCCTTTACCTGCGAACAATTGCCTCCAGTCAGCTTTCGAAAGTTCTTGCCTAATACCTTCAAAATTGGCCTTTCTCCAATTTAGAACTTCAACTTTTAGATCTGGTCTATCCTTTTCCATCACTATTTTAAAACAAATAGAATTATGGTTACTGGCCCTAAAGTGCTCCCCCACTGACACCTCAGTCACCTGCCGTGCCTTATTTCCCAAGAGTCGGTCAAGTTTTGCACCTTCTCTAGTAGGTACATCCACATACTGAATCAGAAAATTGTCTTGTATGCACTTAAGAAATTCCTCTCCATTTAAACCTTTGACACTATGGCAGTCCCAGTCGATGTTTGGAAAGTTAAAATCCCCTACCATAACTATCCTATTATTCTTACAGATAGCTTTACATGTTTAGCACTCTGTGCATGCAAGGCTTGCAAATCAGCTATTCAACCTGGCATCATCATCATCCAGTCAGGTTGTACAGAATTTAGTGACACATTTCCTTGTCTTGTCTAGGTTCAGTTGCTGCATAACTGGAGGCAAAGCTACTTACTACTGGGGCTTGTGCAGCTGCATGTGGTTTATCTTCATGAGGAGATAATGCCCATTGCTGAGGCTTTGACCAGAGTTGATGCCAAAATTTAGAAGATCTCTGCATATCTAATCTTATTTTAATCATTTCACGATATGTACCTGTTACTTTCTCTTGTTCCTTCTCCATAGCCTTACTGTTGTGTCTTTGTTCTTCCAGACATCGAAAAGTACCACCTGAAAGGCATTAGTTATAAGATGGGAAGAGAGTGACAATGAAGAAACACTGTCACTTGATTTTTCACTATTAATCCCTAGCTGAGATACTGACTTTGGACATAATTTTGAGGATAGTTTAAAAGTGGGATATGCAAGAGGTGAGATACAGGTACCAGTGATCTGTGGTTATTTCAAGAGACAATGTAGCACAGATGCCAGCTCCCCAAAGGGCACAGTTGCACATGAGTTTTGTTGCACTGGGCTCAATGATAACTTCAATCGTATTGGCTGCAGAATATATTTTATGGGTATGCACAGTAAAATGCTTGGTGCTTTTGAAGCCTTACTAGCAAGCCTGTGTGCAATGTCAGTGAAAATGAAGGTGAATGATACTAAGTTTTGACAAAGATTGATGTCCATCCTGTCCAGAATGAAAGTGATGGCTGCTGCATGAGCATGCTTCAAGAACCAACTATAGTGCAGCATTTGGTGGTCAATGTCCCTGATCTCATTGACTTTGCATGGCTTCTTCCACAGATTACTGCCATGCAACCTCAGATTGCAACCATCATTAGTTGTGGTACTAGTATTGAAATAATTTCACAGGTTGTCATTGCAGGTGAGCAATCTTTTCTCCAGTGAATTTCTGAAGTTGTAGAGGCACTTCCCTGAGCACATAGCAGTGACTCTGTGGGGCATAAATCTGCTGTCCTCTGTCCTTATGACTGCATGTATTCTCCTACTATTGCCGATCATCCAGATAGTTCATATTCTTGCAACTAATCCTTTAGTGGTACAGACTGAACCTCGGCCTTTTAGGTCCATAGCTTTTTGAAGTAATGCTCTAAGATCATTTGCAGTCTTCTCCACTGAAATTCAGCAGCTTTCCAAAAATGAATGAAGGGGGAGATAGAATTGTTTATTCACATTACACGTAATCTTAGACAGCCTGACTAAACAAATGCTGACCAGGTTGTCTCCTCCCTCCCTAAATGTAATCCTTCTTTGCTTCTTATACCTGTTCTTCCTCCTCTTCACTGTATAACTGTGGTAATAGCTATGCCCCTATACCCCTGCTCTCGCATTTTATATGTAGTGCAGATATTTGGCATTGTTGCTTGCTGAGGCTCAGGTCGATGAAATGCTCCCTGAATAAGCTCACCTGCTCTGAGAGCCCCATTTTACTTTTATGTTTTGTGGCACCTCGCCTTACTCTATGTCAACTTATTATTCTCTCAGTCAGCTGCATTTAAAACAGAGACCCCACCCCTCTTACTGTACTCAGTTGGGAATCAGCTTGTATGTACAAAAAAACCTAAGTCAGAAACAAAGCCCATCACCACCTGCTGTTCTGTGACCTGTGGAAATTGACAGCTTTAAGGAAAAGATTGAACACTTCTACTGTTGTTGCAACAGTTAGTAGAAACTAATTGACAACTTAGCTGTAATCAAGTAGTTGATTCATTTAGATAATGGTGATATCCTTCCTGTACCTAAATGCACACCTAGCTGTCCATCTTTACGAGTCGGCATAGTAAGAGTTTTGGGCACCAAAATGCCTGAGTTAGCATCACATTAGAGAGAAAGTGAGGGCTGCAGATGCTGGAGATCAGAGCTGAAAATGTGTTGCTGGAAAAGCGCAGCAGGTCAGGCAGCATCAAAGGAACAGGAGAATCGACGTTTCGGGCATAAGCCCTTCTTCAGGAATGAGGAAAGTGTGTCCAGCAGGCTAAGATAAAAGGTAGGGAGGAGGGACTTGGGGGAGGGGCTTTGGAACCAAGTCCCTCCTCCCTATCTTTTATCTTCACCTGCTGGACACACTTTCCTCATTCCTGAAGAAGGGCTTATGCCCGAAACGTCGATTCTCCTGTTCCTTGGATGCTGCCTGACCTGCTGCACTTTTCCAGCAACACATTTTCAGCTTAGCATCACATTACGTTTGCATCCTGATTGGTGTGGTCTGTCTACTCTGTGTTTATGGTGGATGCTCAGTGTACATTCAAAAACTTCTTACCAGAATGATGACTGGCATGTCATCTGACATGTGTGACCTCGGATGCCATTTTGGACTGCTAAAGTTGCCCACAGTGCCTAACCGATTGGGCTCAGAGAAATTTTCAGTATTTTTATTTTTATTTTAACATTAATTGAAAAATTGATTTTATTCACTACTCATCAGCTGAAGAAATGAAACTCGGGAACAAGGTAACCTATAAAAAACACAGATTAACGGTTGAAAAATTTGATTGTTCATGATTTAAAAGTTCCAGAAACTCCACTCCCATTCTCTGTTGATCTGTATTTGTTCAAAATCAGGTGGCAAATTAGAAAATTAGTAGAAAGTAATTAAAAAAGCAGAATGACTGAAAAATTAATAAACAGGGAAAAATCAGAGTGCAAAAGAAAACTAGTAAGAAGTATAAAAATTGATTGTAAGAATTTCTATAAGTATTGAAAAAAAGATTAGTAAAATGATTGTTGGTCATTTGGAAGTAAGCCCGGAGAATTAATACAAATGTGGAACTGGTAGATGAATAGTAATCGGTATTTTGCATTGGCCATCACTACAGAGGACACAAGTAATATTCCAGAAGCAGTGATAAATCAGGAAATAGAAGGCAAGGATGACCTCAGGAAAATTGCAATCATCAGAGCAGTCTGAGTAAATTGTTGGAGAGTTTGGCTGATAAGTGCCCGGGTCCTGATGGACTTTGTTCTAGAGATTGAAAGAAGTGGCTAATAAGATAGTTGATTCATTGATTTTATTTTCTAAGTTTCCTTGATTTGGGGATTGTGCCATTAGATTGCAAGGTAGCAAATGTAACTCCTTTATTCAAAAATGGTAGATGGCAGAAAACAGGAAGCTGCAGGCTAGTTAGCTTCCTATAGTCATTAGGAAAATTTTAGAAAATGTCAGAGAAGTTATAGTAGGCCACTCAGAGGAAAGAAAAATTATGTTTGATCAATCTGTGAAGTTCTTTGAGGAGCTAACATGCTGTGGATAATGGGGGACTAAAGGCTGTAATTGGAATTCCAGAAGGCGTTTGATAAAGGGCCACATCAAAAGTTATTGAAGGAAATAAAACCTCTTGGTGTTTGAGGTAGCATTGTTATGATTTGCGATGATGTTATTACGAGGCAAGTCAGATCTCAGTCTGAAATCTGGCTTGATAAATCAGATTTTTGGTTTTAACAAGTTAGTCTCTCACAAAAATAAGTAGGTAATGTTGCAGATTTAGTTTTTGCAATAAAACAGACATTTATTATGCAAAACAAGATATGATTTGGAGATGCTGGTGTTGGACTGGGGTGTACAAAGTTAAAAATCACACAACACCAGGTTATAGTCCAACAGGTTTAATTGGAAACACATTAGCTTTTGGAGAGCCGCTCCTTCATCAGGTGGTTGTGGTGGACACAATTGTAAGGCACAGAATTTATAGCAAAAGTTTACAGTGTGATGTAACTGAAATTATACATTGAAAAATACCTTGATTGTCTGTTGAGTCTTTCATCTGTTTGAATACCATGATAGTTTCACTTCTTTCATGTGTAAATTACAAAACTCCCTGTGTTCTCTGTCTGTGCCATGATGTTTAGATTGATTCTAATCTAAAAAGTGAGATAACAGAGTTTTACATGACTTCATGCAGTTTTTGAGCAAAGTACAATGTAACTCTGCAAGTAGAAATTCACCCCACAAACGTATATGTAAATGTGTGCATGTGGGTCTTTGTGTGTGTCCGTGTCTGGGTTGGCGGGTTGTGAGTGTGAGAGAGTGTATATGTGTGTGTATGTGAGTATAGAGTGTCTTAAGTCTGTGAGGGGGTGCATGTGGGAGTGTGTGTGTGTGTCTGGGGTGGGGGGTTGTGAGTGTCTGTGAGAGAGAGTGTATATGTGTGTGCGTGAGTGTAGAGTGATCTAAGTCTCTGAGAGGATGCATGTGTGAGTGTGGGAGTGTGGGAGTGTGTGTGTCTGTAAGGGTGTGTGTTAGTATCTGTGTGCATGTGTGTGTGTATGTATAGTGCAATGGTAGTGCACCTGTAGTGTGACATGAACCCAAGGTCCTGGTTGAGGCCCTCCCTATGGGTATGGAACTTGGCTATCAGCCTCTGCTCGGCCACCTTTCGCTGCTGCCTGTCCCGAAGTCTTGGAGGATGGTCACCAGAAGGTCTGAGGTCGAATGTCTTGGACCGCTGAAGTGTTCCCCAACTGGGAGAGAACACTCCTGTCTGTTGATTGTTGTGCAGTGCCCATTCATCCGTTGCTGTAGCCTATGCTCGGTTTCCCCAATGTACCATGCCTCAGGGCATCCTTGCCTGCAAAGTGTAAGACAGACAACGTTGACAGACATGAGTACCTGCCACGTACATGGTGGGAGGTGTCCCCACGTGTAATGGTGGTATCCATGTCCACACTCTGATATGTCTTGCAGCACCTACTGTGACAGGGTTGTGTGAAGTTGTCCTGAGAGCCGGGCAGCTAGCTACGAACAGTTATCTGTTTGAGGTTTGGCGATTGTTTAAAGGCAAGCAGTGGAGGTGTGGAGAAGGTCTTGGCGAGGTGCTCATCCTCATTGATAATGTGTTGCAGTCACGAATAACATGGCGTAGTTTTTCAGCTCCTGGGAAGTACTGAACAACGAAGGGAACCCTGTCGGTTGCAGCACGTGTCTGTCTCCTGAGGAGGTCATTACGGTCCCTTGCTGTGGCACGTCAGAACTGGTGGTCGATGAGTTGAGCATCGTATCCTGTTCTTATGAGGGCATCCCTGAGTACTTCCAGGTGCCCGTCACAGACCTCCTCATCTGAGCAGATCCGGTGTATAGGGGATGGCTGTTCAGTATTCAACACCACCAACTGCCAATCTCCAAACACTATCCTTCGTGCATGATCCAATCAGCATTCCAGAGTAGTGTGTTATTACCCCTGAAATGATTAAACTGTTACCCCTTGGAGCAGATTCAAGGCTCTCACTTTGTTTTTGTCAGTGATGGAAGCGAACAAAACTACCTTAGTTGCAGATGGAAGCAAAAAAAACACACTCAAACAACAACTTGTTGCAATAGATGCGCCAGCAGAATAAATCACAGCCCTCTGATAATATAGGGCATGGAATTGCGCAATAACCAAGGGGAGTTCGCTTTGTAAAGAAAAGTCTGCAATTCACAAATTGCGCTACAGCCAAATTGCTTTTATGAAATGTGTGTTATAGGAGAACTGCCTGTATAATGTAGAAATTATGCAATTGTTCACTTCGGTGAGAACGATAGGAAAAAAAATACTACCTAAACATTGAGAGATTTCAGACCTCTGCAGCGTGTTCTGGGTGTCCCAAATGAGTCACATGAGAAGTATGCAGGTACAACAAATAATTATAAAAGCTAATAGAACGTTGTCACATTTATCATGAGAGGAATTAAGTATAAATTTGGGGAATTATGCTTTAATTGTTATAGGACAATGGTGAGACTGGAGAATTATGTGGAGAACTGTGCACAGTAAGGCATTATTTTTAAGGAAGTATGTAAATGTATTGGAAGCAATTCAAAGAAAGTTTACCAGACTAATAAAGGAAAGAGTGTTTTGCCTTACAAGGAAAGGTTGGATGGGCTGGGCCTGTATCTGCTGTGGTTTTGAAGAGTGAGAGGAAATTTGATTGAAACATTTGGATCCTTACTGAGTAGTGGTGGAAAGAATGGTTCCTTATGGGAAATTTAGACCAAGGATTTTTTTTAAAATCATGGGTTATCTATTTTAAACAGATTAGGTGAATTATTTTTTTCTCAGAGGGTCCTGAGCCTTTGGAACTCACTTCCTACGAATGTGGTAAATAAGTTTTTATTGGATAGATTCTTGTTAAGCAAGGGGCTGAAATATTAGTGAGATTGGGAACGTTGATCTGAGGATATAGTCAATCATGATCTTCTTGAATAACAGAGAAGGTTAAAGGGCTTAATGACAGACTCATGTTCTGTGTTCCTATGTATGTTTCTTGTCTGATATTGCCATCTCCTTTTTTCTGGCAGCCTTGAGTTCCTTTTTATCTCTGGGAGAAAGTGAGGACTGAAGATGCTTGAGATCAGAGTCAAAAAGTGTGGCACTGGTCAGGCAGCATCTAAAGAGCAGGAGAGTCGACTTTACAAGCATAAGCTTTCATCAGGAATGTGACTTCACCAGGCATTCTTGATGAAGAACTTATGCTTGAAACATCGACTCTCCTGCTCCCTGGATGCTGCCTGATCAGCTGTGCTTTTCCAGGGCCACGACCTTTGACTTCATGTTTACCTCTCCTGAACCAGAACATTCTTTCTTGAAGGTTCGCCAGTTTGCCCCTTCACAACATTCTGAACGAGATGTAGTACTAAACCAAATGCCAGTTACAGCTCAGCATGTCATTTAGCACATTGTATATATACTCTGTCTCTATTATTAGATTAAGTACAGTGCTAAATGGTCCCTGAAAGAGCATTTTGAAGAATCCCTCAACTAAGACACTGTCTTCGACTTTGAAATTCTCAACCAGAGTCCTTTTATACCCTCTCCAGGTATAAGCAGGAGAAGAAAAGGCATATAGGAAAAGCAATAATCATTGGGACCTTCAATATCTAGGTGGACTGGGAAAATCAGGCTGGTAGTAGATCCCAGGAAAAGGAATTCATGGAATGTCTGTGAGATAGGTTTTTTTGGAATAAGTTATTGGAGAGCCCATTAAGTCCAGGCAATTCTGGACTTGATGCTGTGTAATGAGGCAGACTCAATTAGGGAGTATAGATTGAAGGAACCCCAAGGTGGCAGTGACCACAAAAGAAGTTGAGTAAAGGTAACTACAAAGATGGATTGGAGTCCTGTCACCAGCAGGGATTGGTTCTGGGTCCTCTTTTGTTTGTTATTTATATAAATTATTTTAATGAGAATATAGGAGTTATGGTTAGTAAGTTTGCAGATGACACCAAAATTGGTAGCATGGTAGACTGTGAAGAAGGTTTTCTAAAATTATAAAGGGATAATGATCGAATGAATCAATGGACTAAAAAATGGCAGATGGAGTTCAATCTGTATAAGTGTGAGGTATTGCATTTTGGCACAACAAACTGGTGTGGGACTTATACAATTTATTATAGAGCATAAATATTGTAAAACAGAGGGACTTAGGAATTAAGTAACATAATTTTTTTGAAGTTTGTGTCACATATAGACAGGGTGGTTGAAAAGCATTTAGCATGCTTGCCTTCGTTGTTCAGTCTTTTCAGTACAGGAGATGGGGAGTCATGCTGCGGTTATACAGGACATTGGTGAGTCCTCTTCTGGAGAACTGTGTCCAGTTCTGGTCACCTGCAATTGGAAGGATATTATTAAGCTGGAGAGAGTTCAGAGGGTTCAGCACTGCCTCTTCAAGGGGAAGTCATACCTGACAAATCTGTGAGAATGTTTTGAGGAGGTAACAAACAAGTTAGACATAGGAGAGCAATGGAGATGATCTATTTGGATTTCCAGAAGGCCTTTGACAAGGTGCTGCACAGGAGGCAGCTAAATAAGATAAGAACCCATGATGTCAGGAGCAAGGTACTGATATGGATGGAGGATTGGCTGACTGGCAGAAGGCAGAGAGTGGGGTGAAGAGGTCTTTTTAAAGATGGAAGTTAGCGACTAATTGAGTTCCACAGGGGTCAGTGTTGGGACCATAATATTATACACTTAGCGATCTGGATGAAGGAATTGAGGGCATTGTTGCTAAGTTGGCAGATGACACAAAGATAGATGGTGGGACAGGTAGTGTTGAGGAAGCAGGGAGACTGCAGAAGGACTTGGACAGGTGAAGACAGTGGACACAGAAGTGGCAGAATGAATACAGTTTGGGAAAGTGTAAAGTTATGCACTTCAGGAGGAAGAATAGTGGTGTACACTATTTCTAAGTGGGGAAAGGCTTCAGAAATCTGAAGCACAAAGGACTTGTCTTAAAAGTTAACATCCAGATTCACTTGGCATTTAAGAAGGCAAGTGTAATGTTAGGACTCATTACAAGAGGACTAAAGTACAAGAGAAGGTGAGGCTGCATAAGGCTCTGGTCAGACCTCATTTGGAATATTGTGAGCAGTTTTGCGCTCCCCTGTATTTAAGGAAGGCTGTGCTGGCCTTGGAAGAAGTTCAAAGGAGGCTTACAAGAATGATCCTGGGAATGAAGGGCTTGTCATATAGGGAACAATTGAGGACACTTCATCTGTACTTGATGGAGTTTAGAAGGATAAGAGGATATTTCATTGAAACTTACAGAATATTGAGATGCCTAGATAAAGTGAACACGGGGAAGGTGTTTTCACTAGTAGAAAGCAGTAGGACCTGAGTGCACAGCCTTAGTGAAGCTACAATGATTTAGAACTGATGGAGAAATTTCTTCAGCCAAATGGTGGTGAATTTGTGGAACCCATTGCCGCAGAAGGTAGTGGAGGCTAACTCTTTGGGTGTCTTTAATTCAGAGTTAGATAGATTCTTGATCAGTATGTGAATTAAAAGTCATGGGGAAAAGGCAGGAGAATGGGGTTGATGAACATATCAGCCATGATTGAAAAGTGGACGAGACTTGATGGGCGAAATGCTTAATTCTGCTCCTATATCTTATGATGTAAAACTCTGGAATTTCCTTCTGACACCATTACACCTCCCTGGATTTCTCTTCCTTCTGTGATGCTGCATATAATTTACCTCTTTGATATATCCAAGTATCTGTTTATGTAGTACAGTGTCAAACTTCCTGTAATAATGCTCTTTTGGAGCTTTCAGCGCACTACAGATTCCAAATAAGTACAACTTTGATAAGAATTCACATGTGTTTGACATTTTATTGTTTTGGGATCTTGTAACTACCCACTTCAACACCTAAAAGGCTGACGAGCAGACAAGAAATGCAACCATTCTGTCAAACTTCGCATTGATTGCCCATTGTATCTGAGTCAAAATAGAGATATGGTTATGATTTTACTGTCATTGTTGGATTCTGATTATACTTACACATAAACTTTTTGGAAGGAAAATAAAAGTGACAATATAAGGTATACAGTATTACACAGAGGGTTCAGGAATGGGGAAACTTCTGTTAATGAACAATGTTTTGAAGGTGGTTGGCAAAGTTGTTGTGGCTATTTGCAAGCTATATAGAGTCCTTGGATTTTAAAATAGAAGCATAGAACATGAAAACAAGCAATAATAAAATATTATAATTCATTAGTTAGATCTCTTTTGGAATTTTGTGTCCAATTCTGGGCACTAACATTTTAGGAAATATGTTATGGCCTTGAAGAGGTTGCAGAGGAGATTTACTGATATGGTATCTGGGATGAAAGACTTCAGTTATGAGGAGAGCTTCGAGACATTGGGACTGCTCTATTTAAAGTCAAAAAGATTAAGTGAAAACTTAAGAATTATGAAGGTTTTTTATAGAATAGATGGGGAGAAACTTTCCACTGAAAGAAGGTTTGGTATCTTAAGATTGAACCACAATAAATAACACAAGAACCAGAGAGAAGATAAATTGTTTTGTGCAGTGAGTTGCAATGAAGTGCAATGTATTTTCAAAAGGATCCTAAAATAAAACAAAGAACAGGATGCTGGAGATCTGAAACAAAAGTAGAAATTGCTGGGGAGATTCAACAGATTTGGCAACATCTGTGGGAATAAAGCAGAATGACTGTTTTAGAAACTGTTGATTGTTCATCAGAACTGATAGTAGCTAGAAAAAAATGAGTGGATAGTTTGAGATGGAGCCTAGTGAAGGAGAGAGATATGAGAGGGGTAGGAAAATTACAGAATTGTGTATGGCAGGCCGGGACAGAAGAGAAGCTAGAACCATCCCTGTCTACCACCATCACCCTCCTCCTCCACTTGGCTAAGCTCATCCTCACTTTGAACAACTTCCCCTTTAATTCCCGTCACTTTCTTCAGGCCAAATGGGTGGTCATGGGTATCCACATGGACCCAATTATGCCTGTCTTTTGTGGGGCACATGGCACATTCCTTGTTCCAATTTTAGTTGAGAGTGTTGTCCTGGAAAAGCACAGCAGGTCAGGCAGCATCTATGGAGAAGGGAAATCGACGTTTCGGGCATAAGCTCGTCATCAGGAATGAAGCTTGTGCGTCAGGGCTGAGAGATAGGCCTCTTCCCACAACTCTTTTTCCGGTATGTTGATGACGTTATCAGTACTGCCTCTTATTAAGAAGTGGAAAAATTTATCAATTTTGTTTCCAATCTCCACCCTGCCTTCACTTGCAATTGGTCCAATCCCCAATTCTTCCCTTCCCTTCCTTGACGTCTCTATTACCATTTCTTGAGGTAGGCTGGCCACCGATATCCATTACAAAGGCACTGACTCCCACAGATACCTCGACTATACATTTTCAAACCCTACCTCATGTAAGGGCTCCATCCCATTCCCCCAGTTTCTTCATCTCCATTGCATCTATTCTGATGATGCCACGCTCTGCAGGGGAACCTCAGAACTGTCCACCATTTTCCTCAAGGATTCCTCAGTACCACAGTTGACAGGGCCCAGCTCATTTCCTGCACGTCTGCCTTCACCCCCTACTCTCCCCACCCACAACAGCGATAGGGTCATAAAATCCCTTCAGTGTGAATAGAGCCCTTTGAGCCCATCAAGTCTGTACTGACCCTCTGAAGAGCATCCTACCCAGACTCACCCCTCTACCCTATCCACGTAACCCTGCATTTATCATGGCTAATCCATATAGTCTGCACTTCCGTATACACTACAGAGACTTTAGCAAAGCCAATTAATCTATTCTGCATATCTTTGGACCGTGGGAGGAAACCAAAGCACCTGCGGAAACCCATGCAGACTCATGTGCAAACTGCACACAGTCTCCTAAGGCTGGAATCAAACCTGGGTCTCTGGCTGTTTGAGATAGCAGTACTAACCATTGTGCCATTGCTGGTCTTCACTGGTCAGCCACCACTGCATCCAAAGGATTGTAAGCCACAATTTCTGTCACCTCCAACAGGCAGACATTTATTTCTCTACTCTCATTTGTCAGCATTCCATAGAGATGATCCACTCCTCCTCCATGCCCAATACCTCACTCATACACACTTCCATGGCACCTTCCCATGCAATTTGTTATGGACTAGGCCAGACCACTCAAACATTAAGTAGGCAGCCCAGATCATAACTTTCAATTTGTTTTGATAAGTATACAGTGAAAATTATCTGGAGTGAGATAGCTAGTTTGACTACTAGATTTTAAAACAGACAGAAATTTATTCACAAAATTACACAATGAAACACAAAGAACAGAATACAGAACCCCTATGGAATTCAGGCTATCCAAATTAGGCTTAATTATGCAGTTCTGAACATACACAACAGTACCAATAAGCAAACTCCCTTTAAAACCCAGTATAAATGGAACACATGCTTACAAATTTAAGTTGAAGGGCAGAAAGAGAGAGAAAGAGTTTCCACATAGCTCACTGTTGAACTCCCAACCACCGGTTCTGGGCTAAACTAAGCTGCTCAGCTCCGCGACAGAGCTGATCACTCCCCTTTCTTTATACAGGTGACTTCTAAAACATGACCACTTCGGCCTGAAGTCTCATCTGTTTACATATAAACAAAAGGCCTCTCAAAATCCTTTTCACCTCTGTACCAAACCAGACAGATCTGAGCCCAGCACAATTTATTACCCCTCTGAAAATAATCAAGGACAGAGTATCCTTGAGCCAATGAACAGCTTTTAGGAAACAAAAACTAGCTTTTTGACAAATCTCAGCTTTGTAACATCTGTATATTTTCTCTTCCCTCTTCACTGTCCAAGGCCTTAGACTTAGCTTCCAAGTAAGCAGCTACCTGTATTTCATTCAATCTAGTGCATTGTATTTGCTCTTCACAATTCTTCATTGAGGAGATGAAATGCAGACTGGGTGACCACTTTGCAGAATATCTACATTCTGTATGTAAAAACGATCTAGAGCTTCCAGTCGTATGCCACTGTAATCCCATGTCAGCATTTTGGTCACAGACAACTACAGTGTTGTAGTAACCCCTAGCACAAATTTGAAGAGCAACATCTAATTTTCTGCTTGGGGACCTTGCAGCCTGTGGGATTTAACATCAAATTCAATAACTTTGGAGCCTGATTCCATTTTTCTGTGTTTATTATCCAGCCCCATATTCAGTCCTGCTTTGAAATGTCGATAGCTGTGTAGCTGGAAGGGCACAGCAGGTCAGACAACAACTGAGGAGCAGGAAAATCAATGTTTCGGGCCGAAACCCTTCGTCAGAACTGTGGAGGGGAGCCCAGAAGTAGATAGAGGGAGGGGGTGGAGCTGGGGGTAAGGTAGGTGCAATTCTGATAGGTACATGCGGGTAGGAGGTTAATGTGATTGGTCAGTAGGAATGGTGGAGCGAATAGGCAAGTAGGAAGATCGCAGGTGAGAACAGGTCAGGGAGGTGAGGAGGAGCAGTGGGGCTAGACATGGGATTAGGCTGGGGGAGGAGAGACTTTGAAGCTGGTGAAATAAATGTTGAGGCAATTGGGTTGTAAGCTTCCCAGGCAAAACAAAGGGTTATGTTCCTTCAGTTTCCATTTGGCCTCGCTCTGACAACCGAGCCGGCCTTGAATGGACATGTTGCCAGGGGAGTGGGAGGGTGAATTAAAGTGGATAGCAACTGGAAGGTCGAGTTGGTTAGTGCATGCAGAGTGCAGATGGTCTGCGAACTGGTCCGTGAGTCTTTATTTTGTCTCCCCCATACAGAAGAGACGATATCAAGAGCAACAGATGCAATAGATGAAGTTAGATGATGTTTAGGTGAATCTCTGTAGGATCCGAAAGGATTGTTTAGGGCCTTGGATGAAGGTGAGAGGGGAGGTGTGAGATCAGGTGTAGCATTTCTTGCAGTCACTGGGAAAGGTACCAGTTGTGGTAGAGAAGTTGGTGGGGAGTGTAGAGTTGATGAGGGAATCGTGGAGTGAGCACTCCCTGCGGAAAGCAGACGGAGTTGGGAAGGAAATATCTTTTCGATGGTGGGGTCTGATTGTAGGTGGCGGAAATGACGGGAGATGATGCGTTGGATTCGGAGGTTAGTGGAGTTGTGTGTGAGGACTAAGGGAACTCTTATCCTTATTGTTGTTGGTGGGGGAAGGGATTTGAGGGCAGAAGTGCAGGAGAAGGAGGATATGCGGTTGGGGACATCCTTAATTACTGAGGAGGGGAAACTATGGTCCCTAAGGTAGGAGGATATCTGGGATGTTTTGGAATGGAATGCCTCATCCTAGGAGCAAATGTGGCAGAAGCGGAGGAATTGCGAGTATGGAATAGCATTTTTACAGGAGGGTGGGTGAGAGGAGGTGTAGTTGAGATAGTTGTCGGAGTCAGTGGGTTTGAAATCATCCCACCTACCCTCCCCCAGCCCCACCCCCTCCCACTATTTATTTCTGGGCTCCTTTCCCCCTCCCCAGTCCTGATGAAGGGTTTCGGCCTGAAATGTTGACTTTCCTGCTTTTCGGAGGCTGTCTGATCTGTGCTCTTCCAGCTTCACATGTATTGACTCTGACTTCCAGCATATGCAGTCCTTACTGTCTCCCGGATTTGACATGTGTTGCTTTTTTTCGCACAGCCAAACCATTTTCACCCAGTCTCAGGTCTTTTATCCCATGACATAGTTTGCTTTTAGCGCAGATCACCCATATTGTGCTACCCTCAGTTCTCTATCACTTACTTCGCTTCTCTTTTGTTCTGGCCTGTCATCCATACCCAGTTCATATTTCTGTTTCTCTCTGGCCTCCATATACTCTATCAGGTCTCAACCATCCCCAATAGTTTTTCCTAGCTGATATAAGTTCTGATGAAGAGTCACCGGCTCAAAATATTAAACCTTCTTTCGTCCTACAGACACTGTTTTAGAGTTTAGCTGCTTCTGAATTGTACCTTAAAGTCCAGATACAGACTCACAAGATGTAGTGGCATGCTCATTTTTAGTCTGAAGAGGGATGCCCTGGAATGCATAATATTGACTTTAGACCTCTTGAAGATTCATATCACTGGGTCAAACACGATCAAGGCAACCTCTTATTGCTTAGCACTCTAAGCTGTCCCTCAGCTGATGAATCAGAGTTCCTCTTAGTTGTAAGCGAGCAGAATGTACATTGATTGAGGACACTTAGCAAGAGTAGCTCTGTAGCACCAGTTAAGTGATCCTTGAGTTGGTTGTTGTTGTTGGTGGATTAAGTAAAGCTAATTCATTGGATCTCATGTGGAGGTGGTTAGATTCACTCTTATCAGAGTAGGTCCTTGCTTTTCACTTGTGGTGTGACTATTACACGCTACTTATCCCAAGCCTAAATGTTGTCATGTCTTGCTGCACATGGAAACAAACTCTTTCAGTATGTTACTAAACATTGTCCAATCAGCACTGAACTTTCCCACTTTTGACCTTATGATAGAGGAGTTCATTAATAAAGAAGCTTTGGTAACATACTACTCCACTGTCTTCATAAATCAGACAATGATAAATGATTATCATTGTATTCTATCCTTTAAGCTAAAAATATGGACTGCTGATGGAGGGAGGTGGGGATTATTTTACTGTGTATACTAATTTCACAGGTATATTGCTAAATATAGAGTGAATATTCCCATCAAGGCAGCAATGCGGTTATAAAGTTGAAGCATTTTAATCTTAGATTATTGTGGGGCCATCTGTGATCATCAATCTGAAGAATTACAACATATGCAAGACTTTACTTGTTTGTAAAGATTGTTTTCAATATGTCTATTGTACTATTTATAACAGGCAACCCAAATAAGTTACAGTTTTGTACTAAAAGCTGACAAAATGCTTAATTCTAAATAACTCCACCGTTTGATTCGCAACATCCAGTTGCTAGTTGGGGAAAAATGATCCAACTGAACAGTTCTGGCATTGGGGTCAATCTTTTTTTTGGGATAAAATATTTTTAAGTGTGAGATCATATTCTCGAATATGACCTGTTACAGTACCCTGAACTATCAGATCATCTTGATGTTTGGTTATGTACAAAGATAGGTTTTGCCATGAAGACAAATGGAAAAGTAGTATATTAATGGTACCAAATGCACCAGTTTCAGTATTGCAGTTCATCTTAGAGACAATTTTTACAACAGAAAGAGACCCTTTGGCCCATTGTGTCCATGCCAGTCACCAACCACCTGTCTACTCTTGTCCTATTTCCCACTTAGTCTGTAGCCTTGTATACTATAGCATTTCAAGTGTTAGTTTACATGCTACTAAAATGTTGTGACTGCTTCACCCCCTACTACAATTAACAATATGGGATGTTGAAAAGACTTGTTATTTTTAGCTGGGCCAGATGGAAGGGTGAAAGTCATGTCGAGTGGATTACCGAATCCTGCTTTACTTTTTCCATCTTTTTACTTTGTTTGGTCTTTTTTTTAAAACAGATGAGGAGAAATTAATTCTCTGAAAAGATCAAAAATCTGTGGAATTCACCACCTCAGTGCAGTGAATGCTCGGACAATGAATTAGTTTAAAGAGGAGATGACACATTTTAAATTAGTAATGAATGGGAGGGTATGGCGCGTGGGCAGGAAAGTAGAGTTGAGGCTGATATGAGATCAGCCGTGATCAGCTTGAGGGGCTGAATTGCCTACTCTTGCTCTTAGTTCATATATCCTTGGTCATGATTTTGTTTCACCAATTTCTGATGACATGTTGGCAAGAAAGCTGACAGGACTCTCATTGTTCTTTAAATAATGCCATGGATGATTTGCATTCATTTCAGAGAGGATGGGGTCAGAAAGATGGAAACAGCAACTATACTGCTATTTACACCAGATACGTTTATGCAGTATAATTTGCCTGTTATAAAGTGATACACATGTACATATTGTCACCACTAACGGCACTTGTGATTCCCATAACTATCACCTGAAGAAATCTCCTCATTGCTCGACCTGACCAAGGATTTTTGCAGTTCAGACTTGTGTGGCTTCTTTTCTCTCCTTGAGTTGTTGCTGTTAAGATGCGTTTCTGGAATGCACCAGTCAAAACTGGATAACACTCATGTTTTTGGAATATTTTTGTTGTTGAACATCTGGGGAAAAAAGCTGAATACAATATAACAATAAATGCTAAACAGTGATTGTTTCATAATCTGAAAAGCAACAGACAGACACCAGAGCAGAGGAACTTGATTGTATTATGGCACCAGATTAGAATCTGGAACTATAAAGAGAGGTTGGATAGATTGCAGTTGGTTTTCTTGTAACAGAGACATCTGAAGAGAAATGTGACAGGTTTATTTGGAAGCACTAGCTTTTGAAGCGCTGCTCCTTCATCAGGTGGTTGTGGAGTATAAGATCGTAAGAGACAGAATTTAAGAATTCTGTTAAGAATTTAAGTTAAGCAAAAGTTAAGAATTGTGTTGTAACTGAAATTATATACAGAGAAACACCTGAATTGTTTAAGTCTCTCTTTTAGAATGACCATGTTGGTTTCAGTTCTTTCCTAAGTAAATCCCAGAACTTTTCTTTAAAGTTACATTCTCAAGTGAACTTTATCAATAGGTGCCATGTCAGCTCAGATAATGCATTTAAAGTGTGAGGTGCCCTGTGTGAGGCTGCCTGTGCCCCAATGTTCTGACCTAGTTCTATTCCTAAAAAAAAAACACAGAATTTTACGTGGATTCATGCAGTTTTTGAGCAAAATAAAATGTAATTCTGCAAGTACAAATTCACCCCACAAGTTTATATGTGTGTGTGTGTGGGGATGGGGGGCGGGAGGGGGGGCTAGTGGGAGGCATTATCAGTGTCTGTGAGAGAGTGAGTGTTCAAGGTCCTTGAGATCCTGTTCGCATAATCCGAAATTCGGATAATTGATGTTCAGATAACCAAGGTTGTTCTATACTTGCAATCTCCATAATACCCCTCGGCAAATAAAGTAAAATCAAACACCAAGTGTTACAGGAGAGAGATGGCAGAGAGATTCAGCATGGAACACTTTCTTCAATGTAGCTGTTTCTTGGACCAGCAGCCTTAAAACTGACTGACTGCTGTCATTGAACAGCCAGACTGCTAAAGCCAAACCAAACCAAACCAGAGAAAAACTGGGCTGGGAGAACTGCCACTCCCCTTTCATTGTATAAGTGTTTTCTTTTAAAAATTGGGCGGCACGGTGGCACAGTGGTTAGCACTGCTGCCTCACAGCGCCTGAGACCCGGGTTCAATTCCCGCCTCAGGCGACTGACTGTGTGGAGTTTGCACGTTCTCCCCGTGTCTGCGTGGGTTTCCTCCGGGTGCTCCGGTTTCCTCCCACAGTCCAAAAGATGTGCAGGGTCAGGTGAATTGGCCATGCTAAATTGCCCGTAGTGTTGGGTAAGGCGTAAATGTAGGGGTATGGGTGGGTTTCGCTTCGGTGGGTCGGTGTGGACTTGTTGGGCCGAAGGGCCTGTTTCCACACTGTAATGTAATCTAATCTAAATCTAAATCTATTTTCAAACAGTTAAACCCAGACTTCTTGGAATCATTGCTTTTATGACCTCTATGAAAAAAAACTAGGACAGCGTAACCTTGTTAAAGGAGCAGCAACTTCACAGGCCATAAGACTTGAGTGCCACAGATTGCTCTTAGTGTATGAGAGATGATACATTGATCAGCCTGATAGTTTGTCAGTGTGGATACTAGGAGGCATTCTATTAAAATGCATTCACTGACCAGGACAGCTTATTTAAAAAAGGTCTTTGGTCTAATGTGGGACTGTTTCTAGGCTTTCTGATTCAGAATTGTTGTATTGCCATCTGCTCTCATTGAGTTTTGAGGGTGATCCTTGAGGGTTTCTTGAAATCTGCAGAATCCTGCCGTCTCTTCCCTTGTGCATATCCCCAACTAATGAATTCAATGTTGTATTGGTTACTGGAACCCTCTGTCTATCCTGGTGTTCAATATTTTGATGTTTTATATGTCAACAATCTTCTTTAGTGCTGTTCCTTTTGACAGAGATAATCTGCCTGTCAGAAACTGGCTGGCTAGAGTGCATGATTTCCAAATAATGCTGCCAAGCACCCCTGTTCAAAACAGAGGCAGCAGGCAATGTTCAAGACAATAGGTAAACTTGAACTCAATCAGACCAAAATTACAATGATTCAAATGAGGTGATTTAGATGTTGCCTACTTTGATCTGAATGGGTGCAAACAAGTTGTGAATTGCAGTCCCTACACACAATAAAACTGGACAATCCAAAACCTAGCCCCTCACAACTCGTTTAAGGCATTGCAAGACGCGGGTCTATTTAAGTGACTCCTGGACAAGCACATAGACGGCAGTAAATTGAGGGGTGTGTAGGTTAGGTTGATCTTAGATTAAGATAAATGCTGGGCACAACATCGTGGGCCAATGGGCCTGTACTGTGCTGTACTATTCTATGTTCTAAAGTGGAAGAACTGTTCATTTACAATAAACTTAAAGTTATTTGAGTATAATTAATGAAAGTATATCATGTCAAGTGTGTCTGTGTTCTTGCTCAGCAGAGGGCCTTGAACAAACTGCATTTAAATGGACCTAGGTTTAAATTTAATGGATCTTTTCAGGCTGTGAAATAACTGCAGTGACCATTAGTTTGGGATGTATTGATATATAGCTTCATGGCTTGGGTCAACATTAAAATACTTTGAAATTTAATTTTGATTTGAAAACACATGTTTAAAGGATTTTGCAGTTGTCAAACTTGATTATATTAACTGCCTCAGATAGTCACCCTGAAATCTAATCCTGCAAATCCTTGGAGGTCAGCAATTACAATTTAGAATCCCTGAGCCAGAATGTATCTAGGTCTGCGATATGAAACCAGATGGTTAAATTTGTAGAATGCAAAAAAAAGTTGTTTTGAGTTCAATACCAAACCAAAGGAGAAAATTGATGATGTTTAAGTGAGAAGGATTTCGAATTGTGAGCAGGAGGGAACTAAGCTGCAAAATAGGAAACCATTTCCAGTTTCAATTTTCAATGTTAGTGTCAAGAAGAAAGTCATCAATTTGGTGGGGGTTGGGGGTGCTCAAAGCAGCAGGACATTGACTTGATAGACAAGATGAACTTGCAAATGGGATGAACAAGATATTAGAAAGAAATAGGAGAGCGTACAATCAAGTCGGTGGATAACTTGGGAAGGGGGGATGTGGGAGGCAATAGGTGTGGGGGGGGCGGTGGAGAGAGAGTGGGAGAGATGGAAGAGATGAGGGGGATTTGTTTTGCTGGCCTTAAAAGAAGGAACTTGCCATCCTTACCTGGTCTGGCCTACATGTGACTTCAGACTCCCAGCAACGTGGTTGACTGTTAGCTATCTTCTGGGCAATTAGGGGTGGGCAATAAATGCTGCCTAGCCAGCAATGCCCTCATCCTGTGAATGAATAAAGTAACAGGGAAGACAGAAAGGCAACTGAATAGATGACCTAAATCTTAATAACAACATTTCATGAGCTCTTTGCACCTACAAATTGGTGAGGAGAATGAGATCGCCCACTATCACATTTGTAACATTGCCTGCCTCTAATTATATCTCTTCATCTGTTGCAGTTGATTTGCTGCTGAAGCTGTCATCCATGACTTGCCACTCTCTAGAGACTGTTGGATTGCTTGCTATATTGTTTATGCTGAAAGCTTCAGCTAATCCAAAATTCTGTTGCTCATAGCTACCACACTAAATATTCTGATAACTTATTGGTGTTTTACATTGGATTATAGAAAATAGGAGCAGGACTACACCATTTGACCTGTTGATCCTGCTTTGCCATTCAGTTATAATCATGGCTGTTCTTGTTTCTCAGTGCCATTCTCCTGCTCCCTCACCATGCTGTTGACACCTTTACCAGCCAGCAATATTCCCTCCTTCCTTCTGTTCCCTTCATTCCATGCATTCATTCATATATTCAGTGACTTAGCCTCTACAGGTCCCTCTACAGGGTTCCTCAAGTTCACCACCTTGTGTGAAATTTTGCCTTATCTCAATCCGAAATAGCCTACCATATATTCTGACACTGGGACGCCTTATTCTGGAATCTCCTGCTCATGGAAGCACCAAATCTGCCTCTAGTATATCTAGCTTCTCAAAATGTTATGCATTTGAATGAGATCACCTCTCATTTGTTTAAACCCAATGAATACAAGCCCAAATGATCAAATCTCTCCTCATGTGACAGACTTGCCATTCCAGAAATCAGCCTGGTGAACTTCACTGTACTCCCTCTATGGCAAGTATATTTTTTCTTAGGTGAGTTACATCCTGATAAAACCCTAGTGCATTTGTCAAACATGATTTCCCTTTTGTATTGACTTTGTATAATCTCATTGGTGTTTTCTAATTCTCTTGTCGTCATGCCCTTTGTAAAAGTCTCCAGAATTTTCCTTATTACTGATGTTAGTGTAACAGATCTCTAATTCCTGGTTATCCACCCCAGCTCCTTTTTTAGACTGAGGTTACATTTGCCACCCTTCGAACTGCTGGGTTGTTCTAGAATATGAAGACCTCTGGAAGATGACAACTAATGCATAAACTGTTTCCATTGCCACTTCCTTGAGTACCCTGAGGTGTAGATTATCAGGCCCTGGGAATTTATCAGATTTTAGTCCCATTAATGTCTCCAGTGTATTCTATAAAGTAATGCTGATTTCCTTCAATTCCTCCTTCCAAAAATACCCTTGTTTCCCCAATACTTCTGGGAAGTTTTTGTGTCTTCTTTAAAGACAGAGCAAAAGTAACTGTTTAGTAACACTACCATTTCATTATTCTTCATTATCATTCTTTGATTTCAGACTGTAAGGTCCCTATATTATTCTTCATTAATCCTTTCCTTTTTACATACATATAGGAACTCTTATGGTCCATTTTTATAAACCTTGAAAGTTTATCCTCATATGCTGTTTCTTCTCTTTTTGTCAACCTGAATTCTAAACTCTCCCAGTCCTTGGCCTTTCTATTTTTTCTTGCAACTTTATATGATTCCTCTTTGAATCTTGTGTCTTTGATTTATTGTGATTCAGCCCTTTTTTTGTTGTTATTTTGCCTGAAGGAAATGTATAGCTGCTGTAATACATGCATTTGTTTCTTAAATATTAAGCATTAGTGCAGTCCAAAGATGTACAGTTTAAGTCTTTTGCAACCTAACAATCCCCCAGAAATGTTTCTACATCTTTGCTATATAATGGCCCTTTGGCTCAACATTGGTTTCTGCCATCATTTCCCCAAGCCTTGCACAAAAGTTCCCTCCCGAAAGCTTTGACTAAACTGTTGGTTTCATTTCAATTGGCAATCATTTTACCTGCAAATTATATTTGCATATTTGTGTGCTGCCCACTGTACATGTGCTACATAATTGCAAATTATTGTAATTATGGTTTAACTCCCTACTGTATAAACATTGAGAAATTAGAAAAATAATCAATTTCGGATCCACATTCAACTTTTGAATAGGAACCAAATACAGAAGAACCTCGATTGTCTGGCGTTCGATTATCTGAATAGTGGAATGTCCGGCAAGATCACAAGGTCCTGATGCTTGGCTAAACTATGTTATCCGGCATTCAATTATCCGGAATTCGATTAACCAAACAAAATACTCCCCACCCGTGACCTTTGGATAATCAAGGTTCCTCTGCAGCTATAAAATAAGTTATTGAAATTCAATTATTTTATTGCTATAGCTTGATATGAAGTATGGTTGTAACTATTAATTGTTGTCAATTGATTTACAGATTATTGCACCTGTTTTGAAGAATTACTTTTTAAGTACACAATCTTAACTCAAAGATAGCCTCTACTACTACTCAACTTATAATGAAACCATTCAGTGGCATTGTGACATTAACAAAAAAAATTAAATGACCTATGCAGAAGTTGACCTCCATTGTGACAATTAAGACACCCATTCCTGTTCCTGTGGTCCAACTCCAGGTGTTTCCTGAAAAATGAGTCTTTCTCCGCATGATTAAATTTATCTTTTGTAATCAACTGTCTGGGAGATGTAAACAATGAAATGCATATCTCCATGATGAAAATTCTACACAGATTAAGAGTTAAATGATGTTTTCTAGTTCTGCTTATTTACTGTTTTTTGTCACTTGTGTGACCAGTGCAAACAGAGAATGTTCAACAGATCAATTTTCATGTTGGCTAGCTTCTACATCTTATCCTTAAAGATTCTGTAATTAACTCTAAAACCTCACAGTCTCATTCCTGATTAAGGGTTTTTGCCCGAAACATCAATTTTCCTTTTCCTCGCATGCTGTCTGACCTGCTGTGCTTTTCCAGCACCACACTCTTGACTCTAATCTCCAGCATCTGCAGTCCTCACTTTCGCCTGTAACGATTTTAAGGTGGGGCCAAAAATACTAACTAAAATGGCCACGAGAATTATGTCACAAGTTGGCCAAATTTCACAAAATCAATGTGGATTAGGCTAAAGACAAAAAAGAGCTTTTTCCTCAAGGACATTGAAGGCAGCCAGATGCCTCCATGTTAGGTGTGAAAAGGCCGTTGACTCTTATTTGGATTTAGGCTGAAACTTTATTGCTGGAACAGCACAGCAGGTCAGGCAGCATCCAGGGAACAGGAGATTCGACGTTTCGGGCACAGGCCCTTCTTCAGGAATGAGCAGAGAAAGGGCCTGTGCCCGAAACGTCGAATCTCCTGTTCCCTGGATGCTGCCTGACCTGCTGTGCTGTTCCAGCAATAAAATTTCAGCTTTGATCTCCAGCGTCTGCAGACCTCACTTTCTCCTCTTATTTGGATTTACCAATATTAAGAGTAATTTAACATGCTGGAGTTAGAACTTGGCCTATCAAACATGTAAACAAAATTTCAGTACATGGGGAATATACAAATAATTGCTATTTCAAGGAATTTTCTTTGCAGGGCAAAATTGAAGGATTTTATACTGTAGAAGTGACCATGCTGATAATCCTGTCTTTCTGTCTGTTGAGACAAAAACCACTTTGATCCTTCGGAAACAATAAAGAAGAAATACCAGTGCACTGAGAACTTTAAAAGTAAGGCCCAATGGTGTCAGAGGGTCAGTACTGATAGAGTGGAGCGTTTTCAGTGGATCATTACTAAGGAGTGCTGCACAGTCTATGGGTCAAAGTAAAACGAGAGCTGCACCAATGAAAGGTCTTAGTTAAGGGAACTGCACTGTTGGAACTGTGTCTTTTGGATGAAACAATAAATGAAACTCCACCTGCCTTGGGCTGGATATCACAGATCTCGTGACTAATATTCGAGCATACAAATGATTAAGAAGGCTAATGGAGTGCTCTCCTTCTATATGAGAGGAATTTAATGAGGAAATATTATGCTTAAATTATAGGGGCATTGATGACACCAAATCTAGGACACTGTTTGCATTTTTGAACTTATTTAATGAAGGATATAAGTCTGTTGGAGGCAGTTCACTAGAATTCACTAGATTGATAACTGGAATGAATGGATTGTCTTATGAGGATGGGTTGGTCAGGCTGAACATATTTCAGCTGGAGTTTAGAAGAGCGAGGGGTGACTTGATTGAAGTTTCTATGATCTTAAATGGTCTTGATAAAGTGGATGTGGAATGGCAGTTAATACTTGTAGGTGAGTCCAGAACTAGGGGAAACTATTTTAAAATAAATGTTTGACATTCTTGGAGAGAAATGAGGGGAAATATTTTCTGAGGTTTGTGTGACTTGGAACTCTTTGCCTGTGGTAGATGAAGAGTCCTTGAATATTTTAAAGGTGGAGTGAGAAATTCTTGTTAGTCAAGGGGTTCCAAGATTATAGGGATGGATGGGAATGCGGAATTTGAAACAGAAATGAACAGTCGTGATTTTATCGAATAGCAGAGCCAACTTGAGGGACCGAATTTCTGTTCCTAATTCATATTTCTGATGGCCTCAGGCTTATGTGAGTAGACACAATGAAATAGCAAATGCTGATTCTTTTTCATATGTTAAAGACTTTTCCATTCAAAGATTACAGGTCAGGAGATTTAAATACTTTTACAGCTGTGTCATGCCTCACTGGGATAGCAAGCTGGAAATCAAGGCCCACTATTTCTGGAGTAATCACAGAAGTTAAAGGATTTTATTAGAGTATGCAAAATTACCCAATTTACTTATCTTTTTGGATGCAGGTTAATACAAAGCAGGATTTTGTACTTAACAAGAATCATAATTAATGAAACATAAATGGATTCTAGCTACAAGTTAAACATCTATGGATTGTCAACATTTAACACTTAATAGTTAAACCTCTAACTCCCATACAATTCCGCACATATGCACACAGGCAGGCAAAAGAATATTGGTGTTATGGTTAGAAAGAAAATCTGGAAAACAGTTTAATGACTCTAGTTTGCAAGGTTTGCTGAAATTAGTCTTTTTGCTTACCAGTGAGAATGTGTATTGGGTATGAGCAGATAGGGAAAGAGCTAGGTTTTGACTTTTGTGAAACAAGAAGTTCAGCTGAGCATGATTCAGATCGGATAAGAACTTACAGTTAACAATGGGGTGCTTAAGGCAAGGGTAATGAGTTAACAAGATGGTAAAGCATTCATTATGTAGAACCATTTAACAATGTTAGAAGCATTCAGTATGTAAGGTCAGTTTAATAAGGTGAAAAGAATTCATTATGTGAAGCCAGTTAAGGTTACGAATATTCATTGTGTAACAGCGAGTGGCTTAATCTTTACTGTTGATGCTTGCTGATTGTAACGGTCACCCAATCAATATGTATTTTGCCTTATCTGGTTGCTTCTCCCTGTAAAATTATGATATAATTCATTAAGAAACTGCTATTCCAGAGAGGACCATGAACTCATGTCCCTGTGCACATGGGCGATCGTTCTCTCTCCCTCCAGGGCCCGGAATAAAGATGAAAGAGTTTTGCTTCAACTGAGGGGGGAACGGGATGACACCAGGACTTGTTGATCTTCAGTCCCTCTTCTCCAGGTACTTTCACTCACTTGTAGGAGGCACAAAGCAACTGGTTCACAAATTGTAAAGTATTTTATTTATTGCTTAAAACCCACAGCTTACAGCAATTAGTGAGGGGAAATAAAAATACAATTCTTCAGGATAAGGTACTTTTACTGCAGAGAAAGACCACCTCCTGTTTCAGAGGTGTGAAGGATTCTGACCATATTGTTTGCATCCATAAACTGATCAGATGCCAAGAAGTTAATCACACAGTTATTGACAGGCAAGAAGTCTTTTGTCATTGACAACTGGTCACAACACCGCAGATGGAATGTGTCGCCAGCTCAATCTTTGTGCATACCCCCTGGTGCTAGCTCATCTGTAGTAATCTTCCCTTAGTTGCTTGAACAAGTAACAGTATGAACCCCTGTTAAAATGAGTGTTGGTATCTTGCTTTTAAAAGGTTTATCAATTCCCTCTACAATTCTTTTCCTATTTCAGTCTGCAATCAAAAATGCAAAAAAAGGAAGTAATTTTGGTGTTTGCACTTGCCTATTCTAATGAGCTTTTTCTTTTGTAGTGCATTCATGTTCACTTTGAACAATTTTAACAGGAACTGGATCTCTCTCAAAAGTGTTCCTCACAAAACCGAAAGGTTCTTTTCCTCCCAAAGTGACTTTAGTAGCTTTAGACTGTTTTCTGAAATATTGTAAAACACTACAAGTTGTGTTTTTGATATTCCACAAGTGAACATTTGATCTGTTTGAAGACAGTGCAGCAACCTTAGTGAATTATGGATGTGAAAAGTACAAACCTTCCCTGTTTATCCTCAGTGAAAACGATGAGTGCTTGTTATGGGGTGGACTTCAGGAATTGGAGTTTGTGTGATTTTGGATAAGCTGGAGATCATCACAAGGTCTGAATTTATAAAAATTCAGACCTTGGTGAATTTGATATTTTAAAACTTGCTTGTAATATTTGGGTACAGAGTGTTCCTCGTCTAACAATTTATATTATGTAAGATTCTTTGGAATGGTCAAAAGACATGTTTAGCTGCGAATTATTAATGTGTCACTAGCTCCATACAAAGATGGATTATATGTACGTTGGTATGTATGAACAAAGCTTCAGGATTTACCTTTCTCAGGGGATTTACTGTTTGGGAGATGAGTACAGTATGTATGGGCATTTGGATGATTTTCAAAATGTCAGCCAAGTGTTTGTGAATAAGCGGAGTGGGAAGCAGTGTCAATATTGAAAAGTGGTGGGATGGAGATAACAATGCAGGGTAGGTGGAATGGTGCGAAATGAGGATGATACTGAATGAGATAGGACAGTCTGAGTAGCATGAGGGCATGAGAGAGATGGTTTAGGAAGAGTGAAAAGGCAAGTGAAGAGATGTCACGAGATGGTGGGAAAGGCATGGAAAATTCTGTCATTGGAGGGATGGCGTAGGATAGGATGGGATGGGGTTCGCACAGGAGAGAATGCCTGACAATGGCTGGACGAATTAATTAATGAAATTGGTTAAGTTTGGCAATTAGATTGTGGAGTCATGATTGGTATGGAAATATTCTGGAATCAGGATGGGGAGATGGAAAGAAAATCTGATGGCACCAGAAGGATTGATAGTTAGATGGGAGTGGCATTGGATGTATGTTATTGGAGGGAACAAGTAGCATGGAAAGCATGGATATGGATGGGCCTGGTATGGAAAGATAATTTGGAATAAGGAATGAGTGAGCTAATGGATGATTGGATTGTAATTAAAGGAATAACATGGGATGGAGATGGTGTGAGCAATAGAAATAGTACAGAAGGGGTGACAAGGGAAGGTTAAGATGGTCTAAGATGAGTGGGAGGGATGTGAAGGTTGCATTAGCATTGGGGACTAGATAGAATAAGTGGCATGGGAAGAATGGATGAAATGAAGAAATTGATTAAATATGTTAGTTTGACAGCAGGGTCAGACCAGTAAAAAAAAATGAAATTGGAGTAGAAGGGAGAAGTGTGGAGGAGTATTTGAAACAATATTGACACCAGGTCTCTGGGGTTCAATACTTCAAGCAAGTTTTATTTGCACTGATCGGGAGACAACTTTATACTGTTTAAGTCAGTAGACTTCTCCAACAACATCGATTCAAGTAGTTTACATGCTATTCTAATTGTGTTATAATCATTGAATGCCTACACCAGGGCTGGTACTGTTATCTAGGGTTTTAATTTAGAATATCACAACAATGACACACGATCACCATCATCATGCAATTTAATTAAGAAATGGAGGAGGCTTTTGTTTCAACCAAATGGCTCTGGACAACATGCATTCACCCTTGTCACAGAAGATATTTTATATAAAGAAAATATTTTATATAAAGATCAGCTTGCAAACAGCTATACCTCATATTGATTGAATGTATGGTTTACAGTTGCAAAAATAACATCAGCATTGGGTGTCCAGAACAGACTTGCCAGATCATACACCAGTTATCCAATGGGATGACCTCAGGAGATGTGTTTATGATTTTGGTTACTGGAGCATTCTGTGACTCATGTCTCCAATAAAGTTACATTGTTGTCTTTGCTTTTGTAAGCTTAGCGTTTGAGAATCATTTTTTAACTTAATACATAATTGCTGTTTGGGCTCAAAAAACCCCATTTCAAGTTGGCTTGAATAGCATGGGTTGGGGATAACATGAGAAGAATTTGAAAAGATAGAATGGTACCTAATGAGTGGGAGCAGCGAAGGTATCAGAGGGATAGCATGGAATGGAGATGTCATTTAAGAGTTGGCATGATGTGGAAATTGTACTAGAGGAAGGGATAACATGGGAAGGATTAAATGGCTTGGGATAAGTGTGGAACTGGGAGAGGGCATGGGAAGGATGGAATATCATGGGAGGTGCGTAAGTTTATTGAATTGGTTAAGGTACACTAGTTTGATGGCAAATAGTTTGCTAGATTGTACTTTTCTGCTTTTATTATACTAATTATCACAGAAATTACAGTTGTGAAGGTCATTTGTAAAATAAGCATTTCTTCTCATTATTTCCATGATTTTGTCATCTCTTATCAGACTGTTTTTAACTAATTGAGGAAAAGGAATGAAGGCAGATCTGAGAATAGCATTGCGTTATCACTTTTTAAAATTTTTGCAATTTGTCACTTGTTTTGAGAATACATTTCAATCGATCAATTAATACACTTGGACAATTGATGCCAAATGACAGAGGGCAAGTTAAAAATGTATGAGATTTTGTTTAATCTGTAGACATTTAAATTCATATAGTAGCTTCGGTGATCATCTAGTGAAGAGGCAGGAAATTGAAGAATATGTACCGGACCATGTGCAGGCAGATGGGATTATTGGAGAATGGCATCATGCTTGTCACAGACCTGGTGTGCCACAGGTCCCGTTCCTCTGCTGTACTGTTCAATGTTTTATGTTTACCAGTGCAGAAAAGCAAATATCTAAAACAAGAGTTGACTCAATGAGATTTGTCAAGTTTCTGATAAGCCAGCCACATGCATGGGGGCCACATCAATCACTGCTTTTATTTTAATTGTAATTTAATTTAGTTTAATTGAAACCTAAACTGAGTCCACAACTGATGATGAGGGGTGACTCAAAACCAGCAAAAGAATTGGGTGAGACCAGTCACAACGTAACAGTAAATTCTCATTGAAATTTTTATAGATCCACTTCCTACCTGACCCCCGGCTAAATTGACAGGGTGATGGTTGGGCATTACAATGGCAGTAGGTCACACAATATAGTCTGTTTGTTAGATTTGGGGGTGGTGGCATCAGTGAAGCACAGGTCAGGAAGCTCACTTCTTGCAGCTTGGTGTTTGGGGAAATTAGCTGATGATGTGAGAGATATCATCACAGCCTGCAGGGAGGTTTGTTTCTTAAAAATATTCATTCATGGGATGTGGCCATTGATGGGTATGGCAGTTTCTATTGTATATTCCCAGTTGTATTTGAGAAGATGATGATGTGCAGCCTTTTGAATCAGTGTAATCCTTATGGTAAGTGGACCCACAGCGCGGTTAGCGACAATGGAGAAACAGCAACATAGTTCCAAGTTTGATATTAAATGGGTTGGGATGAAGCTGCACATGGTGATGTTCCAGCATAACTTCAACCTTTTGTCTTTTTTGGTGGTAGTGGTTATGGGTACCAGGTTATAATATTACAAAAGGTGATATATTATTCAGCAATCTCTGACCCACAAAATTTTGTGGATGTTTTTAATTCTGATTTTCCAGATTTGTACTAATCTGTTAAGTAAGATTGTAAACATAAGAATTAGGAGCAGGTTTGGGCTACTTGTTCCCCTGGGCTTTTATCACCATTCAGTAAAATCAGGGCTGAATTGATTTTTTTTTCCATGTTCCTGCTTAGCCCAAATAATCTTTCACACCCTTGGATCTAACCATCTCTGCTTTAAAAATACTTAGTTTTTCTTTCCATTGTCTTTTGTAGTAGAGAGTTTCAAAGACTCCTCTCCCTTTAAGAGAAAAAGTTCTCATCTCTGCCTTAAATGGGCAACCAGTTATTTGGAAACAGTGACTCCTCATTCTAGATTCTCCCACAAAGGAAACACCTTTTCCATGTGGACTCTGCCAAAATCCCTCAGGTTCTTGATATTTTCAATCAACTAATTTCTTATTTTTCCAAATTCTAGTATATTCAAACCTTTCCTTTTGAGATAAACTGCCCATTCCAGGTATTAGTGTAGTTGAGTATTGTAGTAAACCTAATACTAATACGCCCTTTGTTTTTCACACCAAGGTGTTTAACTTTATATTTATTCATGTTGTATTTCACCTGCCATGTAATTTTGCACTCACTCATTTTGTTTAAATGATACTGAAGTCTCCTTACATCCTTCTTATAACTTTAAATCCTGCCTTGTTTTGTGTTACCAAACTTGGAAACATTGCACTTGATTCTGACACCCAGGTCATTTATGTATATCATGAATAGCTGGGGCCCAAGCATGGATCCTTGGGTCCCCCACTGGTCTCTGGCTGCCATACAAAAAAAATCCAATTTATTCCCACTCTGTTTCCTGTCTATCAACCAATTTTCAATCCATGTCAATATATTACCCTGTAGCCCATGTGCTTAAACTTTGCTCTTAGGTATGACCTTATCAAAAGCCTTCTGAAAAACCAAATACACAGTCTTATCTATTTTACTAGCTGCATCCTCAAAAATTAAGCATGATTTATCTTTTATAAATCCAGGCTGCTTTTCTGCAATACTGTTAATGCTTTCCATATGTTCTGTTATCACATTACTTATAATAGACTCTAGCATTTTCTCCACTACTGATGTTAAGATAACTGGTCTGTAATTCTGTTTTTATTTCTCTCCCTATCTTTTTAAATAGCGGGGTTACATTTACCTCCCTCCAATCTGTAGGAATTATTCTAGAGTTTATAGAATTTAGAAAGATGGCCATCAACATATCCAATAATTCCCAGGTCACTTGTTTTAGTACTCTGGGATGTAGATTATCAGGCTGTGCTGATTTGTTAGCTTTTAACCCCATTGATTTGCATAACACAGTTTTCTTGTGCATACAATTTTCTTTCAGTTCTGCCCTCTCACTAGCCACTTGGTTCCCTAACATTTCTGGGAGGTTATTTGTGGCCTCTTGTGTGAAGACAGAACTAAAGTATGTGTTCAATTCCTCTGCCATTTCTTTTTCCCAATTGTAATTACCCTGGCTTCTGGCTGTAAAAGTACATTTGTCTTTAAGTATCACCTTCTCTCCACATATTTATAGAAACTTTTATAATCAGTTTCTATGTTCCCTGTAGTTTTACTCCTGTTGTCAATTCTCCCCCACCTTAATCAAGTATTTTGTTCCTGTATTGCTGAATGCTAAAATGTTCCCAATCCTCAAGCTTGTTGCTTTTTTTCCTGGCATTTATATATTTCCCTTCTTTGGATCTAATAGTATCCGTGATTTCTTTTGTGAGTCACAGTTCAGTCACCTTTCTCCTTTTTGTGCCTGATAGCAATGAATAATTGTTATAATTGGTACACCATGTGTTTTATATATTACCCACTTCCTATTCACCATTAACCCCTTTAGTGAGGTTTCCCAAACCATACTTGCCACTTTGAGCCTCATATCCTTATATTCCCTTATTTAGATTCAAAACCCCACTTTCAGATTAGAATGCTTTGCACTCCATCTTCATGAAAAATTCAACCATACTATGGTTGTACTTTCCATGGGGACCCTGAACAATAATGTTATTAATTAATCCTTTTTCATTGCACAGTATCTAGTTTAGAATAGCCTGTTCTCAGCTTGGTTCCTCCAGATATTGGTCAAACCCCGCCCCAATCTTCCACAACAGCCCCCCACCCTCCACCTAATCTCTACCACTGTTTTGGAGTCTAAAGGCAACCCCCAACAGTGCTCAATAAAAACTGTTCTGCAAGAGGGTCACCTGACCTGAAACGTTAACTTTGGTTTCTCTTCACAGAAGCTGCTAGACCTACTCCAGCAACTTCTGTTTTATCCCCAATAATGCTTTCTGCCTTTCGGTGTCTCTTATAGTTTCTACATGATTTTTTTTGAATTAATATCCTTCTTCATTATTTCATTAATTTTACTCATTTATGAACAATGCAACCCCACCTCCTTTCCCTCTTTGTCTGTACTTAGTGAATCATTAATGCCCCTCAATATTTGGCTCCCATTTTGTCACACTTTTTCATGCAGAGGGTGGTGCATGTATGGAATGAGCTGCCAGAGGAAGTGGTGGAACATGGTACAATTCTAGCATTTAAAAGGCATCTGGATGGGTATATGAATAGGAAAGGTTTAGAAGCATATGGCCCAAGTGCTGGCAGATGGGACTAGATTAATTTAGGATATCTGGATGACATGGACAAGTTGGACCAAATGGTCTGTTTCCTTTGGTGTACATCTCTATGACTGTCTCCTCAACTGTATCTGTGTTATGTACGCTTACAACTATTTGTGCTGTGATTTAATCTCCCTCATTGTGAATACTCCATGCATTAAGACACAAAACTTTCAGACTTGTCTTTTTAACCTTGTCAGTCATCTTAGCTATACTTTGCACTTTGGCTCCATTTCTTTATCTTCCCTTTTTTATTGCCTTCCATTTTTGTTTATTACCTTTATGTCTTTTGTTTCCATCTTTGTTTCTCCCTCCTCCGACGCCCTGCTCAGGTACACATTCCCCTGCCATTCTATTCAAATGCTCCCGAACAGCACCAGCAAACCAAAGATGTTGGCCTCGACCTGCCCAGATGCAACCCATCCTGCTTCTACTGGTCTCACCTTCCCTCGAATCAGCTCCAGTGTACCAGGAATTTGAATTCCTCCCTCCTACACGTTTTTCCAGCCTTGTCTTCACCTAGTATATCCTGTTATTTTTATTCTCGCTTAGCACGTGGCACCGGAAATCATTTTGAGATTACTACCTTTTGAGGCTCTACTTTCGAATTTGCATCCGAACTCCCTGTATTCCGTTCGTAGGTTTCAAAATGTCATAGGTACCAGTATGTAACACAATCACTGGCTGTGCATTCTTCTTGTTCAGAATGGAGCCCTGAAGCTGTTGTGAGGCATCATTAACCATGGCACCGGGAAGACAGTATACCATCCTGGAGTCTTATTTTAAGTTACTGAATTGCATGTCTGTTTCCCTTACCACTAGATTGTCAATCGTGATAGCCTTGTTATTCTTATTCCTCCCCTGTCATACAATGCAGCCACACATGGTACCATGAACTTGATTGCTGCTATCCTACAAGACGATAAGGAGGAGGAGGAGAAGTAGTCCATTCAGCCAGTTGAATCTGCTGTACCATTTAATGAGATCATGGCTAATTGATAATCCTCAACTCTGCTTTCCTGCTTTTTCCCTACTACTCTTGATTTTCTTGCTGATTAAAAATCTTTCTTTCCCCGAGAAGTCGTCTTCTCCCCGACTCAATCATACCCAAGATGCTATATCTGTGAGGGGACTTGTGCGCTGTCTGCCTTCTCTACATTGCCTGGTGGTCACCAATCCCCTTTTTGCCTATTAAGTCTTTACCTGCAATGCGACCATCTCAATCTGAATGTACGTTCTGCTGCTTCAGTTTCGAAATGCAGATAGGCAGTAGCTGCAACTGGATGCAGTTCTTGCACATGTGGTCGCAATGTGCAGGAGGGACATACCATGTGTATGAGCTCTGCTGCCATGACTTCCCTTTAGATTAAGTTTATTAGTTTAAAACTAATTATGCTAGGTGTTTTATTTCACTCTAAGCACTCCTGCTACAATGTAAAGTCCTTAAGTTTTAACTTTGCTTTTCCTTATTTTATTTTCATTATATGAGATAGCTGGAACTTTTGTATACAGCTTAGGCCACTACCTCACAGGAAAGTTTCTGTTTGCCCTATCAATGCTCCCATAATTTTATACATCTCAATCATTTCTCTCTTTAGTTTCCTCTGCTTTGATGAAACCAATTCCAGTATATTCGATTTCCCTCTTTATGACTAAAACGCCAGCCAGACCATTCAAAAAATTAAAACGGAAAGTGACAACTTTTCCTTGTGATTTGTAGGTTGATTAATATTATGCAGCTTCTCAGCTATAGTTCTTAAATTGTCTTCCTTTACACTTTTGGCTCATGAGTTTAAACTCTTTGAGGTATTTTGGCTTTTTTTGATTTCTTATGTTGTAGGTCCTATATATACTAATAGAATTTAAGAATGCATGTATTTTAAGTATTTTAAAAGTATTGGAAGTTGGCTTTTCTTTGTTTGTTCAATTATACCATATGAGCAAACAAGTCTATTTCATTGTTGTGGTTCTGTTTGCCGAGCTGGGAATTTGTGTTGCAGACGTTTCGTCCCCTGTCTAGGTGACATCCTCAGTGCTTGGGAGCCTCCTGTGAAGCGCTTCTGTGATGTTTCCTCAGGCATTTATAGTGGTTTGTCTCTGCCATTTCTGGTTGTCAGTTCCAGCTGTCCGCTGCAATGACCGGTATATTGGGTCCAGGTCGATGTGTTTGTTGATAGAATCTGTGGATGAGTGCCATGCCTCTAGGAATTCCCTGGCTGTTCTCTGTTTGGCTTGTCCTATAATAGTAGTGTTGTCCCAGTCGAACTCATGTTGCTTGTCATCTGCGTGTGTGGCTACTAAGGATAGCTGGTCGTGTCGTTTCGTGGCTAGTTGGTGTTCATGGATACGGATTGTTAGCTGTCTTCCTGTTTGTCCTATGTAGTGTTTTGTGAGTTGGTGGCTTTGAAGTAGATGCCTGTGTTGAGTTGGTCGCCAGAGATGGAGCTGGTGAAGACCAGGAAGGGGAGGGAAGTGTCAGAGATGGTCCAGGTGAACTTGTGGTCAGGGTGGAAGGTATTCATGAAGTTGATCAACTGTTCAAACCCCTCATGGGAGCATGAGGTGACGCCAATACAGTCATCAATGTAGCGGAAGAAAAGGTAGGGGATGGTGCTAGTTCCATGCTGTGGGTTCCATGGCTACCCCTTTGGTCTGAAGGAAGTGGGAGGATTCAGAGAAGAAGTTGTTGAGGGTGAGGACCTGTTCCGCCAATCAAATGAGTGTGTTTGTGGAGGGTAACTGTTAAGGGCAGTAGGAGTAGAAGGAATGTAAAGCTTACAGGCCTTCACCATGGCAGATGGACTTGTATGGGGTCTGGATGCCCATTGTGAAGATAAGGCGTTGGGCCTGGGGAAGTATAGGTCATGGAGGAAATGGAGGGCGTGGATGGTGGATGATTTCTAAGCAATATTTTCATATCCCCATTATGTGAACTGTTCATTTAAAAAAAAAGTGAACTAAACAGAAGATACAGGTTCCATGTCTTTTGATAAAATTGTTTGCTTCAATTCTGATTTTTTTCCTATTCGTGATTCGTGCTGTGGTCAAGTGGATTACAATGGACATTTTAAAGCCATTGCTTCTATTACTTGTAGAAACCATTTTCATCCATGAAAAACTCAGGGTGAAAATTAGATGATGGGATTTGAAGCTCAGTAGTCTATATTATATTGCTATTCTGACAATTATGAAAAGCACTATTCAAATACATGTTTCTTCTATAGTTGCTGAATTGGGTTTTCACTTTCGCTAGGATGAATGTTAGAATAGGAAAAAGATGGTGGAAGTGAGGGATTTAGGATGGTGAGGAGAGTGGAGCAGGGTAACAAAAATAAGAGAAAAAATAATAATAGAGTACAGTGAATGATTACTTGTTCAAAATCTCACTTCCTAACTATGGCATGGAGTGAGGACGTGAAGTGGAGGAAGCTGTATTGTCTCACAGCTAGTTCTTTCTGGCGGCCGATGGGGAATAGGTTATCTCTGGGGATTAAGAGGATAATCTTAAAATTAAAACTAAGCAGTTCAGGGTAATGTTAGGAACATTAGCTGTATATGTATTGAGTGTGGCATTTTTTGGCATTACAAAACTGGAGGGGGTACATCATATGCATGTACAAATGTAGTCAGTGATATCAAAGACAGCAACATTGGCTGCATCTGTTGACACTCAGAACATATTTAAGCAAAAACCAATAAAAAGCTAGCAAGTAGATAAAATGAAAAGATTGAAGAAATCTTTTTAATATTTGTTTAATCATTTTTATTGTGCATTGTACATTTTCATAAGAATGAAAAAAGCAGAGATGAGCGTGTGCAGTCGTCAATTATCAGTGGATTGTTGGTGTTGGCAAACAGTTTGAACTAGATACAGAGCAATGATTAAACATAGTGTTACAGATTGCCCATGTTGGCACAATTGAATTGAAAGAAAATCAAATTATGAGATACACACATTTTACTCGCAGTATCTCAGTAATATCCAGAGTACAGTGATGAGTGGGATGGAAAAGGAGTTGAGTTTACCTCACCAGAGCTATTGGCATGGTTGAAATTTTATAGCTGAAGCATCTGGGAACTGTCAGGATAGCTGAATTAATGATCTAATTCATATCATATAATTAAGAATGTAAGATATCCCAAAAAAGAAAATCCAAAAATGGAACATAGAAAACAAGTAAATCTAAATTTCTCTCTGAAAGATTTTGGACATTTTCTGAGGGCATGAATGGATTTGGCATTTCATATCTCCAAGCTGTTACATGATATAACCTGAATTTAAATGAACAATGTACAGATGGAAATTGAAGATGCTCATATAATGAACATGTAGTGCAAGGGCAGCATCAAGATTCAAATGCACTTTATTGGAATTGTTGTTGGTTGCAGTCTTGAGCAGGAGGGACTTGCCTTTGAAAGTGATGTGTAATCTGGTTGTTAGAACGGAGTCATCTCTAAGTACAGACTTACTCAGAAAATGGACAGCAAGATTCTCCAAAGCATTATGACTCAATGAAATAAAGCATTGTCATATTTTCCCTTCAATAAAGTAGTTACAGTGTGGGAGATCACTACTTCTGCCATCAACTTTGTATCCTACCTTTTAAAGTTGCCACTTCATTCTGGATTAAAATCAGTTTTGATCTGTAAGCTCACGATTATAAAGAACCGAATGTATCTACCAAATCATTTGATCCAGCAGTCGGCAAAAGAAGTGACTTCATGTTCTAGGATGAAAATTCCTCATCTGATCACTTATACTGCCTTATTCAATTACTTTTAAATCATATTTTATTTCATGCATATGAATAATATATTTAGATATTGATGTTGATATCACTTTTGTACAGAACTGTATTTTCTTGTTATTTATGAATTTGTTTCGATAGGACTTCAAGTTTTAAATTGAGCCATTGAGTCACAGAAAGTTTGTTTCTACAGGTTTTCCACACATACTCTAACGAAGACTATGATAGGAGAAATGATGACGTGGATCCAGTTGCTGCATCTGCTGAATATGAACTGGAAAAACGAGTAGAGAGGCTTGATCTTTTTCCTGTTGAACTTGAAAAAGGTAGGAGTAAGAACCTAGGTTTGTTCTCAAATTTTTGATCTCTGCTCAACTCTGAAAAGATTATGAATAGATGCTAAATAGGCAATGTTAAGAAGAGATAATTGAAAATTGGTGCAAGAGCTTAGTTTTGTGGACAGTCTGAAAGGAGGAGGAGATGACTGTTGCAAAATAGTATCTAACCATCAGTTATGGTGGGTCATGCCACACAGTCATTCTGTGCTAGAAGTGAGCCACCCATTTAATTGGTAAACATTTAAGTGTAGTCATATAGACTCTCGTCTTAATCTTTAATTTTTTTTCATGGGAGGTATGCATTTGTTGAACATCTCTAATTTCCCTTAAGCAGATGTTGAAGTGCCTTCTTGAATTGTAATAGTCACTTTGGTGTTTGTACATGCAGAATTCTATTGGGGTCTGAGTTGAGGAATCTTGATCTAGTCATAATAGAGACATGGTGAAAATATAGTTTCATTTCAGGTTGATGTATGCCTTGAAGTGGAACTTGTGTCTGATGGTCTACCATGGATTCATTGTCCATGTCCTTCCAGGTGGTAGATATCACAGGTTTGCAAGCTACTGTTGAATGAACTGGTGAGTTACTGCCCTACCACTGTGTGCTGAAGGTGAAGGAAGTGAATAGTTTGTCTGGTGCACGGGATGCTGATCAAGAGAGCTGCTTTGTCTTAGCTGATGTTGAGATGCTTGTGCATTGTTGGAGCTGTACTCATCCAGGCAAGTGAAAAGTATTCCATCAACACTGACTTGTGCTTTGTAGGGATCATGCCTAGGCTTTGGGAGTCAAGACATAATAAAAGACTGCAGAATTCCCAGTCTCTGACCTGCTTCTGTAGTCATAGTGGTTTCATACTGCCCTGAGCATAGGAATTTAAATTTACTTTGCAGGTGTGTTAATTGGAGAGTTATTGCTGATAGCTTCTGCTTCATGGCTGATTTTGAATAGATTGTGAGGTCCAGTATTAAATGTCCCACTTGTTCCAATGCAAGGATAATTTTCATTGCCCAGTTTGTCTCAGCAGACTGACACTGTTCAGTTTCACCTGATGTCTTTTCTCATTGAGAGATGCAGTAAACTCGATGGGCAAAATGGTGTGCTTCTGCTCCAAGTCTTGCGGTTTTATGGAGTTGGGCCCTGAAATGCAGCGAAACTCTAGTTCTCTATCGTCTCTTTGCAAAGTATTAGCTATTGACCTTCAGATGATGCAAATTGCAGAACAACTTTATGTATTCAGTTCTGAAAAGGCATAGTATATTTATTAAAGGTTTTCCATGCAATTATTGAGGATTGTGAAATTCATTCTTGATACTGACATTAAAAATTCAAGGTTTATCATTTTTATGTAACAAAATTGTATGGATTTTAGGATTCTGTAAAAACAAAAACTGGAAAATGCAGGACATAAAGCAGCAACTGTAGAACTCCGACGTGGTTGGGTCTGAGGCAGTGGGCAGAGGAATATCTGACCAGCAGCAAAGATGGTGCCTGACGATCGTCGACTTTGTTCTTTGGGTCAGATGTAGACAGCTGCGAAATAATTGCGGAGGGATGGCAGTGCAAGCGTCGTTGATGAGCTGGCTCGGGACAGATGGACCTTCCTCAACCAATGTCTTTTCTTAAATTGTTCAAATCAGTGCCATTTAGTTGCAACACATGAAAGCTTTTCACTATTTTATTGGATTTTTACTGTAAAATACACGCAAAAATAAAATCAAAATCAGAAGGAGAAACCTGAATTTTTCTGGCTTAGAGGTGGGGGCATTATTGAAAAGGTATGAAATTTCATTGGAACAGCTCACCAACATTGTTCTATCATTCAATTACTTCCCAAGATGGGCACATAGGTTTTAATGGGAACCTGCATGGCAGCAGTTGGAAGCCACCGAAAGCTAAAAATAAATCATTTATCTGCAATTATTACATACCATAAGATTTTGCCTGGAGAGTATCAGCCCTCTGCTGTGTCAAGGGAAGAGCTTGGATCACGGTCGGTTTTACTGCAGGAAGTCTGAACTGTGACGGAGTTGTGGGTTTATTTTCCAGCAACAGAGGAGATTTATCTCCAGGGAGCAGTTCTGCTCTAGTAGCCATTTCAAAGACTGGTGTTTCCAGTAAATCTTCCCTTGCTTCAGTGGCAGCAGCTTCCTTCCAACTGAAGGCTCCACTGTCAGTGGAGTTTCTGCTGATAGCCAAGTATTGTCCACAATTTTAAGTTAGGCAATGGCCATCTCCATGGGTCGTGCTGAATGGATCTCTTGACACTGGAACCTAGCCATGATCTATCATTTTCCACAGGAGGATTCTTATTTGTCAGCATTGGGGAAAGTTTGAGTCCATTGTCCAGCCACTTGCTCTTCCTGACTTAATGAGCCAATGTCATGATCAAGACACGAATAGCAAAATTCAGTGCAATGTTTCAGGTCCCTGGACTTCCACCAAAATTTCAGGTTGCTCACTATATAATAAACTTTCAGCAAGTACGGAGAAGGGAATATGGATTAGAGAGGAAATATTTAAAGAGAAGATCTACTGTAGGTTAGAATGTAATTTTTAAAATTCATCCATGGGGTGTGAGCATTGCTGATTGGGCCAGTATATGTTGTCCACCTCAGTGCATTTCTTGTTAGTAGACATATAATGCTGTTGGGGAGGGAGATGAAGGATGGCAATTTGTTTCCAAGTCAGGATGTTGAGTGACTTGGAGGTGAACTTGCAAATGGTCATATTCTACTATTCTGTTGGACTTCATGCATCACTTTAGTCTTTCAATAAAATAGATTAGGTACTTTGTAGAGTGGTAGGCAAAAGTTTGTGACAAGCCTTCTCACATTGTTGGTGGGATGTGCCAATTAAAGACCAGAAAATATGTTTTTTATTTTCATGCATTTTCTGGTGCAGTGATAGGAAAAAATAGTATTGAGTGAAGCACAACAAATTTAAATGCTGATGGGTGCATGATCTGAATAAAATTAAAGGAGCATAAAGAGAGATTATTTTCTTAACCAATTTTTCAGCTATTTCTCTCCAAGAAATAATGATTCAAAGAACGAAGAAAATTTACAGCCCAGGAACTGGCCTTTTGGCCCTCTAAGCCTGAGCTGATCCAAATGTACTGTCTAAACCTGTCGGTCAATTCCTAAGCATCTGTATCCCTCTGCTCCCCACCTACTCATGCATCTGTCCAGATGCATCTTAAATGAAGCTACCGTGCCTGTCCCTACCATCTCTGCTGGCAACGCGTTCCAAACGCCCACCACCCTCTGTGTGAAGTACCTTAAACTTTCCACCTCTCACCTTGAAAGCGTGACCTCTCGTTATTGAATCCTTCACCCTGGGAAAAAGCTTGTCTCTATCCGCCCTGTCAATACCCTTTATGATTTTGTAAACTTCAATCAGGTCCCCCCTCAATCTCCTTTTTTCTAATGAAAATAAACCGAACCTACTCAACCTTTCTTCATAGCTAGCACCTTCCATATCAGGCAACATCCGCGTAAATCTTCTCTGCACCCTTTCCAAAGTGCCCACATCCTTTTGGTAATTTGGCGACCAGAACTGTACACAGTATTCTAAATGCAGCCGAACCAATGTCTTGAACAATTTTAACATGACTTGCCAGCTCTTATACTGAATACCCCGTCCGATGATTATATGCCTTCTTGACCACTCTATCCACCTGTGCAGCAACCTTCAGGGTATAATGGATCTGCACTCCCAGATCTCTCTGCCCATCAACTTTTCCCAAGGCTATTCATTGTATAATTCACTCTAGAATTAGTCTTGCCTAAATGCATCACCTCACATTTGTCTGGATTGAAAACCATCTGCCACTTTTCCGCACAACTCTCCAGTCTATCGATATCCTCCTATATTCTCTGACAGTCTATTATGCTTTCTGCTACTCCACCAATCTTCGTGTCATCTGCAAACTTGCTGATCATACCAACAGTGCCCTCTTCCAGATCATTTATGTATATTACAAACAACAGTGGCCCCGCAACTGATCCCTGTGGAGCACCACTGGTCACCTTTCTCCATTTCGAGAAACCTCCTTCAACTACTACTCTCTGTCTCCTGTTGCTCAACCAGTTCTTTATCCACCTAGATAGAAGCACACCATGTGACTTCACTTTCTCCATTAGTCTACCATTCAGTTGGAGCACATTTAACAAGTCTTCAACAAAGTGTTATGGACCAGACCAAAACCCTCAAAATATATTAAGAAGATAGCCTAAACCTTGTTTATTCATGTTTGTCTTATTTTAAAGTTAAGTATGAGTGTGGCGTTCCAGATGCAATTCAACTGGTCAAACTACCAGATTTGAAGCAAAACACACTTTATTAATACATGACAGTTAAAATACAAAAAAGAAAAAATAAAGAATTGGCTTAGTTAGAATTCTATTCAAAAACTTAACAAAGTGATAGATTACTTTACTACTGAACAGTCTATGACTTACACAGCCTTGGCAAAAGGCAAGTTCAGAAAAACATGTTTTCACATACAACACTAGTCCAGGAGGAAAACATCAAGAGAAGACTGAGAGAGTGTGGCATAAAGAGATCTACTGCAGCTTCCAAACCCTATTGAGACTCTAGCAACAACTGCTACTGAAAAACTAAAAAAACCTAGAAGTCTTAGTTCTATGAGAGTTCAACTGGTCAAACTACCAGATTTGAAGCAAAACACACTTTATTAATACATGACAGTTAAAATACAAAAAAGAAAAAATAAAGAACCACATCGATTCAAGCTGCTTCTATTGTTCCAATTTAAAAAAAACAAGGCCCCACAAACTGTTTACCTAGCATCTCTGCATAGACTGCTCATCACCTCTGCCTTAAAAACCTCTCTTCAAAAAAAAATCAGGACAAAATGCACCTCTTTAAGCCATAGTATTGTCACAAAAGTTTTATTTAAATATATCGTATTTTACAAGGGAAAGTGCTTTCAGATCACTTCTGATATGCCATCTAGACAATGGGAACTGCGCCAAATAAGTGATTGAGGTAAAAGAGTTAGATTTTAAAGAGGATCTTATGAGAGGAAAGATTTAAAGAGGAAGTTCTTGATGTAGGGCCTAATTGTCTGAAACCCAACGGCCAATTGCGCAGCAAGAGGGGAATGCACAGTGTTGAGAGATGATAAAGCCTGGATAGATGAAGGGTGGATGTTAGAGAGCATTAACAGTTTTAAACATGAGGAAAGCCTTTATTTGGAACTGTTGGGAAATGGAGTATGAATGATTGGCATTTGGGTAAGATAGGATAATGGCAAAGGAGACTTGGTAAAGTCCAAGTTATTAGAGAATGGAGACCAAGTAAGAGAGCTCTGTAATAGTTGAGTGGAGAAGAACAAAGTTTAGATATACATTTCACTTGTGGATAGCTTATGCTGAATGGATTGGGCAGTGTTGCAGAGATGGAGAGGATATAGGATTGTAAAATAACTTCAAGATCGAGTAGGATACCAATGTTACAAACTGGCTGGATAAGTCTGAAACAATGGTTGAGTGAATTAGATTCAATTGTAAGGTTTTGGACTGAATTACATGTCGGTTTATATATGGAAGTTGTTGCCATAATTTCACATGGTATTGTCAAGGTGACAACATGTCCATAACAGTGAGGCAATAATAATTCTTTGCTGGACTCCAGAGAAAACAATCCATGAAGAGGAGCCATTGCTGCAGGCATTTTGGTTACAATCTGGTAGAGTAAAACTGAGCTAAACAAAACAAAAGTGAAATAAAAATGGAAAGTCCTGGAGAAACAAGTTCAGCAGATCTGATAACGTGTGGAGAGAGAAACAGAGTAAAAATTTCTAATCCAATGATTCTTATTTGGAACTGTTCTCAGAAGAGTCATTGAACTTGAAATACTACCAGACAAAATGAGTTTCTCCAGTGCCTTCTATTTTTGTTTCAGATCTGCAACTGAAGTAGCATCTACAGTATTTCTTTTAACAGAGGAAAGGTGTTTAACCTGTCTGTAGACTGACCAAGAAGTGATAATGTGGTCATAGTTAGAGATTATGTAATTTATGACTGGAAAAGCTGGAGGATTGATTTATTCCTTATTTCCCCAGTTGAGGGATTTTGAGGCTAATTTTAGCATCCCTGTACCAATCTTGCTGATATCAAGTGGGTCAGCACACTTGGATTAAAATTGACTTATTTTTGCTTTGTGTGCATCAGCAACCAATTTGTAAGATATTACCATTTTAAAAGCTGGTGGTGATATATAAAGGACTTACATTTTATTAAAATACTATGTAGGAGAGAAGATCAACCATCGCTAACGTTTATTCAAACAATTTTATGCTGAAACTTGTAGAATTATTAAGATATTCCTGCTCTCCCAGTCATTAGCTGGCAGTTGTTTATTCACTTCGTACATGTAATGTAATAGTTGGTTGAGCAAAGGGAAGAGCTCCAATGCACCCAACAGAGCTTCAATGAATATAGTTACTCACCAATAAATTATAAAGTTATCTTGCAGGGATGTTTGTAGTTCACGTGTCAATCTTTTTAGTTTAGAGGCAATGCAGGAAATGATGTCCTACAAACTACTGAGTTCTAATAAGTTAAAAACTTTTTAATTATAAGCCATCTTTTAAAATTGGATTGAAGATTAAGATTGTCTGAACTGCATTCTACATTGTATAATGTTGTGGTACATTGGATGATAGAGATAGCTGGCAGTAATTTTATGATGATGTACATCATGTTAACAGTAAGAAATCTCAAGCTTGTATAAGATACAGTTAATATAGATGATTACTGAATAATCTACTTAACTGTTCTGATTTTCCAGTTGTTTTTAGGTTTGTCAAAGGATTTTGCAATATCTAAAATCTTTAATCACAATCCTAATAGCTGGGATATTAGAATGGTTTTATTTTGTACAATAGCCAACTCTCAACCTGTACTTTATAAATTAGATTCCCTACAACGTGGAAACAGGCCCTTCGGCCCAACAAGTCCACACCGACCCTCCAAAGAGTAGCCCACCCAGACCCATTTCCCTCTGACTAATGCAGCTAACACTATGGGCAATTTAGCATGACCAATTCACCTGACTTGCACATCTTTGGACTGTGGGAGGAAACCGGAGCACCCGGAGGAAACCCATGCAGACACTGGGAGAATGTGCAAACTCCACACAGACAGTCACCCAAGGCTGGAATTGAATCTGGGACCCTGGTGCTCTGAGGCAACAGTACTAACCACTGAGCCACCGTGCCGTCCTTTATACATCTTCAATGACTGAGCTTCAACAACCTTTCGAGGAAGGGAATGCCAAAGATTCCAACCCTCTGAATCAAATAAATTCTCCTCATCTTGGTCATAATTGGTTTCCCCCTTATTTTGAAATAGTGTCCCTGATTCTATACTCCCTAATGCAGGAAACATCTTTCCTGCATCAAGCTTATCTATTCCTTTAAGTATTTTGTAGATTTTAACGAGATCATTTCTTTTCTCTGAAGTTTCAAAGAATGAGTGATTTACCCAAACTTTCTTGTGACACTGCCATCACAGAAACAAGTCTGTGAATCCTTCTTGCACTCCCTCAATGGCAATAATATCCTTCCTATAGCAAGGAGACCAAAACTGCACACAGTACTCCAGGTGCAGTCTGACCAAAGTTTTTTACAATTGAAGTAATTAGATAAGATTCCCTACAGTGAGGAAACAGGCCCTTTGGCCCAACAAGTCCACACCGACCCTCCAGTGAGCAACCTACCCAGACCCATTCCCCTACTCTATGTTTTCTTTACCCCTGACTAATGCACCCAACACTACGGACAATTTAGCATGGCCAATTCACTGAACCTGCGCATCTTTGGACTGTGGGAGGAAACCGGAGCACCCAGAGGAAACCCACGCAGACACGGGGAGAATATGCAAACTCCACACAGACAGTTGCCTGAGGTGGGAATTGAACCCGAGTACCTGGCGATGCGAGGCAGCAGTGCTAGCCACTGCTGCCATCACTTCTTATGACACTGGGATGCCAGTGTCATAAGAAGAGAGGTTGGGTAAATCACTCATTCTTTGAAACTTCAGAGAATAGAAATGGTCTTGTTAAAATCTAATACTTTCCTACTTCTATACTCAAATCCTTTTGTGTTAAAGGCTAAAATGCCATTAGTGCTTCCTAAGCTATGTTTTACTGTACAGTTACAGCACAGGCATCTGACAATTTGGAAAATTGTCTATATGTGTCCTGACCACCGAAAGACAAATCCAGTCATTCCAATTACCATCCCGTCAATCTACTTTCAATTTTTGTAAGTGTGATGATGTTGATTTTTCTATTGTAGCAATCACTCGGCAATAACCTGTTTATCAAATTCATAACTATATGGCTTCAGATTTCATTACAACCAGTGTCTAAACATGCACAAAGGAGCTAAATTTCAGAAATAAGTGACTCTCTTGAATCAATGCAGCTTTTGAGTGTGGCATTAGGCACCCTAGCAAAACATAAGTAAATCGGAATTAGGGAAAACTGTTTGGAACTATAATAGCAGAAAGGAAGATTGTTGTGGTTCTTGGAGGCCAATCCACTCGGGCACTTGTTATGATTGCAGGAATTCCTCTGGGTGGGTCCAAATATCTTCAGTTCTTTAACCTAAGAAATAGCGCCACACCATTTTAGCCCCTCATGTCTGCTATGCCATTTCTATAAGATCATTCTCTTTTGTGCCAGCTTCTTTAGGTCTCAACTCCTTTATTTAAAAAATATACCTCTTTAAATACTTCCAGTGATCTCATCTCCACACTTGCATAGAGAGTTCCAGATATTCACTACTTCATGAAAGAAAAAAATCCTTTGCATCTCTGTTTTAAATGCGTATCCCCTTATTCTGTAACTATATCCTCTAACTTGAGATGCCCCAACAGCAGCAACATCCTCTCAACATTTATGCTCGCAGCCTCCTCAGCATCTTGTATGTTTAAAATTGCCTTATTGATGCCCAACCCTCAAACTTAAGGTCAGAATTAGAGGTATTTGAGGATTAAGGTAATGGAGTGGTCCATGTGTATGTGTAGCAAGACCGAGATAATGTTCTGGCTGGGGCTGGTCATGTATGAGACAAAAGAAAGCCATTCAGCCTATTGAGTCCAATCTGGCTCCCCAGATGGCAGCCCAATCTGTCAGAATCCCCTTTCTGATTCCATTTTGTTTTAAATTGACCTGTTCAGAGATAGTATTACACCTCTCTGGAGTAGATGGGACTTGAATCCAGATCTCTTAGCTCAGAGGTAGAGACACTACCACTGTGTCATGAGATCCCCTTTGTCTGAGTCAATTTAAAAAAAAAATGACCTATTTTCTAATCAATCTGTTCAGCGATGTTATTTTCGCACCTCTGGAGTAGATGGGACTTGAACCTTGGTCTAGGGGTAGGGACACTACCACTGTGCCACAAGAGATCACTAATTTTTTTTATTCAACCTACTTTTCTAATCAACCTGTTCAGAGATGTTATGACACACCTCTGGAGCAGGCGGGACTTCAACCCAGGTGCTTTGGTCCAGGTGTAAGGGCACTACCATATATCATGAGACCTACTTTGTCTGATTTCATTAACCCAGCAGGTTTATGACCTTCAAGTATGTCATCCAATTTCCTTGTGAAATCCATTGATTGTTTCTGCATCTGCTGATCTTGTGGATAGCATGTTCCAGATCATTTTAATTTGCTGTGTTAGAGAAAAAATGTTATTCCTCATAGTCCCCTGTATCTCATGTCCAAACCTTAAATCTTTGTCTTCTAGTCCCTCTCCCATCAGCAAAAGAGATCTTTTCCTTGTCTACCTTATCTAAGTCTGTCATGATCTTGTGCAACTCAACAATCTTCCCTTCCAAACCATGTAACTAAAAACATAGAAACTCAGAGCAGGAGTGGGTCATTTGGTCCTTTAAGCTGGCTCTACTGTTTAATATGGTCATGGCCGATCCTGTATAATGCCTTATTTCTGCTTGCTGCCCGTTTCCCCCCACCCCCCCAATACCTCTTGATGTCTTTAAAATCTAAAGATGTATCTATCTTTTTTTAAAATATACTCAGCAATTTGGCTTCCACAGTCTTCCGTGATAGAGAATTCCACAGGTTCACAGCCCTTTGAGAAAAGACAACTTTCCTCATCTAGCCTACTCCATATTCTGAGACTGTGACCTCTAGTTCTAGACTCTCCAACCAGAGAAAACATCATTTCTGCATCTAGTTTATTCAACCCTGTTAAAATACTAGGACTATTAGAAATACCTACCTAACAGCAACTGTCAGATTTTCATAAAAAGGTGAACTATCATTTAAACTGATAGTTGCTGAGGTTGAGAGTGAATGCAGAACAGCAAAGATGGCTAACATAGAGCTCGCTTTCAGTCTCAGATTCTGTCTCTCTAATACTGACTGTTTCAGCTCCTTCTGTCACTGGGTTCCTATCTATAGATCTTGCTATTCCTCGAGAGACAGAATTTAGAATTGGAGGAGCAGCAAGTGCAAGAGAGAAGGAACCTGTAAATATTGGAGGTTGACGTCCAGTTATTTTGGCTTGTCACTTTGTAGGCATATAGGAGACTTGTAACTGCACAGTCACATAGAAACACAGAAAATATGAACACGAGTGGGAAATTGGCCCTTTGAGCTTGCTGCATCATTCATTGCAATCATAGCTGATCATCCAACTCGGAACCCTGTTCTTGCATTCGTCCCATACCCTTTGATCCACTGTAGCCCTATCTGATTCCTTGGACATATTCAATAATTTGATCTCAATCGCTTTCTCTGGCAGAGAATTCTGCAGGCTCACCACTCTGTGGTTGAAGAATGTTCAGATCGTATTCTGGTCTGGACTCAGCAGTCATTGGGCACATCCTTCCTGTGGCGAAAATGCAGACTGCAGATACTGGAGATCAGAGTCAAAATTAGAGTAGTGCTGGAAAAGCACAGCAGGTCTTCCTAATGAAGGGCTTTTGCCCGAAACATCGATTTTCCTGCTCCTCGGATGCTGCCTGACCTGCAGTACTTTTCCTGACACCCTTCCTGTATTTACCCCGTGGAGTTCTGTTAGAATTTTATAGGTTTCTATCAGACCCCCTCCATTATTCATATAAACTGTAATGAATATAATCTTAACCAATTCAGTCACTCTTCTTGCGTCAGTCCATCCATCTTGGGAATCAGTCTGGTAAGGAGAAAATGAGTACTGCAGATGCTGGAGATCAGAGTTGAAAAGTGTGGCGCTGGAAAAGCGCAGCATGTCAGGCAGATCCATAGATAGGAACCCAGTGACAGAAGGAGCTGAAACAGTCAGTATTAGAGAGACAGAATTGACGTTTCGGGAATGTGGTGTGGTGGAGGGAGGTGGGGGAAGGGGGCTGAGACACAAATAGGAGAGTGAGGGTAGGGCTGGGGAAGGCAACTGGGTAGGCGATAGGTAGATGGAGGCAGGGGACAATGGTGATGGGTTGAAGGGGGAGGTGGAACGGACAGGTGAGAAGGAAGATTGACAGGTAGGACACTTCAAGAGGGCAGTGCCGAGTTCAAGGGTTGGATCTGAGGTGAGATGGGGGTGGGGAGATGAGGAAATTGGTGAAATCAATGTTCATGCCTTGTGGTTGGAGGGTCCCAAGGTGGAAGATGAAGCATTCTTCCTGTAGGCATGGGGTGCTTTGGATATGGAAGTCGAGGCGGCCCAGGACTTGCATGACCTTCGCAAAATGGGATGGAGAGCTGAAGTGGTTGGCCACAGGGCTGTGGGGTTGTTTGATGCGTGCGTCCCAAAGATGTTCCCTGAAACATTCCACGAGTTGCCATCCTGTCTCCCCAACGCAGAGTAGACCACATCGAAAGCAATGGACACAATAGATCAGGTGTTTGGATGTGAAGGAAAATCTCTGCCAGATGTGGAAAGATCCTTTGTGGCCTTGAATGGAGGTGAAGGGGGAGGTGTGGGCACAGGTTTTACACCTCTTGCGGTGGCGGGGGTAGCTTGGTGGGGGGGGGGGGGGTGTGTGGACTTAACGAGGGAGTCATGGACAGAATGGTCTCTGTGGAATGCAGATGGGGTGTGGAGGGTAATATATCTCTGTTGGTGAGGTCTGATTGCAGGTAGCGGAAATAGCAGAGGGTAATGCTTTGAATTTGGAGATTAGTGGGGTGGAAGGTGAGGACCAGGGAGGTTCTATTCTTATTATGGTTGGAGGTATGGGGTTCATGGGTGGAGGTGCGGGAAGTGGAGGAAATGTACTGGAGGGCATTGTTGATCACCTAGGAGAGGAAATTGCAGTCCTTGAAATAGGAGTGCATCTGCGATGTCCTGGAGTGGAATTGCTTTTACTGGGAGCAGATATGGAGGGAGAATTGGGAGTAAGGGATAGCGTTTTTATCAGAGAGGGTTGGGAGGTATAGTCCAGGAGCTGTGGGGTTTGAAGTAGATGTCCGTGTTGAGTCGGTCATTGGAGATGGTGATGGGAGAGGTCCAGGAAGGGAATGGAGTTTTCTGAGATGGTCCAGGTGAACTTGAGGTCAGGATGGAAGATGTTTGTGAAGGGAGCTATGGAGTCAGGAAACCTAGCTTACAGTAGATTTGTCTGTCTGTCTGTCTGTCTTTGTCTGTCAGAGTTCTGTGTCCAAGTGCTCTGCCATGAAATGTTTTATAATGGTCTTCAGCATTTCCCCAAATATAGCTCTCGGGCTAACCAGTGTATAATTAACTGTTTTCTCTTTTTTTTTAAATAGTGGGCTCACGTTAGTGACCCTCCATCCATAGGAACTGTTCCAGAATCCAAAGAATATTAAAAGATGAACAGTTTACATCTATTTGTGTGACAAATTCATTCACTTTATTGCAAGTGCACCACACATTAAAACACAAGGCCTTAAGGCATGTTACATGTCATTTAGAGTCATAGAGATGTACAGCATGGAAACAGACCCTTCGGTCCAACCTGTCCATGCCGACCAGATATCCCAACCCAATCTAGTCCCACCTGCCAGCACCCAGCCCAGATCCCTCCAAACCCTTCCTATTCATATTCCCATCCAAATGCCTCTTAAATGTTGCAATTGTACCAGCCTCCACCACATCCTCTGGCAGCTCATTCCATACATGTACCACCCTCTGCGTGAAAAAGTTTCCCCTTAGGTCTCTTTTATATTTTTCCCCTCTCACCCTAAACCTATGCCCTCTAGTTCTGGACTCCTCGATCCCAGGGAAAATACTTTGTCTATTTATTCTATCCAAGACCCTCATAATTTTGTAAACCTCTATAAGGTCACCCCTCAGCCTCCGACGCTCCAGGGAAAACAGCCCTAGCCTGTTCAGCCTCTCCCTGTAGCTCAAATCCTCCAACCTTGGCAACATCCTTGTAAATCTTTTCTGAACCTTTCAAGTTTCACAACATCTTTCTGATAGGAAGGAGATCAGAATTGCATGCAGTATTCCAACAGTGGCATAACCAATGTCCTGTACAGCCGAAACATGACCTCCCAACTACTGTATTCAATACTCTGACCAATAAAAGAAAGTATAGCAAATGCCTTCTTCACTATCCTATCTACCTGCGACTCCACTTTCAGGGAGCTATGAACCTGCACTCCAAGGTCTCTTTGTTCAGCAACACTTCCTAGGACCTTACCATTAAGTGTATAAGTCCTGCTAAGATTTGCTTTCCCAAAATACAGCACCTCGCATTTATCTGAATTAAACTCCATCTGCCACTTCTCAGACCATTGGCCCATCTGGTCCAGATCCTGATTGTAATTTGAGGTAACCCTCTTCGCTGTCCACTACACCTCCAATTTTGGTGTCATCTGCAAACTAACTAACTGTACCTCTTATGCTCGCATCCAAATCATTTATGTAAATGACAAAAAATAGAGGACCCAGCACCGGTTCTTGTGGCACTCCATTGGTCACACGCCTCAAGTCTGAAAAACAACCCTCCACCACCACCCTCTGATTTCTACCTTTGAGCCAGTTCTGTATCCAAATGGCTAGTTCTCCCTGTATTCCATGAGAACTAACCTTGCTAATCAATCTCCCATGGGGAACCTTGTCGAACGCCTTACTGAAGTCCATATAGATCACATCTACTGCTCTGCCCTCATCAATCTTTGTTACTTCTTCAAAAAACTCAATCAAGTTTGTGAGACATGATTTCCCATGCGCAAAGCCATGTTGACTGTCCCTAATCAGTCCTTGCCTTTCCAAATACACGTACATCCTGTGTCTCAGGATTCCCTCAAAGAACTTGCCTACCACTGAGGTCAGGCTCACTGGTCTATAGTTCCCTGGCTTGTCTTTACCGCCCTTCTTAAACAGTGGCATCACGTTTGCCAACCTCCAGTCGTCCAGCACCTTACCTGTGACTATCAATGATACAAATATCTCAGCAAGAGGCCCAGCAATCACTTCTGTAGCTTCCCACAGAGTTCTCGGGTACACCTGATCAGGTCCTGGGGATTTATCCACCTTTAACCGTTTCAAGACATCCAGCACTTCTCCTTTGTAATCTGGACATTTTGCAAGATGTCACCATCTATTTCCCTACAGTCTATATCTTCCATATCCTTTTCATCAGTAAATACTGATGCAAAATATTCATTTAGTATTTTCCCCATTTTCTGTGGCTCCACACAAAGGCCGCCTTGCTGATCTTTGAGGGGCGCTATTCTCTCCCTAGTTACCCTTTTGTCCTTAATATATTTGTAAAACCCTTTGGATTCTCCATAATTCTATTTGCCAAAGTTATCTCATATCCCCATTTTGCCCTCCTGATTTCCCTCTTAAGTATACTCCTACTTCCTTTATACTCTTCTAAGGATTCACTCGATCTCTCCTGTCTATACCTGACATATGCTTCCTTCTTTTTCTTAATCAAACCCTCAATTTCTTTAGCCTTCCAGCATTCCCTATACCTACCAGCCTTCCCTTTCACCCTGACAGGAATATAATTTCTCTGGATTCTTGTTATCTCATTTCTGAAGGCTTCCCATTTTCCAGCCGTCCCTTTACCTGCGAACATCTGCCTCCAATCAGCTTTCGAAAGTTCTTGCCTAATACTGTCAAAATTGGCCTTTCTCCAGTTTAGAACTTCAACTTTTAGATCTGGTTTATCCTTTTCCATCACTGTTTTAAAACAAATAGAATTATGGTCGTTGATTAGACATATCATTGACCAATCCATCACGTGCAACTTTTTACATTGTCCTGAAGACAAGAACATAGAACATAGAACAATATAGCACAGAACAGGCCCTTCGGCCGACGATGTTGTGCCGAACATTTGTCCTAGCTTAAGCCCCCATCCATGTACCTATCCAATTGCCGCTTAAAGGTCACCAAAGATTCTGACTCTACCACTCCCACAGGCAGCGCATTCCATGCCCCCACCACTCTCTGGGTAAAGAACCCACCCCTGACATCTCCCCTATACCTTCCACCCTTCACCTTAAATTTATGTCCCCTTGTAACACTCTGTTGTACCCGGGGAAAAAGTTTCTGACTGTCTACTCTATCTATTCCTCTGATCATCTTATAAACCTCTATCAAGTCACCCCTCATCCTTTGCCGTTCCAACGAGAAAAGGCCTAGCACTCTCAACCTATCCTCGTTCGACCTATTCTCCATTCCAGGCAATATCCTGGTAAATCTTCTCTGCACCCTCTCCAAAGCTTCCACATCTTTCCTAAAGTGAGGTGACCAGAACTGCACACAGTACTCCAAATGTGGCCTTAAATTGTCTTAAATTATTAGTTCATAGGATATGGGTGTGGCTTGCTGGGCCTGCATTTATTGCCCATCCCTAACAGTCCCTTTATATGTATAGGTTTCTCGTGCCATTTCACAGGGTAGTTAAGAGTTAACCAAATTGCTGTGGGTCTGGAGTCATGTGTCGGCCAGACCAGGTAAGAATGACCAGATTCCTTTCCTTTAAAGGACATTACTGAATTAGATCTCAAAAAGCAAGAACATGGTCAAAATTAATTCAACTAACCTACAAGTTAGTTTTTATGTGGAGAATTCACCACAAAGGTATACAGGAAAGCCACACACACAGACCAAGTCCTGAACTACGAAAGCAACCACCCCAACACACACAGAAGTTGCATCAAGACACTATTCAAAAGGGCCACAACACACTGCAGCACACCAGAACTGCAAAAAGAGGAAGAGGAACACTTATACAATGTATTCGTCAAAAACGGATACCCGCGCAATTTCCTCAACAGATGCCTAAGGGAAAGACAACGGAACGAGGTCATGCCACAACCCAAAGGACTATCCACACTACCATACATCAAGAGCATTTCCGAACTGACAGCAAGACTACTGCGACCACTAGGACTCATAACAGCACACAAACCAACAGCCACTCTGAGACAACAACTCACCAGAAAGAAGGACCCGATATCCAGCATGAGCAAAACCAATGTAGTGTACAAAATCCCATGCAAGGACTGCACAAAACACTACATAGGACAAACAGGAAGACAGCTAATGATCCGCATCCATGAACACCAACTAGCCACGAAACGACACGACCAGTTATCCTTAGTAGCCACACACACAGATGACAAGCAACATGAATTCGACTGGGACAACACTACTATTATAGGACAAGCCAAACAGAGAACAGCCAGGGAATTCCTAGAGGCATGGCACTCATCCACAGATTCTATCAACAAACACATCGACCTGGACCCAATATACCGGCCACTGCAGCGGACAGCTGGAACTGACAACCGGAAGCGGCAGATTCAAACCACTACAAATGCTGGAGGAAAGATCACAGAAGCGCTTCACAGGAGGCTCCCAAGCACTGAGGATGTCACCTAGACAGGGGACGAAACGTCTGCAACACAAATTCCTAGCTCAGTGAACAGAACCACAACAGTTTTTATGTCTATCTAATTTCTGTTTCATTGTGTCAAACACTTGATTAATCTGATCTTTGTTTATTATTGTCAAATAGGAATTTCAATGACTGAAACTAATTCATCTTCAGCAAAGATTCTTTGCATGGCAATCTTAGCTCATAAGTGATGATATCTTGTCTCTCAATTGAACTGATCTACCTTCAGGAAATTCTGCTGTCATGTGACAGTTGTATTCCTCAGCAACCTTGCGCTGTAGAAAATAGTGCTATGGAAAACCGCTATAGAAAATCATGCTGTAGAAGATCGCTATCGCTGGTCAATAGAAAGTTTGCGTTATCCAAACAATATCCACAATTCTTCAGTCGTGTTATAGCCAATTTATGCTGATGAAACATGCAATATAGCAGAATGACCCGTATGATGTATATAAATCACGAAAGTTATGTTGAAATTTTGTGGTTAGTATGAACTTCATCCTGTATTAAATGTTCTAATTACATGAAAAGCTATCATGTTGAAATGATGAGGGTACTTTGGTACCTCCCCCAGTATTGGTCTCATTGTCACTACCCACAGAACAGTCATTCACAAGGGATAAGGAGCCTGCAAAATAGGAGCTGAAACATGCAACCACCACTCATCTTCCTGTCTCAGCTGCATGACCGCTTAGCTCTTTCCACATGCAAGCCATTGAGATACATGCCTGCCTGTGCTTACCAGTTTGACCACAAACATCATGGGTGTTTTGAGCAATTACTGCTAAAAGCTGTTTTTGAGTTGAAAGTGTGGTTTGGGCTAACTTGTTGGTAACATGTGCAATCCAAAGAGCCATACAGTTGTTTATGGAACAGAAGAAGATAGTTTGGTCCCATTGAGCTCATTCTCATTAGTTCCATTACTCCATCTGTGGACCTGCAAATTTGATTCTTCCAAGTGCCAAACACATTTCCATTTGAAGTCATTAATTGTTTCAGCACTTTCGTTGGCAGGGTGTTTCACGTCATTGCCACTTGCAATGTAAAAATGTAATCGTCCCTTTCATTTACTGAAACTTTAATCTTGAATCTCTGTCTGCTAAACTTTATATTGTCACCTAAAAGTAGTAGATTTTCTTTGTCTACCTTGTATAAGTCTGTCATAATTTCAATCTCTCTTACACAAATGGGAACAACTTGAGATTTTCCAACCTCATCTTATAAGAATAAATCTCCATGCCTGTAACCATTCTGGTGGTACGTCTGTCCTGCACTTTCTCAAGGAATTTCACATTTTTCTTGATGCGTGGCGACCAGAACCAGACACAGTACTCTAGCTGTGTCCTAACCAGAGATTTATAAAAATTCAGCATAATGTCCCTTCTTTTGTACCTGATACCTCTATTTATGAAGCTCAAGATCCCATGTACTTTGCTTAGCATTCCCTCAATATGTTATGTCCCCTTAAAAGATCAGTAAACATGCATATCCTGACCCTTCTGTTTCTGCAAATTCTTTATAATTGTGTCATCAAGTAAATATTACCTCTCAGCATCACTTCTGCCAAAATGCATCCCCAAAAATGTTTCTATATTGAATTTCATCTGCCACTTTTCTGTACATTTTGCAGTCCTGTTCTTCTTACCACTTGTCATTTCTCCATTTCTGGTATCATTAGCAAATATTGAATTTTAACTCCATATTTTGTACATGATTTATATATAGCAAAGAAAGCAGTGGTCCCAACACTGATCCTTGGGAAAACCCTGGATGCTACCCTCCAATTCAAAAAAACAAACATATATAATGACAACTGCTCTATCCCATTCTCTCAACATATGTTTTGGTGATCAGATTTTTATGTGCTACTTTGGCAAACTCTTTTTCTTAAAATCCATTGGAGACAATATCGAGTGCATTTGCTTCATCAACTTGTGGATTCATAGACTCCCTACAGTGTGGAAACAGGCCTTTTGGCCCAAAATGTCCACGCCAACCCTTCGAAGAATAACCCACCCAGAACCATTCCTCTACATTTACGCCTGAGTAATGCATCTAACCTGCACATCCCTAAACACAATGGGCAATTTAGTGTGGCCAATTCACCTAACCTTTGGATTTTGGCAGGAAACCCACGCAGACACAGGAAGAATGTGTAAACTCTACACAGACAGTCACCGAAGGCTGGAATTGAACCTGGGTCCCTGGCGCTGTGAGTCAGCCATGTTGACCACTGAGCCACTGTTTCACCCTGTTTTACTTCATCAAAAAACTCAGTTGTATTCATCAAAGATGATGACTCTATACAAATTTATGCCTCCTCTTCTCTGATAATGGATTCCAAAACCTTACTCACCACTGAGGTTAAAGTAACAAGCCTGTACTTATTACAATCATAGAGATGTACAAAACAGAAACAGACTTTTCAGTCCAACTCGCCCATGCTGACCAGATATTCTAAATTAATCTAGTCCCATTTACCAGCACTTGGCCCATATCCCTCTAAACCTTTCCTATTCATGTGCCCATCCACATGCCTTTTAAATGTCATTGTACCAGCCTCCACCACTTCCTCTAGCAGCTCATTCCATACACGCACCACCTTCTTTGTGAAAAAGTTCTCTTAGGTCATTTTTAAATTTTTCCTCTCTCACCCTAAACCTATGCCCTCTAGTTCTGGACTCTTCTCCCTCCCATCACCAGGGAAAAGACTTAAGTCTATTTACCTTATCCACGCCCCTCATGATTTTATAAACCTCTGTAAGAACAACCCTCAGCCTCTGACATTCCAGGGAAAACAGCCCCAGCCTATTCAGCCTCTCCCTCTCGCTCAAGCGCTCAAACCCTGGCAATATCCTTGTAAATCTTTTCTGAACCCTTTGAAGTTAATCAACATCCTTCCTATTGGAGAGAGACCAGAATTGCACACAATAATCCAAAAGTGGCCTAACCAATGTCCTGTACAGCTGCATCATAACCTCTCAAGTCCTATACTCAATGTTCTGACCAATAAAGGAAAACATACTAAATGCCTCCTTCACTATCCTATCTACCTTAGACTCTACTTTCAAGGAACTATAAACCGGCATTCCAATCTCTCTTTATTCAGCAACACTCCCTGGGATCTTACCATTAAGTGTATAAGTCCTGCCCTCATTTGTCTTTCCAAAATGCAGCACCTTGCATTTATCTAAATTAAACTCCATTTGCCACTCCTCAGCCCATCTGATCAAGATCCTAGCGTACTCTGAGGTAACTTTCTTCACTGTCCACTACACCTCCAATATTGGTGTCATCTGCAAACTTACTAACTATGTCTCCTATGTTCACATCCAAATCATTTATATAAATGACAAAAAGCTGTGAACCCAGCACCGATTCTTGTGGCACACCACTGGTCACAGGCCTCCAGTCTGAAAAGCAACCCTCCACTACCACCCTGTCTTTTATCTTCATGCCAGTTCTGAATCCAAATGGCTAGTTCTCCCTGTATTCCATGTGATCTAACCTGCCTTAACACCCTTTCTTGAATTAGGATGTCACACATGCTATTCCTCGATATTGTGGCACCCCATTACATTGTGACTGAATTGAAAGGTGGCAAGTCCTTTCACTATCTCCATCCCTGTTTTCTTTGGAAACCTGGGAAACAAGCCACCCAGACCAAATGACTTATCTATGCTAAAAATAACCAACCTTTCCATACTGCCACCTCTTTAATTTTCATACATACGTCCATGATCGCCGCTTCGACTAATATTTGATCAGATTTCTCTTCCTTAGTAGATAGCTAAACAAAGAAGTTAAGTATTCCAGCCTTGCCCTGTTCCTTTAAGCTTATTTCACTTCTTGTTTTGTAATAGGACCCTTTCATTTCTGATTTACTTATTGCTTACTAATTAAAAGTTTGAAAGAGGATTTTTGTATTCTCTTTTATGTTGTCTGCTGCCATCCTTTTCTTACACTATTTTTACCAGTTTTATTTTCTACTTTGCCTTCCTTTCAAGCTATGCTATTTGACCTGGTTCATGCACCTTTCTTCTGTGTTTCATCATATCTCTGTCCCCTTCATCATGCTTTGTTTTGCTTCCTTTGTCTTTATCTCCATGTTCAAATCAACCTAACCTGTACCTAAAGCATTTCTTCTTTAAGGATCACCTAGTGTCTTGTTGGAATTGTATATATTAGATTGCCCTTTACTCTTCTTCACTAATAATCTAAACTTTGATATAATTACTGATTTTGCCCAAATTTTCTCCCATTAACACTTAGCCCCCAGCACCTGATCTAACATTATCTTTGTTCTAGAAAGACCAAACATATACTAATCAAGGAAGCTCTCCTGATCGTATTTCAGAGATTCCCCCTCTTCCTTATCCTTGGCTCTTAAAATTATCCCAGTCAACATCTGAAACTCCCAATCATCCCATGCAGTCTTTCACATCTTGCATTTAATGTTTGTGAATTCCTGTCCCAGTCTGATTAATAGAACAATGTTTAAGACACACTGACAATTCCACCCAGTGTTCAAACAACATCCTCCAAAGGCACTTTCAAACTTGCTTTTAAATCCATTTGCCTTGTTTTTGGGCTTTCATTTGCCACGATAGTTCACGAGTTCATCTGTATAATCACTTACATAACTCCACCATTGATGCATATTACCCCAACGGACCCTTGTTCCTCTGTAGTTCAGGATCCATTTTGATCTTCCCATTTCCAGCGAGTGGAGACTTGAGCATATCTGACATAATGACTAGTTCATTAACTTTCATCAGATATGGCCGGATCATATCAACTGCTATCAGACTTATTTAAACTATCCACTTTTGTGGGTATAGGATTCTAACCATCTATTCATTTGACTCATGAGTGTTTTCCTATTCCCTCTGCCCCAGCATTGATCAAGAATCTTGCTTTCTTGTTCCTCCAATAACCCTTGTATTTTCTTTCCAACCCCATCTTACCTGTGAAATCTATTTGCATCTTCTCCATTTAAGCTATTACTACTAATGGCTGCAATTCTACTGTCAGGCTCCAATTCCAGATATTTTTGTAAATGGTTCTCTTCTATCAAGATATTGTTGCTATCCCTCTGAACATAGTTTCTATCCCCCTCTCCCCTGCCTTTATTAAGTAAACCTGTTAGCCTTCTGTACTTGAAAACCATCTCCCAGTGTGCTTTTGTGAAAAATACATTTTAACTCCATTATCTATAAACTTTGCGTCACACCTCCAAGTGTCACCACCTCTGGTTCTGGCTCCGTTTTGGTCTTAGCAAGTTTTGAGAAGATTTGTAGCTCAGGTTGAGGTTCTGGATGTAGGTTCGCTTGCTGAACTGGAAGGTTCATTTCGATCACCATACTAGGTAACACCTTTAGTGAGCCTCCAGATGAAGCACTGCTGATGATTCCTGCTTTCTATTTATATGTTTGGGTTTCTTTGGGTTGGTGGTGTCATTTCCTGTTCTTTTTCTCAGGGGGTGGTAAATGAATTTTGGTCTGATTTCACTCAGTTGTGTAATTGGCTATCCAGTTAAAAAAGCTTTGTTCATAGCCCCTTTCCTGTTGAATACATTAACATGGAAGTAAGCATCAGTGTAGTTTAGCCTGACTGAATTTTGTATTATTTTTCCATATTACCCACAAATCTTAGTTAAACATAAATAATGGTGAAGATGCTGCTGCAGTGCTGGCTCGCGTTTTCAGTGTATTATTTTATCTCTGTCTCCATACCAAATTATTTCTTTACTGTCTCACTCTGCAGATGAAGATGGTCTCGGCATCAGTATTATAGGAATGGGAGTTGGAGCAGATGCAGGATTAGAAAAACTAGGAATTTTTGTCAAGACCGTTACAGAGGGAGGAGCAGCTCAAAGAGATAACAGGTGAGAGAAATTGAAGTTGAAAAGATGGTACTTCTATGTTGTTTATAGGAGTCACAAAAATGTAGTCTCTGTAGAATTACATCCTTGAGTGTGAAATAAATGAAGTTTAACCCAATTGTTTTACAAATAACTCACAAGTAAATACACTGTAAAATGAGTTAAATACGTACTTACTTCCTACAAAAAGGTGGCCATTTGTGTTTTTGCTAGTTCTGGATTTCCTTCAACAACTTCTTAATGTCATATGAAATTAACCAAATTGGCAAACCTGGCATCCATAAGAAATGGGTCCTCATGAATAAGATAATATGCTTTGCACTTATCACTGAAGCTGGTTAGAAACTGTGATCTTCCACTCTCTTCCTGGTCTTGTCATGATAAGAATCAGTGTGTTTATGACACTTCCCTCGCCCTGCCAGTTTCTTGTTTCACGGTTGAATGTGATAGAATGCCAGAACTTTGTCCTGATTTCTAGGTGTAGGAATATTTAACTCAGTCTGTAACCTTCTCTTTCCAGTGCTTATTCAGGTATCTCTCTTGTGTAGCTTCATTAGGTTAGTGATTCATTTTAAGGTTCATACATCTGGTTTGTCTGTGTACACTGAAATAATTTGGTTTACTATTCAGTCCCATTTAAAGCTGACGTAGAGATACAAGATACCTTCATTGAAGACAGTTTTATGTTTTCAAGGGCTTTACACTTGGCAATGTGCCTAACACTTCCATAAATGGAGGTTCCAAGCTCTGGAATACTTTCCCTAAGTTAGAGGCAAGGATATATAATTCTATGAATATCTACGATAAATTGACTCCACCATCCCTCGTAGGCACTTGTCATGTTTCAGTTTTGGTGTTGACCCTCGGTATTATGGCAAAAATTCACCTTAATTTTGCATTATATCTCATCAATTGTTCTTTTGTGTCTTTTTAAACCTGCATCTCAATATTTTTCTCACCTATGTACCTACTGGAGCAAAATCTGGACACTGATGCTGTAATACACCTTGCTGTTTTTGTCCTAACTTTCTGTAGCACACAAATTAGTCCATTCATTACACTTGCCTTTGACTGTGGCCTCCCTTCACCACCTCCAAGGTTGATGGAGCCTGTGGTATGTTTGTCAGTAGTGTTGTCCACTTGTGATCTGTGAAAATTGGTTTCCTTCAGAATGTTCCGAGCTGCTGCTTCAAGCTTCTTGCTGCTTGTTAGTTTGTACCTCTGTCCACCTCCATCCATTAGTATGATGTTTCAGCCTGTCCATTGGTAACTCACCTTTGATCCTGAAAACATTAGCAGAATTACAAGAATTTATAAATCAAATTATAGATAGTATCTGAAACCAAAGGTGATGAAATCATGTCAAGTGTACCTTCACTGTATAGTCACAGTTTCATAGAATCATAAAAAGAACCTTTGGTCAATACAGTCTGTACTGCCAAAAACATGCTACAGCTCACACCAGTCCAACTTGCCAGCAGTAGCCCCATAACCTTGAATGTTATGACACTTCAAATATTCATCCAAGTACTTTATAAAGGTTGTGAGGTTACCCTCTCAACTACTCTCCCAGACAGTGCACTGCAGATCCCTGTCACCCTCTGGTGAAATGGTTCTTTTTTCTGAAATTCCCTCTAAATCTCTTGCCTTTTGCTTTAAAAGTGTACTCCCTCATTCTTGATGCTTCAACTAAAGGGATCAGCTGCTTTCTATCCACCCTGTCCATACCTCTCATGTCTTATATACTTTTATCAGGTTCCCCTCTCATCATTCTCTGCTCCAAAGAAGACAACCCATGTTTTTCCAGCTTCTTTTTATAGCTAAAATGCTCCATCTTGGTAAAAATGCGATGAATCCCCTTTTTGCCCTCCAGTACAATTACATCCTTCGTATATTTCTAGAGTTCCAGCTGTGGCCAAAGTTCTGTACAGTTCTGACATGACTTCTCTGCTCTTACAATCTATGCGGTGAAGCATCCTGGATGTTGTCTTAGCTACCCTATTAAACTGTCTGCTTCCTCCAGGGATTGGTGGACAAGCATCCTAAAATACCTCTGTTCCTCAGAGCTTCCTAGTGTCCAGACATTTATTGAATAATCCTTTTATCTCGCGCCTTTTTCTGAAGTGCAGCATCTCATATTTATCAGGATTAAATTCCACCTGCCACTGATCTGCCCATCTGACCAATCCATTTGTATTCTCCTATAACCTAAGACTTACCTTCTTGCTTTGGAGATGCCGGTGTTGGACTGGGGTGTACAAATTGGAAGCACACTAGTTTTCGGAGTGCCGCTCATCAAGTGATCACAACCACCTGATGAAGGAGCGACGCTCTGAAAGCTAGCGTGCTTCCAATTAAACCTGTTGGACTATAACCTGGTGTTGTGTGATTTTTAACTTTGTACCTTCTTGCTGTCAACTATATGGCCAATCTTTCTGTCATCCACAATTTGCTTTTAATCACCCCACATCTTCACCTCCATTATTTAAGAATATAACAAACAATAAAGGACTCAGCACTGATCTCTGCGGTATGTCACTTTATACCAGGCTCCAGAAATTTAAACAGCCTTCTACTGCCACACTGTCTTTTGCCACTAAGCCAGTTTTGGATCCAAATTAGCAAGGTACCCTGGATCCTGTGAGCTTTCGCCTTCTTTATCGGTTTCCATTTGTGGGACCTTGTCAAAAGCCTTGCTGATATCCATGTAAACTGCATCACCTGCCCTACTTGCATTGACAAACTTGATCACTTTCTCAAAATATTCAACTAGAGTTGACAGGTTTGATCTCCCTCTGACAAAGCCATGCTGACTATCCCTGATTAAACGCTGTCTCCAAATAGAGATTAATTTTCTCCTGCAGTTTTTTCTTCCAATAGTTTCCCTGCCATTGATACGAGATTCACTGGTCAATAGTTCCCTGGTCTGCCTCTAATACCCTTCTTGATAGGTGAAAGCACATTAGCT